>NC_090927.1:441063222-441366252 GCF_040938575.1 Ambystoma mexicanum | reverse complement strand
ATGGTGAGGTGCCACGTATTGAGAAACTGACTCTCTGGTGGCACATATCCGACCCCTAAGGTTTATCAATGAAATTAAGACCATGTTCATTGAGCTTGGGCCGCCCACCATGATAGAATCCTCCTCTAGGTACACATTCTACCAGCTGCTAGAGTCAGGAATGGTCATCATACAAAACAACATGCAGGATGCTAGGCCAGTTCCATGAGGCACAGTTCCCCAGTGGGGCTCTACCCAAAATATGCAAACATCCAGAGGGAACATAGAGGCAATTACAACCAACCAAAACATTGTCTGCTCTACCACGTGCTTATTGTTTCTCACGCTCAACATTGTCGCTGACCTAAAAAACATACAAACTCTGTGTCAGTTAAGGGTTTTTATTTGAATGCTTGAATAGGATCTCACTAAATGCAGTTCCTCTCTCTCATCTGCTATGGAGTTGGAACTCTCTAGCTTAGGCATCCTAAACCCCAGTAGTTTATTGGATCGATACCCCTATTTTCTAAAAGTCTGACTTTGTAATGGTGATGGCCTAAAGGCAGCTGCTGTATCTCCCTCACTACCTCTGGGGTCAATCTATGTAGCTCTTGACCCAGGTTCCACAATAAAATTGTTATAAAAATATTAGTGTCTCACTCGGTCTCCACCTCCCCCGTTTTCCTTGCTCTGATGGTCTTTCTTTTCTTCCTCTTCCTTTTGCTCTCCTCCCTTCTTTTTTCCCACTCTTCTCCTCTCCCTCTTGCTCTCTCCCCCCTGATGTACTCTTGTCTCGCATCTACACCTACTCACACTCTCTTCTCACTTTGTACTCTACTCCCCTCTACACTACTACCCCACTCCTCTCTCCACTACTACCCCACTCCTCTCTACTCCATTCTCCACTACTACTACACCCCCCTCTCCACTACGACTACACTCCCCTCTTCTCTACTTTCAACTCGCTTCTCGACTACTACTCGACTGCTTGCCTCCCACTACCTTCCACTCCTTCTTCTCACTCATTCACCCTTCCTTCCTCGTTCACACTCCCACTCACCCTCAGATTCACTCACTCCCCTACACTCCTAATTCATCATGGTCAGTCGTGCCACTCTCCATTCACTGACACCCCCAAGGGACCACATTCCCTCCCCAACCAATACCTCAACTTGTACATGTCCTCTGTAATATGTCTCTACACTCTACTGTACTGCGCTTCCTCCACCTGGTCTGTAGGTCTGCCTTCTCCTCTCTTGATCTCATCCAAACCCACACTGCATGGCTTCTTAGGACCAATTTTATTCTCCTCCTCCCATTGGTTCTGGCACCCACCTGATTCCCCAGGCCAATGTCCTATGTATTCCTCTCCATGAGAGGCCAGTTTACAGATATAAGAAAACATACATTCCCTTTAAGCTGCGTCCTCTTTTCAGCTGTGGGTCCGCCAACATTTTGGGATGGCAGCCCAATAAAATGAGGATCTCCCTGTTTGCCCGTGGATAGTTGTTACTGCATGTTCTGACCAACACTCTGTGCTGGGGACCACTTTGCCAGCTCTACATGCGCTGCTGTCTATCTCACCAGTGAGTAGCAGGTTCATTGCTTGGCCACACAGATCTCTAGTTGTGGTCCTAAAAGGAAAGAGAGAAGACACTGACCAGTATTTGGCGAGGCAAGTATCGCATGATCAATACTTGTAATAAGGCACAATTGCCTGGTAGGCCTCCAGCCCCTGGTTGAGCGGGTCCCCATCTCCTTTGGCAGGGTGAGATCACTGACCCTGTCACAACATGTTCTGTTGGGATCCTGGCATGTGGTTATAGTAGACTAGTTTATGTAGAACGGAATGGTGCAGCTGCAGGACAAAGTCTGCCAATTGATGCAACTTTCCTGACTGCCATTTGACATTACTCTCAATGGTCTCTGTCAAATACATTATTTTGTTGTCATCCTCTTGGTCTATGAATGCTTCTGTTGTTATCAGGGCTCAAGTCGAGGGTACACGCTGGTGAACAGAGTCCACCCACTTTTTTCAGAGGGTGGACTCAGTCCCCCCCCCCAGCAAAAATTAGAAGCATTGAGTGTGTTCTTTGAATTCATGAATTAACACCAACTTCGAGGCTCGAAACACGGTGTTTAGGTTCTCAGGGGGAGGGGAGGCACTTCACCACTGCACTATATAACCTGATGTAAAATAACAAACAACTAAAGGGAATGCATGTTCCAGGGAAAACATTTGTATTGGTTCTTGGAGTTTAAAACATGCACACCTTTAACAATTTTCAAAAACCCTATTAGAAGGAAATATCCTCTCTTGGTTTTGTGTTTGTGTTGATTTTATGAAAGGAAAATGCCATTTGTCCCGTGCAATTTGGGTGGTTATGCAAAGCCAATTCAATGAATTGTGCATATTTCACCTTGATATGCTAATTTCTGGCAACTCTGCATCCAATTGCGTTTGGTATTGAGTCCCCCCACTTCTTTTTTCAGGACTTGACCCCTGGTTGTTATAGACGACCTCACAAACACTAGTTGAATATAGAAACTCAAATCACTGAGGGTCAATGTTCAACTTGCTACCTCATGGATTGCAATACTCAAACGTAGCTACATCCACCTTTAGTGGCAACATTTGCCACGCAATGCACTTTACCATCAGTAAACTGCTAATGGATTTTATAGTGCATCCAACAATACACAAAAATAAATGTCATTTGGACTTTCAGAAAAAGCCACCACAGGTGCCCTCTTAGATCGAACACCCAGAACTCGAACTATTTTCTAGGCTCTTAATATCCACGCGGCAGTAATCTTCCTATCCCCAAAGAGGGTGGATTCGGCACGGAAGAGTGCCACACTTCTGCAGTTTTGGTAGAAATGCAAGGGCAACAAAAAAGCCTTCTCCCAAGATATGCTAAGTGACTCTGGATGGGCTATGCACAGTTGGTCCAGTGAAGTATGAGATCCTTTTTTCAAGTGGTCCTTGTTGGAGATGCTGTTTTCTTTATGGGCCCTCTGGAAGCAAGTTTATTATTTTTAATACTAGTATTAATAATAATAATAATAATAGTAATGATATCCAGTTTTTATATTGCAATTAATGTTGGATCCCTCCCGCTTATAAAGATTGCAATAAAGGAAGTTATTATCCTGTTTAATAGTGCTCATCTGAACCTAAATCAGTTCCATTGGGATTCAAACATTTCACTCCAACTATGTCTGAGGCGAGCGCTTAACTTGATGAGCTCAATTATTTCTAGGAATTGGCTTATTGCAAGTGAAACAAGAAATTGGGTACATGCTTTAGTGTGGCCCTATCCTAAGTGAAGGAACATTTGGCAGGACTGGAGATTGGCCCTTTCCCCAAAGTGTCCTAACCGGGATAAAAAGGATTGTGTCAAACTGAAGAGCACCTGCCGGATCATATACCAGAAATATACAAACAGAAGGCAGGCTGAGAAGTGTGCAGTGACTCATCATAGACCAAGGAACAACTTAATAGTTCAAAGTTCTTATCCAGAGCCCAGTAGCCATCTAAAAACACACAGAATGCCCAATCTCTGTCATAATGGGTTAACCCCTGTGTCAAAGCTGCAGGAAGATTCATAACAATGAAATTAAGAGGAACGTGTCATGCTGAAGAAAATAAATTGCATAATGCTTAGTAGATTGGCAGCGACAAAGCAGGGCACACTTCTCCCCATGTGTGTATGTATGCCTCTTTTGAAGATGCAAGGTGATCGCAGAATTCCAGAAGGCATGTCCGAGAAGAGTAAAGGTTTTGGAAAGTCTAAACATGAATATAACATGATAACTGCCCTACACAAACATAGCCTGCCTGTATTCTATTCTTTATAAAGAATGAACCTGCCACTTCTACCTCTGAAATACATATATTAGTACATGGACTTCATAAATAAATGTCAGCTTTCGGGACCATGGAGGAGTCCTATTTGGTCCTAAAATCTCATATACATTTGTAGACTAGTTATAACATTGCTTATGTCCTATAAAATGTGTCATTGCTTCCACTGATGAATTTCTCATGGGCCAAAACAGTGTTAAAAGAATTTGTCTAAACTAACTGGAGTCAGCATTTTTCTGTAGCAGATACGTTGAAATAATTCTGAAACATTCTGAAACATTGCATAGTTTTAGATAACTCACCTTGGTTACACTGCATCTATGTTGATGAGATGTCTTAATATGTGTCACCCTCTAACAGAAACTAAAGAATATTGAAAACTCCTGTGTTTACCTCTTAGTGGTGAACATCTTGTGCCTGGCAAGAACGGGCATGAAAATGGAGTCCGGTCTGCTAACCAGTCTCCGCAGTCGGTGGGTAGTTCCGGTGCTGACAGCGGTGTGGAAAGTATCTCAGATGGAATAAGAGACCTGCCGTCCATTGCCATTTCCCTCTGCGGAGGTCTTATTGACAACAAAGAAGTAACAAAAGGTAAATGGATGCAACTTGGGGGAAAAAGTGTCAGTGAGGGCATGTCTATTGTTAATCCATGTGCACAAAGTAGAAATTGAAGATATCATGAAATGCAAATAAAGTTAAATAAACTTCTGTGTAACCAAGTAATGAGAGTATAAAAAGCACTTGAGTCACCCTTGGGATTTAATTCACAAAGCAGTTTTGCCGCCGCAGATAACCTTTGTGGATGATGAAATGTGCACGTTTCCAGTTCTACAACTTTCACCTGATTTACAAACAGTGAATCATTGCATTTGTGACCAGATGCAGAGAGAGAGAGAGAGAGGAAAGAGAGAGAGGAAAGAGAGAGAGAGAGAGAGAGAGAGAGAGAGAAAGAGAGAGAGATATAGTTCCTGCGTGTGCCCAGTGTGTTCCCAGACATAGATGAGAGAGAGATATAGTTCCTGCGTGTGCCCAGTGTGTTCCCAGACATAGATGAGAGAGAGATATATAGTTCCTGCGTGTGCCCAGTGTGTTCCCAGGCATAGATAAACAATTTAAAGGGGTAGTTCGTCCAGAAATTCTATTGGCCCAATTGATTAGGCATGCAATGATAATAACAGTTTATTTTAAAGAAAACAGCAATAGTCGGGAGCGTGACAAGTACTTTTAATTTAGACATAAGGCTGAAAAGAGGTAATTAAGTCCACGAAAACATCAGTCATTTTTTTCAATAGAGATTATGGCTAGCGAACATCGCATGTTTCTCATTTTTTGTTTAACTGTGAACGATGATCTTGTAATGCAGATTCTGCTCATCGATCAATTAATCCCAGTCTTTACATTCTACACAGAAAGTTAATATCTTCCGTTGCCGATTTCTGATCGACGCACATGGCGTTGCATTACGAAGAAGAAATTAGTGGTATAAATTTCAAATCACGTTTTCAGAACCTATAGGCTGCCGTGTTGCTCCACTACCACTGCAACCGCAAATTGACAGATTGGTGAGAGTCCCAGATAATGGTTATCACAGATGCATTGTTGATGATTATTGTCCAATTACTGTTGAAGAAGCCATCGACCGGTAAACTGTACCCATGACAGGCACACATCAGTATAATATAACTATGTAAAATTGAGAATGCAAAAATATATTACAGTACCCAATTTATAATTGTATATACACAGTTCATAATTATGTTAACTATCAATTTAAGTCACAATTAACATGTACAATGTCTATTATTTGCGTCAAATTGAACATTCATCTGGCACAATGATAATCATGTAGCATAGAGCACACTTGCCATCCTCACTTGCATAAATATTATTTAAAACTTAGCTTACATTGTGTCTCCTGTTGCCATTCTCCCTATGTGACAGATGGCCAACCGTTTGAAAGACAGAGCTCAGTGAGAGAAACTTTCCTACGTAAGCGTTCAATATAGTGAATCTTATCACTCCTTTGTGCTATTTGACACATTTTGGCCTTCAAATTGTTAGTGTGGTGGATTCAAGGACAGATAACAATGCAACTCTTTATCCAGCGTTCACAGCGTGTCAGAGTGAGTTTTGTTTTGGGAACACATGCCACAAAAAAGAACACTATTAATGGCAATCTGTGCAGTGAAAAACAACAAAATATTTAAAGTCTCGTTTGTACCTATACTTCAATAGAGCAATGCCTGAAAAAAAGCATAATTAATATTGTGGGGCCATTTTTGGGGCCGAAGTGGGCCACTTCTTTTCTGAAATTAACAGAATTCGAATACAAAAGCAGTGGGTTAATATATAGGGACTGCACAGACGGACCGGGAAAGGAGTGGGGGAAGGGCGATTTCGCACCAGGCTGAGTGGACTGTTGAAGCCAGGGCAACACATGCAATGAGCAACAATAAAAACAACAAAAAAGCTTACGTCACTAAAATTCCAGCATGCCTCGAATGAGTGCATTTTTTAAATGCTTGCTGGCTTCTGTGCATATGTATTCCAGCAATCATATTGATTTCTGCATTGATCTATGCTCGCCTGGTTGTTCTCCGCATGTGGCCCTCCACAGTAAGCTGTAAAAGGGCAAAGGCCACAGGTGAACATTGACATCGCTCGTTATTTCAATGTTGGCTAACACTGTGGCACATAAACCTTTGCTCTATTGCTATCTGCAGCCACTTATCATGATTCCTACTTTCCAGCGTGGTTAGACTTTATATATTATATTTATATTATTTATTTATTGGTTATTTATAAAGCGCCTGTACAAAAAATGATGTTTCAAGGTACCACAAGACAAAAAAAGGGGGCAGGGAAGAAAAACACAATAATGGTCCTACTAGGCTTTGTGTCATTCGGACCATGCAAGAGCAGTAACAGAAAGTGCAGGGGGGAGGATGTTGGTAGGGGGCAGGTGTAGGTTGGGGCCGAAGGAAAATGCTAGGGTGAGAGGGAGGTGTGGGGCAAGAGGAGGCATACAAATGCAGGGGGGAGGAGGAAGGGAAGAAGAGGGCCAATGGGGCTAGGCTCGTGCTAAGGGGAGGCCAGGTCGGCAAGTGCCAGGGGAAGCAGGGAGTGAGGACCAGCAGCCAGTCAATGCGACAGATGAGGGGGGGCATTAGCAGGGTGGGAATGAAGAAGAGAAAAATTGTGTCTTGAGTATTGACCAGAACTTAAGGAGATCAGGCAAAAGCCAGAGAGGGGCAGGGAGGCCATTACAGGGACATGTTCCTGTCGAGGAAAGAGATCTACCCCACACTCTGCTTGGAATAGCATCTGATCTGCAGAGAATTGCAGCTAGATGATCGAAGTTCTCCTAGAGGGAGGTATTTAGGGAAAGAGTTGGATGTAGTGGGGTCCCGGCCCCAGAAAGCTTTGTGGATGATGCAGAGGTTCTTGAACTTGATCGTCACAGCCACCAGGAGCCAGTGGAGATATATTTGTGCTTGAGAGACGTGGCCCCTGGGCTTTAAGCCAAGGATAAGTCTTGCAGTCCTATTCTGGATTAGTTGAAGGGGGTGAAGGGAGGATTTAGGCAGATTGAGGAAGAGGCTGTTGCAGTAGTCCAGCCTGAAGAGAACCAGAGCTCTGGAGACATTGAGTTTCTGTATGTCCACTGCTCCAATGTTCTGCTTTGATTGTTCAACTATTGTGAGTTCATTACAAATAGGGCTCGAAATTAGGTTTGGATAAGCAGGAATTACAAGCACTGCCTGGGTTTCTAGCAGTAACCGGTCACCAGGAACTACCACTAGGGAAAAGGAACTAGTTAATAGTGTTACAACAGTTGGTCTGGGGAGCAAAAGGTAGCTCCTGGTAACTGTTGGTTTTAAGCTCACCTGTCTCTTCTACATTTGATTTGATTTGAGTCACATACATGAAATAATCAAAATGACAGTTATTGTTGTACAAATATCTATGAAAAATAGAAATGTTAAGGCCTATCTAATGACATTACTTCACAAACAGCTATTCATTAAAAATACATTATTTAACAATTACATTTCAAGTGACATACTATTCAATTTATTGTACAATGAAAACAGTTATCCAAACACTGTGCAAAAGCTTGAAACTGCCATTGTTAAACATTTCGAATAGAGCCACACATCATTTGAATCTTGACGTCAACATTTCAACAAGCTCAAGTTTGGTGAGGGCAAACCTCTTTTGCAAAGTTATCTGGCATAGACTGGGCCCTGGAAACAAATGTGGATGAATTTCATGCGTTTGCATGGCCAGCTCATTCAATGTCCGATATATCACAAATTCAAAATCCATCTGCTGGAAAACTGGCTTTGCCACCCACGGTTTGCTTATTTTGGTAAACTCCTTATTGTAACGAGGCATCCCGAAGATTCTAGCAGTTTTTACTTGTTCCCTTCCAATGTTCTTGTAGTGTGCAAGTACAGCCAGTCTTGTTCTGGCCTCCATACCGTCTATGCCAAAATGCAACTATTTGGGCCAATACTTTAGGCACATATTATGGAACACCTCCAAATCTCCAGTGTGGCAGAACTTTGGAGAGTCCCCTTATGTCTCTTGAAAGCATTTTGTCATATAAAGTCTTCTCAAGTGCTCTGTGAGGAAGGGAACCTGGAACCAACCACCTTTTCTTACGCCCCTGCTCCTTGCTCAATGGCCCATGTGCACATTGGTGGAAATGTTCATTTGTTTTCTTTCCAAGAGTTTGTTAGAACAATGGCGCATCAATGAACACAATTTTTCAAGCAGAATATCTACAGAGTCATCAGACGTATTTGAGCTCCACCAAAGATGGTTGCAGATGGACTGTGACCAATTTAAAATGTTTTCTGTAGCCTTTTTTTCCAGCAGCTGTACATTTTTTTAAAATTGGTTTTGCAATGTTCCATACATCATATTGATGTTTTATGTATGGAAACTGCTCTTGCATGGCCTTGACTATTGAAATGTGCCTGTCAGTGACTATCAGGTCTATTTGCATTCCTCTGGATTGCAAAAGTTAAATGGATTTAATGAAACCTTATTTTTCCATGGCAACAGAAGCTGTACATTCAGATACTTGCACGACGACTGAACTCACTATTTTCTGGGTTGCCATGTCTTAGAAGTGGTAAGTGCAGTATTTAGCAGAACGATCTGGACTGTTACACAGTCCATCACCAGCAAGTCAGAGCCTTTTAGTGCAGTATTTAGCAGAACGATCTGGACTGTTACACAGTCCATCACCAGCAAGTCAGAGCCTTTTGCCAATGAGAGCATTGTCCATTGACATCTGTTCAGGTGTCCATTCCTGGCTATTAGCTGGGAATAAGAAATCCTTCTGATATTTGTAGTGCTGGGTTTTTTAAAGCAACTTGAGTCCCACAAAGTTAGAAAAACTTTAAATTGCTCTGTATGTTGATCCGCTAAACAACAAAGCAGATGAACAAAGTACATTTCCAGCAGGCACTTTTCCAAAAATAGGTTGAGCAGACCATGAAAATGAGCTATGGTGGTGTACACAGCTACCCTTCGTCAACAGGTTGGTGCCTTGGCTACACAAGTAAACTTCACCAATGGCTCCCCACAAATCCTCCTACGCAATTTATGAATACATTTAATCATTTTCATAATCTCAATCAGGCAGCAGTCGAATACAATGTATTTTGGTTCCTTTAGTACCCAATCGTCCAGAAGTATAGTGATTTGCCATTCCATGGTGGTGGATAAGGCCTCAACACTCGGAAGAGTGAAGTCCACATCACGAGCATAATCGTCAATCAGTAGCGAAGATGCTTTGGTTATTTCTGTGTGTGATATTTCCGATTTGTCTACATATATTGGGGAACAGGGAACATTGTCTGTTTCTTAAGGTGTGTATTTTGTGAGCGGTTGTACAAGCAATTCTGAAACATCTTCTGTGGTGTCTGTTTCTTCTGGGTGACATTGTGTACTGTAACAATGATCCAGGGTTACTTTCCATGGGTTGCTGCTGACATTCAATTCAAATTCCGGCCATTGGACATCTGCATCACAACAATGAATCTTGCGAGGACCATGCTGAGCAAAATGTAGCTGTTTCCAGGTGACAACCTTTTGGCAAGCAACATCATTACTTTGTCTAGTTATCTTAGTCTTTATGCTCCTCTTCTTCCTAGGCCTCTAATCGAAGAGAAAAAAAAAACATGCTTAATTTATAGTACACATAGAGAATATATGAATGACAACATGAAAATGTAATATCAATGAAATAACTGATAAACAACTTTCTTTTAAAAACTTTGTTATGTACCCTTGTTACCGAATTTTCCTTTAAACAGCCAAATTTGATTTGCCGGCCACCAGACCAAGCTGAAAAATTGCAATTTGAAATTGTATAAACCTCGAAATGTGCCCTTACTCTTAAAAAGTCATATATGCATATACACTTATATAACAAAATGTCACTATGGAAACCATGAAAACATATTAAATATTACATCACAGTTAAAATGGTTGATAACTGATATTTTACAATATCTTATGTATACCTCTTGTCCATGTATATCTTCAATTTCGACAGCTTCAGTAGTACATTCCTTGTACATAACAAATTCAAAGAACATTGATTATATTGTTAAACAATTTAATATTAACATCTTTGATCTCACAAAGTACATCCTGAGAAAGTTGATTTAATGATTGTTGACTTACAATATCAGTTAAAATAGTAAAAAGATATGGTTAATCATCTGATTAAAACTTTCTAATTAGTATTGATATGGGGTCGATCACTGTTTACATGTAACATTTAAAAAAATACATATTTGAAAACTGCACCTGATAACCTTCAGAGATGTCGCAGGGAGTTGGTGCAAGATCATCCAGCAAAACATATTGAATAAATTGTGGCCCCTTTATTGCGTTATAAGGTTATTTTGTGTCACCAATTCCATTTTATGCCAGGCAGCTAAAGGTTTATAAACAAAAACATACACTATTCATATAGTGAAAGGGTCTATGTTATTCAGTGACAAAGTACATTTTTCTCAAGGTTTACTTTCATTGTTGTATGTTTTTCTGTGATACATACATCAAGGTTGTTGATCTAATGCTTTACAATTTGCTGACAGTATTGCAAATTATCAAAAAAAAGTTATCTTAAATCGAAAAAATATATTGTTAATCAATAACTATTAGTATAAATCAATACATTATCACTTCTCATACCTCATCCTCCAGACTGGTTGCAGTAGAAGAATAGTATGCTGTTGGAGTTCCAGGCTCTCCCTATATAACAGTAATTGTCATAATAAAGATGTAGCATCAACAACCAAAAATTACATGTAAATGAGGGTTGATATTGACAAAGAAGCCTACAAGCCAGTTTGTATCAAAAGCTAATATTATACATAACACGAATCAATATGTTTTAAGTTGAACTTGAACAAATACATATTTTGTATAGTTGCATCTGAAGGAAGAGTCTAATAAAATTACTTGAAAGGTGAGTGAGGTTGCTGTTGACTCCAGAATAGTGGTTGATGTAGCATCATGGTCCTTTAATCAATGTTTATGTTCATACATTTGTTCAATAGAAAATGGGCATTAGTATTATAATTTAGACCACATCAAAAACAATCAAAATAAGTTTGTGTGCAAGTTGCTTGGCCTCACCATTAGGGTGTTGGACGTGTCTGTGGTTTCCTCCATGGTAACGGTCTGTAATTCCATCAGTGCAGTCTATGTAAAGACAGACATGGTCATTTGTTTTAAATGGCCTATTTCTAAAGGACGTGATGTGAGTGTGTGTTTGGAAAGGCTCCCATTGCACTGAGCCATTCAAGTATCTCTACAGTATGGATACACAAAGTAATCTAAAGTTCAAAATGTACAAACCACAGTACATCGCGTCAGGAAGGAAACTTGTGTAATAAAATATCAATGGAAATATTCTCCAAAAACTGTTCATTATGAGTGGTCATTTATAAGACCTATTATACAGGCAAATTTAGAAAATGGTAAAATACATTTACAAATTCAGCGTCCACTACTCACCTGGGTCAGCGTGTGCTGAAACTCGGTTGGAACTGCGTTGGGAAGAAATTTGCAAAGGAGTCTAGGGCAACGCTTTTTAGAGTACTGTGATTGTTTCTACATATCTTCTGAGACATGCATGCTGCAGACACAGAATCGATTGCCCATCACATCCTCCACGATATCCTTGGCTCTGCTTTAAATTTCGGACACTAAAAATCCACACCTCAAGAGCCATTTTCTTATTAAATTTAAATCCTTTGGAAATACAAGCAGGACTGTACTCTGACCTTTAGCATGGCTGTTATTAGTACAACCCAAAATGATACAAGAAGGCATTGTTGGATTGTCCCTATGATTTGCTAAAGAAATATAAATAAATATTACTATTAAAAAAGTATCACCATAAGTAAATGAACATATTCCTTTGATAATAAAAAAGTTTACGTTTATAAAAAATGCCACCTAAACCAAACCTGCATTGAAAACATGCACTACGAAAGATTACATTTGTAAACAATACTCTTTAATGTTATGTGCTAATTACAGAGATAGAAATGCATAGGATGTTTGATAATAGTGTAGACTTTTTTAATAAAATTAAATGAGGAAAGTTTGTACATTGAGTATAAAGTAATAGAAAGTGGCCTAGCAGAGAACGTTGACAATACAGAAAACAGTAGTAAAAGTTTACTAACAGTTACTTAGAAGAACAGGTTAACTGACTCAGCAAACAATCTAGAAAGTGCAGAGCTATCCGTTGTCGATCTCACAGATGTTTTCTTATTATCTCCCGCAATGTTTATAAAGGATTACAGAAGTGGGTGTGTATGTGAATATCTGGCATGTTAGTTCACACCCACCAGGCCTCTATGACAATGTTTGACCTCCTCAATCCCGCCAGCGCAGCCCCCTTGCCATCACAGCGCCCACAGGTGTGAACTGTCATTGATAGCGGAAGGGGATGGATGTGGATGAGGTGAGTGCAGTGGGCCTGGAACATAGTCAAAGGACACAGACATATGTTGAATGCAGGGACGGGGTCTTGGTGGCCATGTGGGTAATGGTCCCCATGCGAAAGAACCTGTTGTGGTCTACATGGTATTTAGCACCTTGAGCGTTCCCATCCTCCCAGCCCCCTTGCGAGCTCACGTCCACAGGTGCGAATTGTCATTGATAGTGGATGGGGATGGATGTGGATGTGGATGAGGTGAGCGCAATAGGCCGGAACACAGTCAAAGGACACAGGCATATGTTGATTGCAGGGAGGGGGTCTCCAAAGGGGAGTGTGGAGACACTGGGTCTGGGGTGCCCATATTGGTAAGGGTCCTCATGCGTAAGAACCCTTTGTGGTGTACATGGTATTCAGCACCTTGAGCGTTCCCATCCTCCCAGCGCCCTTGCAAGCACATGCCCACAGGTGTGAACAGCCATTGATAGAGTTGGGGGGTTGGATGTGGATGAGGGCAGCGCGATGGGCCAGTAAACTTGTTAAAGCACTCCAATCTTTTACGATACTCTTAGATGATTGGACGTATTGTGGATTTATAGAAAATGTCTAACAACTTTTCAGGTTAACACATTTATTATTTTTTGTTGTTAGTTTGGTAAAGTGGATGGCAATGAAACTACACATTATACTGCTCCAGTTGAGGTACTGCCTGTATAAATCCACAATACTGTGCGTGGTCACTGGGGAATTTATCACAAATGGCTTGAACCACACAGGCAGGTATTACTTGTTGAAAGCTACATCCCAGTCTTCCATGAATCTACCATGTAAAGGCCCGATATGCCACAAGTCTGTACCACCTGTGTAAAAGATACAGAAATAGTTCACTTGAATGAAACCAATAATTTCTTTTTTTTGTTTGCACTACCTTGTAAAATGTAAGGCATTGTTATGCTTTAAAAAGTACCTTTCGCAGAGAGGCATATGCTCACAACAATGGCGGGTACATCAGGTGAAACGTCTTCCATGCGACTGGGTTCAGGCTCTGGTGATTGATCCTCATGACTTTCAGCTGATTCCACATCGTCTCAACTTTACTAACCTCCACACCAGGTGCAAACTATACCTTATTGTCCGATGTATATAGAGGATGTATAGTTGATTACACTTCGGATGTCTTCTAGATGTGTCTTTTATTCTTTTATACACTATCAAAACACACAGTGTTAAAAATCAAATAGTTATGTTTGTGTGACACTAACTGGCCTGGTGAGTCAAAAGTAGCTTCTATTGTTTTTTGATGTAAAGCTAACCAGGTTCTTCTAGGATACCACCCGGGAATAAATAGCTGAACCTTGCAGATGAATACTGATAAATTATCATTTATCCTCTTTACATGAGACCGAGCAGAGGTCACATCATTGCAGGAGCACACGTGAATTAAACTGGAATGAGTAAACGTACATGAATTAGCTCCCATATGTCCTGGGATCTACTCATTTTTAGTTTGGATTCCATTTTGTGAGGGTGTGGATCAGTGCTAACATGTCCCTAAGTGTAGTCACGTTCAGAATGGATGTGACCTAGCAGTTCGGGCTGGACAACACCTTTTGGGGTAGGAGCAAGTCTGATTTGGATATGGTTTTTCCCCTTCTGTAATGGCTTGACAGGCTAAGAGCGATAGTCTGGAGGGTTGCCCAGAGTAATGCTAGAGGTTAAGATTCATTGGGCCTCATTACGACCCTGGCGCTAATGGGTTAACGGCGCCGTAAAAGGCTGCGGTGCCGTTAACCCATTAGCGCCTGATTACGAGGTCCCTTTGCGGAACCCGACCTTAATGGCTGGTCTACACCAGCCGTTAAAGTAGGGACACGCAAAGGGACCTTGGTGCTAAGGATGGTACCGCAATTTGCGGTACCGTACTTAGCACCTTCCCCATTCCCATTGAGCGCTATGGGGCAAAAATGGGAATGGGGAAGGGCCAGGGAGGAAGGGGGAATTTCCGCCCCGCCAACCTTGTAATGGGGTGGTCATTCTCCATGGCGGAGTCGGTAAGTTACAGGCATGGACCATGGTGCAATTAGCACCATGGTTTTCCGCCTGGGTCGTAATGAGGCCCATTGTAAACCTTCCAGCCATCACCTCTTTTTATTTGCCCAATTGCCTATAAGCCATTGTCAAACTTAAACTGCAACACTAGATGCATGTTCAAGATTCTGCAAATTCATGCAAAGTTGCACGTGATGGACCTAACTGTGTAACCACCTATAGTCAAGTGTCAACAAGAGATGACTAGCAAATCATTGCTTTTCTTGGGGCCTGAATATTTCTTTATATACACTGGATACTGGTATTTATTTCTAACTCAAACTTGATGGAGTTACCCCTCTTTAAACTAGCCTCACTTTGTCTTCATTCAGACAGAAGTCCACACCCTCTACGTTCCTCGTGTGTGCACTAATATCTTTCAGTTGCGCCCTCAATCAATTCACAGTCATTATTAGCACGATCTCACACAATCTGGACTGATTGTCCAGCAACTGACTTGATAGGGAGTGTGGTGTACCATTTGCAGTTTTGCAACTTCTGGGCCCTCTCGGCCAATTATTTTGTCTATAAAGTTAGCTTTTCATGCTTTGGCAAGCTTTATCAAGTACGCTTCTGATGATTGGATTATGGGA
This sequence comes from Ambystoma mexicanum, assembly GCF_040938575.1. Lineage (NCBI taxonomy): Eukaryota > Metazoa > Chordata > Amphibia > Caudata > Ambystomatidae > Ambystoma > Ambystoma mexicanum. Next base: position 441,350,744 of record NC_090927.1, on the reverse strand, counting down.
ATGCCAAACCATTTGGAGTGTTCAGACAGTGAAGTGGATTCACATGTTGTTTTTTAATTTCACTTGAGTGTTCTCCGTAATTGGCATATGGTATTTTGAAATGAGGCTTCATAATCTCATCAACGGTGGTGGGTTTGAAGTCCTGAGACAATAATATTTAATAACTGATGAGTCCCTCAAGTCACCTAATTTATAACACTTGTGTTATTAGCCTCAACCATCCCGATACCATGCTCTATGCAATCACAAAACCCAATTGGCCGGTTCAAGAGGATTTCCATTTGCAGAGGAAAAATGTGCATGCGGGGTGAATGTGTCTGTCTGTACACCGCACCTTAAACCCGTAAATAGACCTAATTCTCCCAATAAAATTGAAAATACAGACACAAGTGCCTGAAATAAAAATAAACTTGTGAAAGGGAAATGTGAATACAAAAATGTCTCATTTTTATCTGAAAGTTCTGTCAAACTTTGGGGAAGAGAATGACAATTAGCCAAACCGGTCATAGTCACCTACTCGTCGGCATTTCACCACATCACTATTCTTGCCGATATGACTACTAGGCAACTGCATTTTGAATAAATTCAGCTGAACAAATGTGCCAGGCTATGTAGTTTGACCACATCTCTCAAGCAAGGAGTGGACTTGCCTGACTGACGAAAAGTGGCCATGCCTCAGTGGTGAGGAGTGGGCATGCCCCAGTGGCAGCACTTCATCAAAAAATGTCCACAACTATGACATCTATCCTTATGCTCATTTCCTTTATCAATCCACATTGCTCTGTCTTGTAGGAATATTTACTAAAAACAGAAAATCCAAAATCCCCTCAGGCACCCGATTCTTATCGTCCATGTAAAAGTGACAGCATTGGTGGATCATTGTCTATGCAGAAATATGCAATTTACTTGCCCCCTCAAGTGGCCCGAAGTCCCCTGCTTCCTCACTAAGTAGCAGACTTACTCACACACTCACTCACCGTTAGAAATGCCTGCTCTCGGAGGGTATGGCCAGGTGCCGTAATCGATGGCAGCCTAACTTCGAGCTCCCTTCACAGCCCCAATATATACCATTCCGCTGCAGTAGCAATTCCGTCATTATATGAGAAACTCTTATTAACTCTTTTTCTGTACGGCCGGTGGTGTTCGGGAAGCCGAAGAAGTGTATTTCCATGTTCCCTGAGGTGATTGGAACTGATACGCATTTCCGGCGGTGCGTCCTTCGTGTCAGCGGACTTGCATAGAGGAGGAAGCCGTGACACCTAGTCAGCTGTTAGGCTGACGCGAAGAGGATGCTTCGCGAGTATAGGGAAACAAGTTTCCTATAAAACAAAGGCAGAATATCACGTACTAAGTAATTATGACTGGAAAACTTATTTTAAATCATACAGTGAGCAGCCCTATGTGGAAATAACACATTTTGTTAACATTGTGACTGATTATATTACAAAAGAATTGGTAAAAAGAGATTCTTCTTGCAACTAGCATACTGCTGTTGTCCATATGAATGACATTTTTCATGTAATTTTCCATGTTTATGGGCTGAAGATCTCCTATAAATACTAAATACATGGATACTCTAATGTCATAATTGATAATGGTATAGGTGTGAGAGACTCCCAAAATAAAATGAGCATTTGATACATGACTCATAGCATCAGGAATGCTTACATTAAAGGAAATATTCTACTTACCATAATATTTCCACAAGATGCAATGTTATATCCAGTGCTGTTGAACCTTGGAATGTTAATGAAGGATATAGCTGTTTTGGATGGGAAATATTAAGGATCTCTTCATGTAACCTCTGAAATTGGACCATTTACCTTATAAGATCAATACTGAAATGCGCTTCGAATTGGCAATAAAATACAGCATTGAGCTCTCAGCTCTGTTGGTGGAATGTTTAACTGAAACAAGGCATAGCTTCTATTCAAGGATACCGCGTCTGTCTCAGTATGGCATCAAAGAAGGGACAATCCAAAGAAATGGCATCATCACCTATTAATAATGCCCCCAAAAGACAGAAAAGCGACTTTCCCAGGCCTAAAGAAGATATGCAGGATCCTGTTATGCAAGCAATCCTAATGAGAATAAAATCCCTCAAACCCTTTATGGAAGCCACTGCTGCCAAATTACAAATGCTTGATGAGAAATGGTCAACCTTTGAATCCAGAATTAACGAAGTGGAAAGGAGGGTTAGTGACGCTGAAGATATTACAGGAAGGGTGCAGGCTCTGGAAAACACAGTTCTATCTCTGCAAAAGCTGACAGAAAACTTAGGAATAGGAGGAACAACATACGTATCGTTGGTCTTCCCGAGAACATTGAAAATGATAACCCAACTCAGTTTTTGTACCATATGCTCAATACGCTTTTGAATCTTACCACACCTCCACAGTTCAATATACAAAGAGCCCATCGGATCGGTCCCAGAAATCCCTCTGGCAAAACTCGGAGAACTATGATTTTCGCCTTATTAGACTATACCCATGTTATGCTCACATTGGATAAAGCTAAACAGAAGAAGAATCTCATATGGGAAGGAACCAACTTCTCCAGCATTGGATCTTTCATGGATTCACATGCTTAGAATATTCCCCGTCGTCCAATAGGAAAACTTCCGACACTTTTGTGTCCTATCTACGTCCTTTTAGGACCCGCCTACGCATGCTCCGTAGGCCGTCCCCGTATAAGAGGCCCGCCCCCGCGGTTCCCCTTCAGATTTCAACCGTCTCCAAAGTAGTGGGATCTCCTCGCGTTGTCTTACTATTTTGTACAAGGTTGCATTACTGGAATTTGAGTACAGAAAATGTCCTCTGTATCAGGAAAAGCGCTGTTCCGCCCATGTGCGACGTGTGGCTTGAAAAAAGTTTACGAGGGGGACGGACATATGGATTGTATATATTGCCTCCACCCTCATCATTCAGCGGATAACTGCGACATATACAAAGGGTTTTCTCAAAAAACCCTCAAAGACCGCAGTCGACGACTAGTGGCATGGCTGAATGATGGAGTGGAGCGGGGGCACACCCCCCTTCGGAGGTAGGCTCCACACAATCGGCGAAAACATCACGCCGCGCTACCTTGTCGGAACCGCCGGCGAAGAAATCTCGACCGACGGAAAAAGAGTCGTCGGGAAGTCACTCAACTAGAGACTCCTCGTCAAAGAAATCATCTTCATCAAAAAAGCATGAAAAGGAAAGGAAATCCTCCTCGGGCGATCATCATAGATTGACCACGAGTCGAGAGTCGAGTCAAAGCAAGCCAAGTGTGGAAAAGGCAGGACCGCCAAAACCACCTGCTAAGTCACCGTCGTCGACGGCGGCCCAGTCATCGGCCTCCACCCTGCCACTTACGCAGGTGGCATCCACCGTCCCACCGACAACGACGTCGACGATGGCCTCGTCGACGGGGGTTCTACAGGAGGCCTGAAGTTTTTGATCTGATCCCCCTGGATACTTTACTACAAGAACAGGCTGTGTTGCTGTCCTCGGAGGACGAGAATGAGAGAATAGCTGGCCCAGCAGACCTAGGGCTACGAGTGTCTGACAAGTCGTCGACGAGGGGATCCGTTATACCGGTATCTGCCCCTCTTCTCAATCCTCAATCTGTTTTGTCGTTGGAAATTCTGTCCACGCTTCAGTCGTTGTTACAGTCGTTGGACCAGAGACTACCTCAGGCAAACCTGCCACAGTCACCCGTCGACGAGCCGGGCCCGTCCCGTCAACCGACGCACCTACGCGCGCCAATCTCAGCACTGGCACAAGAGGAAGGTGAGCTGCCAGATTCGGAGTCTGACAGGGGAGCCATGTCGGATATCTCATCATCCCCCTCCAGGGATCCAACCTGGGAGTCAGAGGTGGAGTTGGAAACCCCTAGAAGCCCAGCTCTCCCGTCCCCTCCGGACGACATTGCGTCATTCCATTCTATGATGGAGAAGGCATGCAAAGAATTTGGTTTGTCCCAGGAAGAACAGAAAAAGGACTGTTTTTTGTTCGACCACATGGGTAAGAGAAGGAGGTCTGTGTTCTCGATACTAATACTAGACCATGTATGGAAGGAGGGGTTGCAGACAATGCGTCACCCGTTTTCAGAGCCGGCAGTGAAAGGACGCCTGGAAAAAAAGTTTAAGGCTCCAGAGTCTACCCCCAAGTGTTTATCCTCCCAACCAACGCCAGACTCGGTGGTGTCGGCGGCAGCGGCGAGGAAGGCGAAGGCCCAGCACAAGTGCACGACTCCTCCTGAGAACGAAGCGAGACGCCAAGATGCCTTTGGCAAAAAAGTGCTATCCGTGGGAGCGACCACAGTAAAGGCCGCAAACTCTCTGGCAATTGTTGCCAGATACGATAGGGAGATGTGGCACAGGCTAGCTCCGTTGCTCGATCATCTTCCGGAAGAGCATAGGAAGGCAGCGATGTTACTCGTCCGAGAAGGTGAGGAAGCCTCAAATCACGCAATAAACATTGCGGTGGACCTCGCTGAGTCAGGCTTCAAGCAAGTCAATAATGGGGTTGTATTACGTCGACAGTCATGGCTTAAGTGTACCTACTTCAGGCCAGAAGTACAATACAAAGTTTTAGATATGCCCTTTGAGGGAGACCTTCTTTTCGGTGAGAAGGTGGACGAAGCCCTAAAGGGAATGAAAGAGGACTCGGACACGGCACGTTCATTGGGTGCCCTCCAGAGTGGCAGAACCTACAAGTCTTTTCGTCCCTTTAGAGGGGCTTCAGGTAACTCAAGATTCTCTGCATCGGGAGACCGATCCTTTGGCAGATCAGCTTACCCCTCCCAGGGATACAGACGTGCCTCCCAAACGGCAAACTGTCGCCGGAACTTCCAGACTTCCAGGAAAAAACCATCATATCCGTCGTCGTCGAGAGACAAGCAAAATAAAGATCAGCAGTGACATACAACACACCGTTCTGGGGGGAAGAGTTTCAGCATATGTCGACGAATGGGAACGAATAACGACGGATCAATAGGTGCTGGATACTATAAGAAACGGACACTCTCTACAATTCAAACACAGCCCTCCGCAAATTCCACCTGCGTTCACCGCTCATTCCCATCTGAAGATACTGCAACAAGAGGTAACACTCATGTTAGCAAAGGGCGTGATAGAATTAGTTCCAACATCACAGAGAGGTCAAGGAGTCTACTCAAGATATTTCGTCGTAAAAAAGCCGAACGGCAAATGGCGTCCCATTTTAGACTTACGCAATCTCAACAAGTCTTTAAAGAGCCTAATATTCAAGATGCTCACTCTGCAGGAAGTGATCCGCGCCGTTCAAGAGGGGGATTTTCTAGCGTCCCTGGATTTACAGGACGCGTATTTCCATATTCCAATGTGTCGGAAACACAGGAAATTCCTAAGATTTGTAATAGGGCGGACTCACTACCAATTCACGGTTCTTCCTTTTGGGCTGAAGACCTCCCCAGAACGTTCACGAAATGCCTGGCTCCAGTAGCGGCCTGGCTAAGGAAGCAAGGCCACCATGTATACCCATACCTCGACGACTGGCTGGTAAGGGGATCCTCCCCAGCGTCGACCAACACAAGTTTACAAGCCACCATGCAGCTTCTACAACAGCTGGGATTCGCCATATACTTCGAAAAATCCTCTCTGCAGCCATCGAGATCGCTGGTATTCCTGGGGGCACAGTTCGAGACCCAGTTAGGGCTAGTGAAACCTTCTCTCGACAGAACCTCAAGACTCAATCAACAAGCATGCCGACTACGGCGAAACACCAAGATCTCAGTGAGAAAATACGTTTCGGTCCTTGGGGCCATGGCATCCTGCATCCATCTGGTGGAAAACTGTCGCCTATTCATGAGGCCAGTCCAGGAATTCCTCGCGGACCGATGGACGCAGGCTCAAGGATCGTGGTCAGACAAGATAACCATCGACGACGACAAGCTGCTTCGGACCCTTCAGTGGTGGCAGAATTTCCACAATCTGGACAACGGCGTACCCCTACAGGAGCCAGAGTTTTAGCGAACCATAGTCACGGATGCGTCCCTATCCGGATGGGGAGCTCACATGGGTGCTCTCCAAACGCAAGGTCGCTGGTCTCCAACGGAGTCACTCCTACACATAAACGTGTTAGAGCTCAGAGCAGTACGATGGGCCTTGAAGGCATTCCTACCACACATCAAGGGCTCGCGAGTACGAATACTGACTGACAATACAACGGCCATGTTTTATCTGAGGAAACAAGGAGGGACGCGATCAAGAACTCTTTCCATAGAAGCCCAGAAAACATGGCATTGGGCATTAAAGCACGAAATTTCCATCGTGGATCATCACCTTCCAGGAGTGAGGAACTCCCAAGCAGACTCCCTCAGCAGAAGCATGGCCCAGATACACGAGTGGGAAATGGACACAGTTCACCTGATGAAAGTGTTCGTGAAATGGGGTCACCCCCCTCTGGACGCCTTTGCGACCAAAGACAACAAGAAATGCCAGCAATTCGCAAGCAAATGGCCTCAGGAGGGCTCCAGGGGGGAGGCATTCTCCTTCCCATGGACGGACATGTTCCTCTATGCTTTTCCCCCGTTCTCCCTCATACGGAGGACAATACAGTGGATACGCAGATACAATTGCCGGGTAATTCTAGTGACACCATACTGGCCAAGGCAACCGTGGTTCTCCGACCTGCTTCACCTGTCGCTGGAACATCCCATAGGGTTTCCGAAAGTCCCGAACCTACTATCCCGGGACAAAGGCACGGTGTGGCATCACGACCCGGACAGTCTCAACCTTACAGCCTGGCTCCTGACTTTTCGGAGTTCGGTGCTTTAGACGTTTCGGAGGATTGTCAGAAAATTCTGCAGGCGGCTAGAGCCCCTTCTACAAACAAATCCTACTCCTATAAGTGGCGGAGGTTCTGTGAATGGTGTAGGGGACAACAGGGCCTACAACCTTTGTCGGTGACGCCGGAACAAGTTCTACCTTACCTGCGGAGAGGGGATTATCCTTCACATCGATAAAGGTGCACCTGGCGGCCATCTCGAGGTTCACAAGGAAAAGGCAGGCGTCTCCTCTATTTAGCGACAGACTTGTAAAACACTTCATGAGGGGTTTATTTCGAGCTTTTCCCCCGGAAAAACGTTTCCCCCCGAATTGGAGTCTCAACACAGTGTTGGCAGGCTTAATGAAACCGCCTTTTGAGCCTATGGCCACGTCCGACATAAAATTCATTTCGTGGAAGTTGGCATTCTTGATTGCTATCACATCAGCTAGAAGAATCTCGGATCTGCAAGCGCTGGTCGTAGACCCGCCATACCTAAGATTCTTTAAGGACAAAGTAGTCCTGGCAACTAATCCTATGTTCGTCCCAAAAGTTCCGACAGTGTATCACAAACACTCGTCCATTGTTCTCCCTACTTTCTTCGCCACACCATCATCGGCAGCAGAAAAAGCTCTTCATACCCTGGACGTTAAGAGGGCTCTGAAATTTTACCTACATCGTACACAGGAATTCAGGTCTACTAGACAACTGTTCGTCGCACATGGTCCGTCGACGAGAGGAAAAGCAATCTCTAAACAAGGATTGGCTCGATGGGTCTCATTGACGATTGCGTTTTGTCACTCTAAGGCCGGAAGGCCACTGCAAGGACATCCTAGAGCCCATTCTACAAGATCTATGTCCTCCTCAACAGCTTTATGGGCAGGAATTCCGATGGACATATGCCAAGCTGCGGCATGGTCAGTGCCCCACAAGTTTACCCGCCACTACTGCCTTGCCAGGCAGCATGCGGACGAGGTGCAAATGGGAAGAGCTGTCCTGCGCCATCTGTTTCAGTAAGGTAAGCTCCACGCTGTGGAGAATCTGTTGTCTACCTTTTTAATGACAGTTTATTTTATGTGGGTAAGGTTATATGAGGTAACTTGTTCCTACTGTACATATGCATTGAGGGTATATTACATTACATTCTCACCGCCGTCTCAAGTGTTACTGCTATACAATCTATTCTAAGCCTGTGAATCCATGAAAGATCCAATGCTGGAGAAGGGAATAGTTTCTTACCTGTAACTCCATTTCTCCAGCATTGGTATCTTTCATGGATTCACATGCGCCCGCCAACCTCCCCGGAATGTAATGTATTTGATTGATAAATTTAACCCTTCCTACTTTGGAGGGGCCGAAATCTGAAGGGGAACCGCGGGGGCGGGCCTCTTATACGGGGACGGCCTACGGAGCATGCGTAGGCGGGTCCTAAAAGGATGTAGATAGGACACAAAAGTGTCGGAAGTTTTCCTATTGGAAAAGGCTATATATGTGTACCGAGGGGTCCCAGTCTGACGACGGGGAATATTTTAAGCATGTGAATCCATGAAAGATACCAATGCTGGAGAAATGGAGTTACAGGTAAGAAACTATTCCCATCTTCATTACCCAGGATGTTTCTAACACTACGGCGGCAAGAAGGAAAGAACTATTGGTGTTCAGGCCAGCGTTACGACAGTTTCATGCAAGATATGGGATTATTCATCCAGCGTCTATAAAAGTCACTCTCAATGGCCATATGTATACTTTTCAGGACCCAAAAGACTTAGGTAACTTCATTCAAAGCCATAGCAGAGAAGAGATGGACACTACCAATCTGCATATATAAATTAGAAGATTACACACGGAATGTTTTTGTTCTATAAATAATAGCTACGCTGGGAAGGGGCACGGAAAGGCCCATCTAAATCTGGCTCTTCACCACCTACCTATTATTGACTGTTTATGAACATGGTTTGGAGTCGCTGTATCCCGTTAGCCACTACTCTTTCACATATAAGTTTGGCGTCATGTAAACTACAAAACTCCATGGTCTACCTGTTTGTCCTTCCCCCTCCCTTGTGTCTCCTTCCCTTAAGTGTTTTATCTCACCTGACTTTGATTATAAATGTCAGATTGCTTACACCAATAGCATTTATTGTATGGCACTTAATATTGTAACATGGAATGTTAAGGGACTGCACAATCCTGTAAAACGGCAAAACATATTATCACACCTTAACAGAACCAAACCAGCTATTGCATGCATACAGGAATGATGAAGCAGCCAAACTGAAAAGTTTATGGGTTGGTCAAGTCTTTTTGAGCAAAGCTGATGGGAAAAAGAATGGGGTTATTACTTTGATTAGTAAACATCTTCAATACAAGAGACAGATGATGTTGGAAGATGGGTTTCGGTTAAAGTTCGGATTGAATCCATAGAATATTCTATCCTAAATGTATATGGCCCAACTAAGGGGGACCCAGGCTTCTGGACTCACTTGAGAAATCATATATCCAAATCTAGTCCTAATAACCTAATTGTATGCAGAGACTTTAATGAAATCATAGATCCTATCCTTGATAAAAAATCAAAAGTACAATTAAAAATGACTAAGTCCCACCTACAATGTGTCCGTTTTTTGTCTGAACTAGGTCTTATCCCTGACCAATAGCTTATTATAGGCAAAAATGTAACCAATTGTTTTGTTAGATCATGCACCCGTTCACATTAAATTATCTAGTGCTCAAAACACACACAAATATAATAGATGGAGATTCAATTCAGCCATCTTAAAGGATGAAGAGTTTGTTAAATGTGTACACCAACAGCACTCTTTTTTTTGTTGTTGCAGAAAACTGTCCCACTGATACACAGTACACAATAACTGTGAGTGCTATAAAGCAATACTAAGAGAACACATTATAGCACACACAGCTGCTAAAAAGAAAAAACTTAAAAAAGAAACAGAAGATATTCTTAGACAAATTAAAATCGTACAATCACAATATATGCAGACTAACTCTACCCCTATCCATCAAAACATTATTTATCCCAGAATACAATATAATAACTTAGCTACAGAATATTCATGTGCTAATCTTTTAAAATATAAGTCTAAGATATATCAATTCTCTAATACATCTGGCAAGGCATTTACGTCAAATTTAAAAATGATAAGCCAAGGATTACTGTCATAAACGACCAACATGGTAATTGAGCCCTTATTGATAAGGACATTCTACAAGTATTCTCTGAATTTTATCAAAAACTATAAGCATATGAAATTACACCTAATAGAATGTATGCATCAGACATTCTCAAACATGTACATCACAATACATATGGTAACGCCAATCTCCAATCTTTAAATAATCCCTTGTCTTTGAGTGAAATATACAAAGCCATTAAAAATCTCAAAACGGGCAAAGCCCCAGGTCCCGATGGTTTCTCTATCGATTATTTTGCCAATTTTAAAGAAATGTTATTACCCAAGCTCAAATAATTATATACATCCTTTATCGCTAGTAAAAAAAGCCACTGGCTCCTTTTCAGAAGCAATGCTTATCGTATTTCCTAAGCCCACTAAAGATCCTGAAGATATTTGCAAACATTTTAGACTCAATCCCCTCCTTCTAAATTTAATTAAAAATGATCAGGTGGGATATGTCAAAGGGAGAATGTCCTTAGCTAATATTAGACTATTCACTAACATTATAAATATTATTCAAAACTCCCCTAACCCCTATGCACCAATAGTATTAAATGCGGAAAAGGCCTTTGATAGGGTTGAATGGAGCTTTATGTTTGAAGCTCTGGTCTGTCATGGAATCCCTGATTCGTTCATATGAATGGTCAAAGTACTATACTCCAATCCTACAACATCAATTTTTATAAATAATCAGATGTCTCCATTATTCCCCCTTAATAGAGGTACTTGTCAGGGTTGTCCTTTTTCCCCTCTAGTGTTTATATTGGCGCAATAGCCTCTCTTAGAAGCTATTAGACAACCCAGATCTAAGGGAGGAGTGGGATTTCCAGATTATAAAAAATATGCTGCCTTTTGTCCTAAGACAAACACAGTCATGGTTTGTCCCAGACAATATAGATATGCATAACTGGCTACTCATAGAGAGAACAATGGTCTCCCCTCATGTGCTCCCTAATTGCCTATATATCAATTGTAAAAATAGAAGCTTTACTAGCACAAGTGTTAAAACCTCCATTAAGTACTCCCGCTCATATCTAACCTCAACCCAAACAAATAACTCTCAGTTTATATCCCAGTATATTTCGATGAACCCCTTAATAAAAATGAATAGGAGAACTATCTGTTGGAGACCAAGTTTATCTCTTGGCATTACATATATAGGACATCTGTTTATTCAAGGTACCCCATTCACTTTTGATAAATTTAGAACTAAATTTCAAGTCCCAAGGTTTTTTCTCCAGAAATATGTTAGTTTAATAAATGCTATTATGTAAAATTATGAATTGTTAGTTCCCAATCCTTATAGATTTAATGCTCAACGACTACTACATTTATCAAATTATAATGTTACAGCGTCCATGTTTTATAAAGTATGCTTATCTACGTCAACAGATGAAACTCCATGTGTAAATGTCAAGAAGCATGGAATAGAGACTGTTCCCCTAGCATCTTGCAATTTAGATGGCCATGTGTATGGATCAGGATTTCTAAAGTAATCGTCTCAGCTAGCCAGTTACAAACGCTGTATTTTTTCCACCATAGGGCTTTCATAACCCCACTCATGCTCTTTAAAAGTGGAATATCTCAAAATGATAATTGTTGGAGTTGTCTAAACTTACAGGGATCTTTTAAGCATGCGATTTTTTAATGTATTTATGTTAAAACCTATTGGGAAAGGATTGGGGAAATTCTTAGAAGTATCTTCCAGATACAGCTGAATATCTCTTTTGATATTTTATATCAAGGAAGTGTAATGATTCAACCCACAATTGATAAATATAAAGGCTTTCTGTTTGACTTATTTATCGCCATAGCTATCCCAACTATTACTTCGAATTGGAAGAACCTTAAAGGTGTACACTTTAAATTGTGGTGGAACTCAGTTTGCAATCTTCATAGGATGGAAAAATGTATTGCAGTTTCCACACCCTTGTTGCATAATTATCTATTAAAATGGCAATCTTTCTTAGATTATTTGAATGATGGAATACCTAGTCAAGATTAGAGAACACTATTAACTATTATTAACTCCTATTTCTATATACAGAAATCCCTTTCTTCCCCCTCCTTATGTTCATGTTATTCCTGTGAGTCGTGTATGTCCATATGTGCATCTTACAAAGGAGTTATATAACTATTAGCTTATTAAAAACTACATCTTATGCATTAGAATAGAGCATTATATTATATATATTATGTAAGGTTTCACCGTTGCTTAGATTATTATTCATGAACTTTTACTACCATAGCCAATTGTGGCACATGTATCATTCCATCTGCTGTTGAATTGTTATAAGAACCTTATATATTTTAATGTATGTAATAAAATATTTAAACATAAAAATAGAAATGCCCGCTCATGGTCTTAGCATCGAAGGTTCACAGTTAGGATTGGCTTTTCCAGACTGCAGCTTCACACTCTAGCCATACGGCTTCAGTGCCTGCCAATGTATATCAAGATGATGAACGGACACCCAAGATTTGCAGACAAGCCAATGAAACTTTTAACAATATTATATTTTTTTTGTTTCAACAGAGAGGTTTGCCGAGCACATAATAACTTACCAGCAGTTTGTGGACAACCCTGCTGTCATCGATGACCCCAACCTCGTGGTGAAGATTGGAAACAAGTGTGTACCGAGCAAAGTAATGAATTGTTGGCAAACTCACTTTGGAAGAGTGGAGATTCGAAAGATTATGGCTGATAAAGAAAGGACTGCCTCACAGTCTTCACTAAACAGCCACTATGAATCCAATTGACACAAGGCGGCGCTGTTATGTAGTGAGGGGCTGTAGACACGCAGCAAGTTACATCTGAAGACACCATGTATTTATTTATTTATTTTGACATTTGTAGAGCGCACCTAGCCCTAAGGCATCTGGGCGCTTTGATTCTTGTAAACGGTCCAAAACAGGAGCTGGTTAAAATACCATATATTAGCAACAGGGAACTGGAAAAGGAATGGAGGGATAGTTTTTAAAGTTCTTTTTTAGGTTCCTTACTATAGTTTTTGATGGGTGTATTTTTGAATTACATTTGCATTACTGAACCACGGAAGCCTACATAATCTAGAATGTTTTGAGTAAAAACACCCCCAGTTGCGTTGTTTGCACTTCTGCAGACATGCTGAGTGACTGAATGCAAATGTAATCAATGCATATACGTTTTCTGATGCATACACATGATCTGAATTGTCCATACTTCTTTTGCTAACCATTCATGTGTAATCTATGCAAACATGATGGCTGCAAAGGAAAAGATGCTGTCAAAAACATGAACACCAAATACAATGATATACCATTAGCTATTGTGACCATATATTCCATTTAATGATACATCAGTTTGCATAATTTAGAGAAATTTGGGGTCATGATTAGAGCCTGACAATAGCACTGAGACATGATAGTGCACAGCCATCCTTGCATTCATGTAGGCTTCGCCTGCTTTTCATGGGCAATGAATGATTACATAATTTAAGCTGATCTGAAGATTCCATAAGTGTTATTGATCTTTTTCCACAAAGCTGTAGTGGTTAAATTGTTCCTATCAATTCCTGATTTTCAGATACTATAACTGGCCTACAGCTGCTCCTCTCCTACTAGCGATGCAGGCTTTTCAAAAACTGCTGCCCAAGGTAAGCTTTCTCTAAATGTGTAGGGGTGGGATTGTCAACTCGCACAATAGTAAAAATACAGTCAGGTTTTACAAAATGGTCAAACAAATATGCCTGAAAAGCTCAGTTGAAAGTCCTTGTGATTAAATTGCTTTCAGAAACATTTAATTTATTTTCTGTGTATTCATTGTGCACACACTGAAAACCTGACTGAACTGTACCGCATAGTGCAGGGTTCAGCATCCTATGATTCTCCAGATGTGTTGGACTATAACTTCCATCAGCCCTAGCCAGCACAGTCAATGATGAGGGATCATGGGAAACGTAGTCCAAAACATCTGGAGAGCCGCAGGTTTCAAAACACTGATGTAGTGGGTGATCAAGGCCACTGCTTGTCAGAATAAGGTGTCTGCCATTAAAGCAGACTGTGGTCTACGCTACAATTAAACTGGAAAACTAAAATCTCATTAACCATTCAAAATGGGCAATAATGAAACTACTAGGAAAGTGTGTAAGAAGACGATGTCTGAGTCTTCCCTCCTTGGCATTCCTTTGCCTCTTAGACGCTGATCTGAATGGATCCCACGTTGTCAAGGGTGGCAATTCTTTTGCGATCTGGTGATTTGCCTGATAACCTTTTGTCTCAGATCATTCTTAGTTGTCATCCATCCACTTCAGACACAAATCACCACCATAATGTTGATAAATGAAGGATCTAGTTTGGAGTCTAAGCAGAGAAGCATGTGATTGAATGTGCATTACCCCATAGCCCTAATGCCACTTTGCAAATTGAAACAAATTTGCAGGCAGTCTAGCAAATGTTGAACTGCAGTATGAAAATTCACATTTTAGTCTTTGTGAGCACACTTGTACAGATGTGCTGTAAATGCCACATCATATCATATCACTCACCTTACGTCAAGAACGTGCACATATTTTCTGTGTGCACAATAAAAAAAAATCACTCATTCTGGATTTGCCCTGTTCGATTCAATACACACCAAAAGAGGCAACGTCAGAGAAGGTAGAACAGGCAACACCATACATGTATTTGAATTCTTGTCTAGGAATTAGTAGACTCTGGTCAATTAGAGCACACTGTATTCTCTAACACAAAGACAAAGAGCTACGCATGTGCAGGGATTCCATGGGCACAGGTACAATTTGCTACCTTCACTTCTAACAGTGAGTTAGTGGTAGAGATAGGAATGACAATAGCATGATCATTTGACTGGTCTTCACTCTTGCCACCAGGTTTCATCAGCCAGAGTGCTGCTGCTGCTGCAATCTGCAAAGCTCGCAGCGAGCCAGTCAGAAATAGTGAAGTTCGGGTTTAAGGGATTCGGGGTATTGTCAAGGACTATAGACCACAAATAATTATTCTTAGATGGAAAGGAGAAGAAAAAGAAACGTTAGCAGATCAGGTAAAGGTCGGATGGGAAATAGTTCTGGTTTGTAAGCTGCTGACAGGGATACTGCAATCCAGTCCATAAAATGTGGAACTCAGACTTTTTGGGAGCTCAGCTTTTTGGGAGCTCTTCATGTTGTTTCATGAGGTGACCTAGCTTGTCCTTTCATGAGGAGACCTGGGACCAGCTATACAACGGAGGAGGTTGCACCTGGCCCAGAACAATGCGTATTAGGGATCATCTCAGACGAGGCAGTGTTCTGGCTTCCCTCTTTTTTAATATGTGCATGGCCAAACTACAAGCTTGCCTTTTATAAATTACATTCTTTCCTCCATGAATTCAGATTGCTAGAAAAGGTTAAATGATGAGTTCAACATATTTGCATATGGTTTAAAATATCGCATTTGAATATAGTGCTTTGTGACTGATTTCTTCTATGTCTATGCACTGCAATAACAGGTGTAATTATTATCCAATTCAATGATAGTCAATATATTGACCTCAGGAGGATTAATAGTTGAAACCGTCCTCTAGGTATTCAAACCTGTGCCTGTACTTCGCACACAGATCACTTGGGTGAACCGTTCACCTGCTGAGCTATCCTGCAAGCCGCACCACGACATTCAAAGGCCATAGAATCAAACTGAGTATAGATGCTCCATGGTTAGCTGATGGCTGGATAGTGGCCACTCAGAGGGGTAGGACGTTCCGGAGGTGTCTACAACAGCTAGAGCCGGTTCAGAGAATGAAAGAGGATGTGGACCAGGAAGATCTGCTTTGATGGACAATGAAGCTGGGATAAAGGAAGATAAAGATCAGCTAAAGGACCTAATCAGGCTTGATAGGAAAGCCAAAGCCAATATATACCTCACAATATCATCAATGATATGGGTAATATGAATACATGAAGTGGTAATTGAAAGGAAAATGGACCGAGCGCAGTGTGTGGCAACACTTTGCATGATGAGCAGAAAGAAAGCACCAGGAGTGTGTCCTAGAAGAATATAAAAGAGAGGCTGATGCCTAAAGCATGCTACAATCTGACAAGCGGGGCTGCAGCACGGTTGCCATGGGCTGGAGATAAAATGACAAACTGAATATAAAACTCAAAAAAAGGGAACAGGAAAAACATGCAGTGTTCCTGGCCACTACTGGTGTGAGGTACAACAGTTATAGTAGTTTTGAAAAGTACAAATTAGCAGCAGCAATCGGATTAATTGAGGCTGAAGTGCAGCAGGTGAATTATGGGTTTGGTAATGTATTCTATCGGCCACAATAAGGGGCATGGTAATAAAGGGTGTAAGGACGCAGTGCTCTGCATTAGGCTTTCTTTTATCAATCCATTGACCGCGTTGATGATGGATGAAAAAGGGCTGGATCAAAGGTAATGTACAGAGACTATTGATCTAGAAAGGACTGCAGCTGGACATGAGCTGGACACTAGCGGTGTAGGACAGCATTAGTGAGACAGAACGGAAAGCTATGAAACGATTGATAAGGTGACTGGCACAGTTCATCTCTACCTGCACTAGTGGGGTCCTTTACTCTGCGTTCACCTAGGGCAACTGTAGGAGATTCACCCGAAGAAGCATTGGAAGTGTTTACAGGGCAGGCGGCTACATGGCAGCAAGGATACGAGCATGCAGTACGTCAATATATATTTTGTTTCTCTTCACCAGGAGGCCTTACTCATTTGCCCACTGGAACGCTATCCACTTAAAGTCTTAACATGGTATTATCTTGGCTTTATCCCTATCACAGTCATAATGTTTTCAGATTCATTTCAGAAGCAAACCAAATTGAAAATTCATAACAAGAGCCGGGAGAAGGCAGCAATCCAAGAGCGAATTAGGTGTTATTTTAGAAAAAGTTAAGCATTTGCCTCAGAGGGAGGAACACAATTAAAGAGCAAGGCAAAAAACGAATTGATTCCTGAGAATATTAAAGTAATTGAAAGAAAACAATTGTTTCTGCAGTGGAACACATGAAAAACTCCAATAGATGGGAGGATACCAACAATACACAGGAAAAATGTGGAACACATTTTCATGGTAGCTCTTCCCAGAGAAAAATCATGAGACCTATCCCAACAATATATGCCAGTGTTGCTCTACATTCAAGCTAGCTACTTATCATTCTACTGTAAAAAGGAATTTTCATGTTGCCTCCCCTAAAGTAGATCATCAGGCCTGGCAACACATTATGCAGGCACTGCCCCCTTGCATGCTACCAGCCCAGCATCCAACAATGTACCCAAACATTGTCACGTAAAACACATTATTTTCATGCTGGATGATATCCAATAAATGTCATTATTCCCACTGTGAAAACACAATTTCTTGCTGTTTGTGCCGATTGAAAATTCATGTGTGCTGTCCCAATAATTCATACCAGCCTTGCCATGCTTTTGAACTTTATGTGCCCAAAGCATATCATGAGGCCGTCAACACAATATCCAGCGCTGCAACTTTTCATGCTGGATGTCGTATGGCAAAACTCGTTTTAGGAATATATGCCAACATTGCCAAATAAAAGACACTTTCTTGCTGAAAGCGCACAGCAATAAATGACACCATTGCTTTGTAAAACACATGTAGCTGGTGCCCCACAACAATATTTTCTAGCACTACCATTGTGAAATATATCATTCTGTTTTGCGTGTTGCCCAGGTTCTGCCCCAGCATCACTCTGGCTGCCCCAGTTCTGTGCCAGGTTGCTGTTAGTGCCAGAGATCTGCGCCATGCACTCTTGTTGCCCTGACATTACCATATGTTCATACACACATACACATTCACAAACTCACATGCATGCAATCACGAGCAGTAATCTCTTTTTTTTAATGTACCTTCTTGCCAGTTTTGGGGCTCCACTCCTTGGCACTCACCCTCTCTCCAGCACTCAGCGCCACATGTGGAAGCAAGGTGGGAAGTGAGTGACACTTTCGACTCCGAGTCCCACCTCTGGACAGTCGATGGAGGAGATGAAAGTGGCCCCTTCATAGACGGCTATGATCCAGGCCTCTGGGAAATAGAAGACCCTATATGACAGAATTTAGCGCTGCCCCATGCATAATGGATATTATTACCCCCTGGGAAGTCAGAGGGCACCACAGGAACAATGAAACTGCACCTTCTTGCAACATTATCCGGGCAACAGTGGGTCAATAATATTCTATGTTTACTTGACCTACTGTCCATATTTACTAAATGCATCTGGTTGGCCCTATTGCTGCTGTCTAGCCCTTTCACAAGCGTTGGATCAGACAACAGATTTTTAAGCTGCTCAAGTCTCTCTGCTTGCTGCTTAAACTGATTGTTGCCTAGAGGGCTCTCTACTGGAACACACAAAGGACTACCTGGTTACATAGTTATCCAACGATTTTGATGAAACCCATTTTATAAACATATTTCAGTTCAAGGCCATCGCACTGAAATTCCACAAGTTAAATAAATAAAGAAAATCAACTTGAGCTTCTCTCCTAAGGGCATTTACGCATATAGCATGCATTTTACATCATTTAGAAAGACTCCTGAGGTTGATAAAATGAGTACCAACTAATAACAATCCCGAGGTTGATAAAATGAGTACCAACTAATAAGAACATTCAGTACAGCGCTTCAGAGTGGCATGAATTGGTCATTAACAGCTCCGTGAAAAAGTGATAATTTCCTATCACCCCGTTCAATCACATGTGACTCCAGTACAGTGGTACGTAAATCGATAACACGCTTTAGTTTTCTTCCCTGCATGAGGAAATACAGCCTTTTTCATTGTTTAATATAATGAAGATGGTAACGACACTATCTTTAATTATGTTGCTTTCATTATTACCAGGCTGCCTAATGTACACGCCCTGTTCCCATGTTCATTCTTATCTCTGAGCCACTCAACGTTAAAATGATGCTCCTCTGGCCATAGCCCTTACGTGAGTCTTTTGGTGGGCTGTTGAGTATCCTTCCTTCCTTCCTTGCTTCATTTTTATTTCAGTGACCCTTCAGGTGTCTTAACCATCCAAATGATTCCTTCAGCCCAATGTGCCTGCACATGGCAACTTTTGGTCTTGCCTGGTATTTTCTGGTGAGCTGGTGATTTCACAGACTTGATAGGGTGCAATATGTGTTGATTGAAGAGAGACGCTAGTCTCACCTCCTCGCGCCCAAAAATATGCAGGCAAGCCAGCGATGAAAAGACAGGACATTATAGCAGCAACAATGCAAAGCGAGGCTGGATAGCAGGAAGGGGCACAGGATGCCCCACAGGGAGTGCAGCGCAGTGTGCGAGCCAAGCAGAAACGTGGCAAATAGAAAGTACGGTCATATTTTCCTCAATTTGAGATGCGTTTTCAAGAAGAGTGCACTCAGCAGTGTTCTATAACATTGTGTGTCTTGTGATCAGGAGGCAGCCAACGCACCATCGGGTTGCGTCCGTTTCATTAGGCCAACTTCAGGCAATGTTTAATTGCATGCAGGGCATTAAGCCGGGATCACATGAGCAATCTCTTCCAGGCGGTGCCATGGACTGAATTGTGCACAAAGAAGAAGCTGAATGTTAAAGCCATCTGTTGGCGCATCTAGTGAGGGTGATGGGGATGACTATTTGTATAGTAAATACCAGCGATTTCCTTGTCTCCAGGGGCCAATAGCTTATCATGTGGTTGCTTGGTGACCACATGTATCCGAGGCAGGAATTGGAGATCAATAAAGCACATTGCCACTTCTGGCCGCAGCCTTGCTTGGGCATTCTTCCATGTATTATTATTATTATTATTATTATTATTATTATTATTATTATTATTATTATTATTGTGTGTTTAGTTCATTTGAAAACTTTTCACAATTTATAATTTATACATACACATTTAAAACTTTAAAATGCATTACAATTTTTAAGAGCACTTAATCTAAATACAAAACACAATCGAAAGAGAGAAAGAAAGAAAATAACAAATCATATGTAGAGAGGACCACACCTTTTTTCTCTAAAGCAATCTAACCTGGGAGTGCATTGTTGGTTGCTTTGCTTCTTGTGACTACCTTCTTACATGATTACAATGATCATGGTTTGTTTCAACTTCATCCGCATCTAGTTAACACTGTTTTAAAGCTTGTCTTTGAATTTACATAGGCGATAAAGTACGATGTCTGTTCAAGAATCAGTATTTAAACAGTAGTCCCAACATTCAAGTGATTTGATCGAATCATAATGATATACCAATTTTGCTAAAACACACATGCAACAAGCCTTGGTAATGCCAATAATTTTTGGTGTCTGTTGTTGCTCTTTTTTATTTTGCATTTATAGGCACCAGGGTGCAAGGATGAGAATGCAAAGTTTTAAGGGAGGATGTGATAAGGGGTGCAGGTGTGCAATGGAATGAGAAGGGGAAGCCATTGATAGAGGGTGCCATCGATGAGCAAGAGGAAATATGAGCAAGAAAGAGTGAGTAAGAGAAAAAGTGAGTGTGAGAGGAAAGATGAAAGTTGGAGAAGATATAAGATGGAGATATCTTCAAGAGTGCCAGAGAGAAAGCAACAGCGCGTGCGTGGACAGAGCGAGAGAGCAACAGCATGCGTAAACTGGGAAAGATCAACAGCATGCGTGGGGAGAGAGCGAGAGAGTGACAGTGCAGAGAGAGAGAGAGCAACAGTGTGTGTGGGGAGAGAGGGAGCAACAGTGCATGCAGGGGAGAGACAGCGACAGCGCATGTGGGGAGAGAGAGACAGCAACAGTACTTGCGGGGGTAGAGAGAGAGAGCAACAGCACGCATGCGGAGAGAGAGTGACAGCGTGTGCAGGGAGAGAGAGAGAGAGAGAGAGAGCAACAGCGTGTGCCCGGAGAGAAAGCGACAGCATGTGCAGGTAGAGAGAGTGACAGCATGTGCAGGGAGAGAAAAAGAGAGAGCGACAGCATGAGCAGGGAAAGAGTGACAGCACTGCTGTAGTGTTATTCACTGGCCATCGATGGTAGCAGCTGTACAGTACCTGGGCATATAATAGCAATGCCTGGCAAATACCTAAAACGAATACCCAACACAAAACTGTTTGCTTTGCCAATGCTTGTTTTGAACAGGACTTCAGTGAAGGACACGCATAGTGCTTATAAATCTGGTGGCTGACGCAGACCTGGTTAAGACATTTTTATTAAACCAGTAGTGCTTTACAGCTCCAATTAAGTCATTAACTCTCAGAAGACTGCTTTGAAAAAATATAGGCAGGCACCTCAAGCATAAGGTGTGATGGCAAGGCTTGAAAAAGCTAGCTCAGAGAGATTCTAGGAGTATGTGCTTTGGGCGAAGAGGAACAAGACGTTGGTGGGAATGGCCATTGGGATTAGCATGGCCATGGGCAGTCAATGGGTGGGTAAATAATCAAACAACACCCACAAGCTTTGTGTCCCTCCTTATATGCTATTTCTCCCTAGCTGTACTCTAATGTAATAGTTTCCGCTTATAGGAGGCCCTTTAGCGCCACCTAATAGCCCAGACTAAAAATGACATGAAACATGTTGCATGCTTTGCTTTTGGGCCCTTTTGTAGTATTCATCTTGGCACCTGTCAGGTCAACAGTCACACTTTTATAGTGAGCAGTGCATAATAACTGTTTCCGGGTACTTCTATTAAACGAAAGCCATCATTTTAGTACTTTACATGTGGTACAAGAAATATTGAGAACACCAGAAACTTTGCGGGGTCTCACTAGAATCAAGGGTCTGCAACCCATGGCTCTCCAGATGTTTTGGACTATGACTCCCATGATTCTTCACCATTGACTATGCTGGCGAGGGCTGATAGTAGTTGTAGTCCAAAACACCTGGAAAGTCAAGAAAGTCAAAGGTTGCAAAACCCTGTGTTGAGTACCTACCGAGAAGCTTGCTGGTCATAGAAGACACAGGGTATAGTCGGTGTATCGTGAGCTCTGGCTCGTGTACTAGAATATGAGGAGGCCTGCAGCATTGCTCAGTGACCGGAGGGAATACCCGAAACCTCCATTAGTAAACAGAAAGAAATGTGGATGGGCTATCGTGCATACTCCAAATACATTCTCAATAAAAGAATATTCTTTATATATAACACATATGCTTGAATAGGGAAGGCTTAAGTCAAATTCAATTCCAAAATGGTTTAATCCAAAAGGGAGTGATTGATGTCTCAGTCTCAGAGACACACAAATGTGCAGCCAACACGTGTTTCAACCCTTGGCATTTCTCAAGGCTGCCATTAACCCAAATACAGATGAAATTGATCATCAATAATAATGCATAATACAGAAGTGATAGAAACATTTTGGAACTAAATCATAACAGACAAATAAAGGGTGTCAATAAATGTCATGTTCATAACAGAAAATAAAACAGACACGTGCATATGTAAGTAAATTGTGTAAAGCCAGTTTATCTCCTTGTCCATGTCAAAGTTTAGCTGTTCATATTTTTTCCTCTTACGACTTCCTCAGTACTACATTTTGCTCCCATCTTTGCAAGTAATGGGCACTTCAGAGAGACTCTGGATTTGATATACAACTCGCCTCGTCTTAACAATGCCATTCCTCTCAATGAGATAAGCCCAAACACTAAACAAAGGTACTCCATTGGGGTGGACGATGGAAATCCTGAATTGTTCATCAAAAGAAGCCCTCTAGTTTATTCAGCCATGTGTAATCCTTCATGGCAAGGGCATCTAATCCATCAAGTATTGAAGGGCAAAAAGACTGTTTATATAATATCAATATCCCCTCCATGGATTAACCCGCATATTGTCAGGCAAACCTACGCACCAAGTACGTAAACTGAAGTGCTTTCAAAATGATTATTTCTATAATTCTGTTATAGTCAGCTGTGTTGCTAATTTCAAGGCCCAGGTATGGATAATTCTCTGTATAATCCAAGGGACCTATTACCGTGCTCATTTTCACCTTGTGTACCTTTCTACCTGTTACCAGCATAACACAGGTTTTGTCTGAATTCATGGTCAAATCGTTTCCCACAGTGTAATCACTTAGCTCATGTATCATTCTCTTCATTCCCATGAAGGTATGATCAAAATGAACTAAGTAATCTGTATATAGCATTGCAGCTATTGATGTATTACCTATATTAAGGGGACTTTTTACCCAATCGCTGTGGTAGGTGAGCTATATATCGTTTGAACAACAGGAGAGCCAGCACGCATCCTTGCTTGACTCCCCTGTTAATCAACACTGTTGTTGACAACAAACCCTCATTATTTAAACACACTCTGGCACTTCTGTTCTCATGTAGAGCAATGTCTATTTGTAGCAGCCATCCTGGACAGCCCAGTTTCCTCATTTCATGCCATAGCGTTGCTCGATTTACCTGTTCGAATGCAGAGCTGAAGGCAACATAGGTAATATATAGATAGGTTCCATCTCTAAATCGATCCCCATGTATCAAAGAGTCCAATAGCCTGATGTTATGTACAGTTGCATGACCCGCTCGATAATCTGTCTGTAAAGTGTATAATTTGTTTCCTATATCAACCCAACTCTGCAATTCACCTAGCACAAAGGAAGCAAAGAGTTTACCTGTGACATCCAACATGGAGAGCAGTCGATAGTTGCTCGGTGTCAGTCGATCTCCCTTTTTGTACACCAGTACCAAAATGAACTGCTGCCATGATTCAGGGATGCCACACTTATTGCATAATTTCTTAAATAACAGCTACAGAACACAGGCCCGCCTTTCCAGATCTTTTTTTAGTACTAAGGGCCTCATCACGACCCAGGCGGTAAGTTACCGCCTGGGCCGTGACTTTACCACCATGGCGTAAACTACGTTTATGCCATGGTGGTTGGCGGACTTACCGCCCCATTCCGACCTTGGCGGGGCGGTAAGTCCCCAATCCCCATTTACCCTTCCCCATTCCCATTTTTGCCCCATAGGGCATAATGGGAGTGGGGAAGGCGTTAATTACGCCACCGTAAATTACGGTGGCGTAATTAACTCCATGGTCCCTTAGCGCCATGGATTTTAACACCTGCTAAAAGCAGGTGTTAAATTCGCCATGGCGCTAAGGGACCTCGTACTCAGGCGGTAAGGGTCGGCGCTGTTTACGGCGCCGTAAACCCCTTACCGCCTGGGTCGTAATGAGGCCCTAAGTTGGCTAAACTATTTGTGCCTGGAGTTCTAGAGCCAACATAGTATTAATACACATTTTCAAAAATATTTTCCACTAATGCTCATGGGCACTGCAGACCTTCCACGCCACTACTATCTGGTAAGAATCGCAACCTGACCCTTACTCCTGGCTAGTGTGTCTTTTATCTCACTTTGCTTTCTTCCCAATTCGGTTAACACTTCATACGTTTCGGAAGGTACCCACTAGCCATTGTTGGGAGACCATTAGCGCACCTGGAATTTCTTATATTTATTTCTGTGATTATTTTATTCGCATTAGGGTACCACAGAAACTCGAGAAGGAGGTGCAAGCACCTGACTGTACAATGTAATAGATTTCCAGGGAACAATATGTGCCTATTACGGTGTGCCGGAAGCCGAAACTTTAGTTTTTAATATACATTTCCTCAACAGCTTTGTCTTATATGTAAGTGTACAATTTTGTTTTTGTGATGAAGGGCTTATCTCTATTAGTTTGAAGGGAATATTGATGTACTAAACTGATGTCCCTCAAGCTGTGCCACCCTATTGCTTCTTCCCTTTCCTTTGGCTCATGGATTGAGCTCAATGTAGCCAGGCCTCCTTCTGCTCATTGCCCGGGCAGCCCCTCCCCGTTTCTCCACTCCCACCTTTCTTTACCCGCGTCCCAGGTTATCATTGTGTGCACTACCAAGCAGGGGCAACCTTGCTGGGCCCTAGAGTGGTTATGCAAATGCGGCACTTCCCATCTCCATTTACTTATAAGATGCTGTGTTCTAGGGAAGACAGAGCGAGTCCTCTGGAAGTGTTCATCTTGCAAGCACAGCCGGTACCAGGCAGGTGTGCCTGTAAGGCAGCGTTGTCACTGTGATGATACCAATGATATTGTTCCTTCGAAGCCGTAGTGTTAAGGCCACCGTGTCCTCTTGCTGATGCTAGGACCAAAAGAACAATTGTCGCCATTGAATTATATTTTTATTTATTTTTCTTCCATAGCGCCTTATGCCAAGGTGCTTTACAAAATGTAATGAGATGGTACAATAATTAGCAAAGATTAAATAAAATACCAACATGCAAAAGAAATAAAAAGAAACAAAGGAAACCAGCAAGTAAGGAAATGAATAGATGATCCGAGGAGACAGAAAAATGATGGCCAAACAACGTGATGAATAGTTGCAAGACAAATTCACGCGACCAACCAGACCAAACCATGTAACACTGGAGGCAGTATATATAAAAATAATTAAGCTTAATGTTCACTAAGCCCAATATATAAAAGGGGTCTTTGGTTAGCGGGCTGCCCAAAAGAGGAGAATCACCAAGTCATCTTGTGAACCAGTTGTTTCAAAATGTTCAGTGCTGAGCCCCCCTTGATTATAAAATACTGCTGGCAGGCACCCCAAATGCCAACATTGCTTATATTTCTAATAAACACAGTTTCTGTCCTCCCCTTGGAAAGAGCCTCGTGACACCCCATCCCCTGCCCCTGTCATATTGAAGCCCCCCTATGTTTTGGCCATCCTCTTGAACCCAGCCCCACAGAGTGCTGCCCTACACTCATAAACACGCGATGAGCGAAATTGATGTTTTCAAGTGTATTTCTGAGACCATTACATTAGAGCAAATTAAACGAATCAAAGACCTCCTACACCCACCATAATCAGAGGTTCTTTCTATTGGTGCTGCACCAATACAGAAAATTACCACCGCCCTCCACGTAATTCAATATTCTTGACACTGGGGTGACTTTCTAGTAGCTTGAACCACGTAGGTACCAGAGAGTTGAGACACCCTACTATGTGAATATTATTGTTCATGCCTTGTGTGTTTAAATCTCATTGGGCAGACCATCTAAGGCGGTCCGAGGGACTCTAAGGGCTGGGGGTGCCCATGCGCACGTGAAGTGCAACCCGGTGGAGGTACATGTGGTATCTCCTAGATATTCCGCCCCCCCCTGATCATCTTTCTTCCCAGGATAGAACACGGAATCTAACGATCAGAAGCGTGAGGTGCTGAAGGACCAGGCAGCATCAGTCAAACAGCATGCATGGAGGAAAGAGATTCTGAATAAAGTGTGGTGTGTACATTGTACCATTGTGCATCATATTTGTTCAGGAGCATTGCCTATTAAATCCTCATACTCTGCTGAAAAAAAAGAAGCAGGGCCAATATCCACACAGCAGTAGCTAGATCAATGTGCATCCGACGCACAATCACACAATTCCTCCTATAGCAAGAGGCAGAGGATTGCACTATTCCCATCACAGTTTCTCCCGTCTCTCTGCAATAAAGCAAGGTGGCCCTTTAAGGTGAGTTCTGTAATCAAGTGAGAGACTGCATCTGCCTCGGCTAAGGAGTGCACACACACATATTGTATGTTCCCGGGTAATTCTGAGTCCCCCAGCCCTCATGTGCACAATTATGTTCCTTGGAGGGGCTAACCAGTGCATACCGAAACAGCTGCAAACCACAGTTTTGATGTGCAGAGGCTTGCAGCATCAGGGCACCTTCTGCCTGACTTCAAAATGGTAGACTGGGTTTTAAACTCTCAGCCCCCACATGAGCTGATGAATCATTAGCCAACCAAACAAATTATGATATGATATCGCTCGGATGATAGTGTAGTCTTCAGGGATGGCTAGCGAGAGAGCTGGGCCAGCGGCTGCATGGAGCCAGGACTCAGTGATGGCTAGGAGGTCTAGTTCTTCTGTCAGAATGAGGTCTGCTATGTCTGTGACATGGGCTATACAGATCGCGCATTAAAGCGCCTCTTATGGGCGGGGTTGTAGTTTTGGTGCCGGTAGGTATGGCGGTTAAGTTGTGAGCCTTGTGCTTAGTCGTAGTATTAGTTAGGCTGTGCTTAGGAATGTGTGTGGTGCGGTTGGTAGGAGTGACCGTGTGCATAGGCGGGGTCCGGTTGGTCAGTTTAGACTGGATGGTGTCCCTGGCTTGAGGCTCATATAATCTGGGTAGTCTGGCACGTAATTTGGCATTTCTGGCAGAGAGGCTGCATGGGGTAGAGAGGTGCATAATGAGTGGGGAAGTGGTGCCTATGGGGGCAGAGCTGGAGGTAGGGCTAAGATAGCTGGATGAGGTGAAGAATGACTCTCAGCAGTGCTGAGTAAATGGCTGGTAGGTACATTCTGTTGGGTGTAGGTGAGGTGTGGCAGTCAGATGGCAGGTAGCTGCTAGGTGCTAGCTACTAGGTGCATCTTGATTGACCTGAGTGGTATTCGGAAGCAGGGCAGCTAGGTGCAAAATGCAGTAATCACGTGTGGCAGTCAGATGGAAATGCATCTGACATGGAAATCGAACAAGTGCAGGGGAGGGTGGAAGGGGAACGTGCGGGGGGAAAGGGGAGGGGGCAGTGCAATACATAAGATAACAGTAAAATAAATAAGACAATAAATAATAAAAGTGCGGCCAGCTGGTGGCAAGTGAAAGGGTAAGTTCAGACATCAGGTATGAAGTGCTACTAGAGGCTGTAGGGATACCGAAACAGTCCCCGAGTGCAAGGGTTGCCAGGGGGGCAGTGCAGGTGTGCAACTGGCAGGGAGGGGACCTGGACCCGAGATCAGACGGTAGCCAGGTAACCAGTACAGTTTCAGATTCAGCCAGGCGATCAGCAGGGGAGAGGAATGAAAGCAGACGCAAAGAGGAAGGCCTGGAGGTGCTTCCGGAACCTGAGGTGGTTCTCCTCAAGTTTCAGAGAGGCAGGGAGGCTGTTCCAGAGGGAGGCCCCAGTAGAAGAAAGAGATCTACCACCAACTCGCTGCTTGGAGAAGCGAGTAACCCTGAGGGAGTTAGTGGCGGCTGAGCTAAGAGCTCGAGAAGGAAGATATTTAGGAAGAGAGAGTTGAAGGTATTGAGGTACCAGGCCCCAGAAGCCCTTGTGGACAATGCAGAGGGTTTTGAAATTAATTGTCGCTGCCACTGGGAGCCAGTGCAGAGAGTTCAGTTCTGGAGAGATACAATCCCTGGGCTTGAGGCCAAGGACAAGTCTTGCAGTCCTGTTTTGGATGAGTTGCAGAGTGTGGAGCGTAGAGGCAGGCAGATGTAGAAAGAGGCTTTTGCAGTAGTCCAGCCTAGAGAGAACCAGAGCTCTGGAGACAGTGAGCTTCTGGGGAAGGAGAGGAAAGGAAAAATACCTCTGAGGAGGTGCAGCTGGTAGTGTGACTTCTTAGGGACGTCAGAGATGTGAGGAGAGAAGGAAAGTGTGGAGTCGAAGATGACCCCGAGGTTTTTAGCCTCACAGGTGGGAGCAGGAAGAGGGCCAAGAGAGGCCGGCCAGAGAGTGACAGGAAAGGAGGGAGTGCTGATGAGGAGAATCTTGGTCTTACTGGCATTAAGGCAGAGATCATTGGCGGCACACCACTCCTGGATGGCGGACAGACAGAGATGAGAGAAGAAGAGGTGGTGGAAGGGAGCCTGAAAACGAGTTGCCTATCATCCGCATAGCACTGAAAGTTGGGGCAGAGAGCGGCAATGCGATGGGCACAAAGTGCAAGTTATCAGTTGAACAGCCAGGGAGAGACGTTAGACTCCTGGGGAACACCAGTCCTGGAATCAATGGACAATCTGCACCTGGAGAATTCAGTGAACAGATGGGAAACACCTGAGGAGGCAAACCGAATTAGGCCAGTGGGTAGGGAAATGAGAGAGCCAGAACACACATTTCATAGAATATTGAATAAGCATGGCCACCCCCAGTCGTATAAAAGGGATCAGGTGGAAGCAAGAAATGGCGCAACCAGTACTGAGACATCGTCCAAAGAGAGGGACAGTGAGACAATAGAGCCACAGAGAGTGACCCATACACTTGCTAAAAGTAGCAGCTCTGCTATTTAAGAATCAAGGGCTATATATCAGGTCCTGGCAGGAGTCAAAGCAAAGTAGCAAAGTCTGAGCCAGTTCAGGGCGCACCCCAAGCTACTGGCCCATGACTGCTGGTTGAAAGTAACTTTACCCTGACTCAAACCCTAGCAAGCATAAAGAAATACTATGGGCTAGGAGTACAGTATTCACAACAGTGAATATCTTTTTATTAATCCAACAGCAATACCAAATTCTTGCTGATAAGGTATCCCCAAAGACAAAGGGGACTGAGAAGTGCGTGTTGGTTGGTGTGTGTGGACATCAAACTGAGAAGCCTGGGTAGGCATCCCATGGCCAGAGGGCCACAATATCTGCACCACAGAGTTTCGACATCCACAAAGAAGCAAGCAGCATGCTATATCCCTGGGACTGATTAGTCAAGGAGCATGCAGGGCGCTATATCT
This sequence comes from Ambystoma mexicanum, assembly GCF_040938575.1. NCBI lineage: Eukaryota > Metazoa > Chordata > Amphibia > Caudata > Ambystomatidae > Ambystoma > Ambystoma mexicanum. The sequence goes on along the minus strand of NC_090927.1, from coordinate 441,321,349 downwards.
CCTGGACTGTTTATAAGGGAAGGGTCATTAGTCCAAGACTAGCCGTTCATTTAGACAGGTCCGTTCATCCACTCTGTTCCTTCTTCTTGATACTTTGAGCATAGTTGTTCCCTCTTTCGTTATGTTTGAAAACTCCAGATTCTACAGGCATTCACTCCAAGGTCCCAACAACGCGATCTGTTCTTGGCAATGCTGATCATCCTCGGGGAGCCAGGAAGGGCTCAGATACTTCAGACAGCTACAGAAGCTTGGCACAATGGGCCTCATTACGAGGCTGGCGCTGACGGAATGAAGGGGGCCGGTACAGGACCGGCCCCCTTCATTCCGTCAGGGCCGATTACAAGCTTCCCCTCGCGGGACCCGGATCGAACGCCTGGTAAAACCAGGCGTGCTTTCCGGGTCCCACGAGGGGAAGAAGGAGGTAACAACGGGCCAGTTATAATCTGCCCGTTGTTACCTCCATCCCCATTCCCATTGAGCCCTATGGGGGCTCAAATGGGAATGGGGAATGGTTCCTGCAAGGAGGAATTACCGGGTCCTCCAAAGTTGGAATGACCTTGGTTATTCCTCATTGAAGGAACCCGGTAATGGAGCCCGGTTTGGTGGCAACCATGGAGCTAATAGCTCCATGGCTACCGCCAAACTCGTAATGAGGGCCAATGTCTTTCTTAGTTAACCATTAATATGTCTGCTGATTTTGCCAGGTTAGATAGGCCATTTTGTTTTTGTGTTTTGGGATATTTCCCCACCACTTTAGGTGTTTGTCTAGCCCCATCCTGGTGTTGAATATAGGATGAAACGCGTTAAACTAAATTTTGGGACTCTTAAGTGCTCCGCTAGGCTAACCTCGTCACCCTTGCTATTAGAAATAAATGTGCTGAGGATTTGTTTGGATGATATTAAGTTTCAAGTTCACAGAAACGTCTAGTCGCCAAGGAATATAGGCGAGGAAGATAACCCAAAGTGCTGGCAAGTTACATTGATCAATTTGAATTGCTCTGGTTGATGAGGATTATCGGTTTATGATGTACCTAGCATGCTGTAACTGCATCCTACTTTTTAATGGGAAACCACTTTTGAGACTGTAAACACCAATCTGTGTGTTTAAAAAAGCATGCAAAACTTGCTGACTGCCGCCAATCAATGCTTCAAGGCCGCCTTCAGCAATTAAACAAACCGTCTTTGCCCTGCTGTGTAGCTGTCCTCTCTCCCCAGATGCCAGCTGCAAAGTATGTTTCTGGCCATGGATATTTAGGCTATCTACCTTCAATAAGAGGATTGCTGATTTACCAGTGAGCGAAGGCTCCTCTTATTTCTCCTTTCTGTGGAATCACACCTTCTACCTTCCATTAAGCAATTCTTTAACCGAGTATTGACAGCTTAGCCATTTGTTACTACTTTAACATTGTGTAGTGGTGTGTATCATGGAAGATCTTCTCAGTCCCACAACTCGTGGAAGCAGCAAATCCAGGAACTTCCTGTAGCAAATGATCTACCATCTTCACCACAATTGCATGAGTCGCCTACGTGCTTAACAAGCCACGTAGGAAGCAACACACCTCATTCACAGGAATCCAGTCTGCTGACACCTTGCAGCCAATCACCAAGCTGTCTGCCCATATGAGATGATGTTTGAAGAAAGGCCTCAACCTATCAGATCTCTCATGGCTCATGAGCCCCCACGAGGAATGTAGGTAATGGGGTTACATGTATTGTGCTCAACATAAATCTACCAATTGCAAAATGAGGACCTGGTACATTTTGGTGACTTTGCACTTCATTCATTTTTTGTTTCTATGTGGGAGGCGTGCCTTCTCACTTCCACAACCTCAACCCCACCCCTCAGCCTGTGTGTTGGGTGTTAGGAGCACATGATCCAGCTGACTTCCACTTGGGACCCTTTAATGACTTATCTCCCTTTCTCTTGGCACAACTCTGGAGCACTTTCGTTTCTCTGTACTCACAGTGCATCTACCAACCAGTAGCATGACTGCCTCCAGCATGGCACAAGGTATAGGCCTCATCACGAGTTGGGTGGTAACGCGGCGCTAATAGCGCTGGTGTTATCAGCCCTACCGCCAAACCCACCGGCGCTATTAGCGCCGGATCACGGGTTTCGCGGAACGGGAAATCCCCATTCCCCATTGAGCCCATTCGGGAATGCCCCATTCCCCATTGGGCTCAATGGGGAAATTTTGCGCTTTTACCGCCGCGTATTTCCCGCCGGCGGTAAACGCGATGAAAATCGTCAAAATCTCGGCGGATTTCCCCCCAGCTAAAAGCTGGGGGGAAATCAGCCGAAGCCGTGATTTGGCGGACCCTTAAATCCAGCGGTAACAGCGCTACCGCCGGATTTAAGGGCTACCGCCAAACTTGTGATGAGGCCCTCAGTCTGTCTTCCATTTCCTTCAAAGGATGATGAAATCAGATTAGTGCCCACCTGCTTGGAATGGTGACTTTTAGCTCTGCTGTCTTGTTTAAAGTTTTCTTTATTAACCTTAAAAGCTGTGTGGATTGCCAATCACCCAGCACTAGACCATTTGTACTTCTCCAGAGCTGCCTTCAAAACACAATCCTCATGTTATCACAGCACATACATCTCTGCATCGCATCTCTCTGACTAGTTTTGGGTTTTCATATTGTGGGCAAATACACATCCATACTAATGTCACACATTCCCAGCTTGCCTCATGCCATTCCAACGTTTTTAACTTTGTTTACATACTTTATCCTTGTTCATAATCTGTTTACCGTTGACCAGTTTATGTAAAAAAGATGGGCGTTTTAAAACTGCTACAAAAGCATATTAGCATAACATAACTTTAAATTAACCTGTAACTGTAAACGGCTAGATTTTTTTTCTCTGCATTTTAATTCCTGTCCATTTAAAAATAAAATGTTTCCTTAAGAGTGGTCCCAGGTGTGAGACCAGTAAAAAGTGAGGGACACTTGAGGTGTTTCCCTTATTGTGCATGTCAGCTGTGCCATAGCAGGTGGTGAAAACCTGACCATGTGATAGGATTTTTATACTTTGCCAACCTTAAGATATAATCTAACATTGTTAACTTTTTGTTCAGTCTACGAAACAAGTACTAACACATTTTTATGGTTTCTTTTCTTGGTTTTCTTTTCCCTTAAACAACCCTTTTCAAGTATTCGTGTTTCAGTTATTTCTGTGCTGCCTTGGACGCCGTTACGTTTTGTTTTTCTAAGCTTTATGGCCAGCGGACCGTACGTTTGGTTGTGTGCCTCTCCCTGCTTGCCACCTTATGTTTGCATGCTTGAGTTTGCGCTTTCTGTTTCTTTCTTTTTATTTTTTAGTTCTGTTATTTATGTCACCATACATTTGTCACAGGTCACTGTGGAAACGCTAATGAGGGACAAGATGCCCAAAAAGGGAGGGAGATGGTGGTTCTCATGGCGTGGAAGGAACACCACTAACAAAGTGGTAAGTCTGCATGGCCAGGCGGAGGCTTTCCATGTGCTTGCAGGGTGCCAGGGTGCTGCTGCTTCATGGCCAGTCCTGTCCTTGCACCGGCGAGGAGACCTTCAAGCACACTGCGCTCTACTGCTGCACACCTTGCTCCGGCCCAGTTGGCTTTTTTTGCGTGTGCAACATCCGTCTTGTGGGAGCACAATGATACAAAGGCCCCGATTCTTGGAATTTTTAGCGCAGTGCAATGTGGCTTTGCACTCTCAGCAAACACCCTGATTCACAGAGCATTGCAAAGTGTATTTTGCAGCGCAATGTGGCTTTGCACCTCTTTTGCACCGCTCTGTGAATCATGGTGTTCGTTGGCAGTGCAAAGTCACTTTGCACCAGTGCCAAGTGACTTTGTAACGTGCTAAACATTCCATAAATCAGGCCCCAAACCTCTGTTGTACAGAGAACTGTAAACCAGTCTCTAAATGTTGTGGGTACACTTGGCACTGGCCAGTTGTACCAAGCATGCATCGTTGCCTGCTTTATACGCTCATTGGTTAGTGTGTGTTTCTTGGCAAATGTAGATGCACCAATGTTATGTTTCTATGTTTTTATTATTTTTGAAAATGCAAAAATGCTAGACACGTGGAGATAATGCCTGAAGAAGCCAAACATCAAACCCCAGTTGTCTGGAATACACCAAACAAGCATCCCCCGGCCCCTAGTTACCACACTTTCAACTACCCAACTAAACATGGTACCTTTTGGTGAATCCTTTTGTGAATGTTGTTCGTATACCTGGTGCGCATTCCTACAAATTGGTTCCCACTGGATCCAGTTGTGGCTCTTAGGTTTTTGGGCATCGACCTCAACAGCTACAAAGAAAATACAATTAATTCCTGTTGCATCTTGAAACCTGTTAGGTTGGTGTATAAGGGGTTCAGTGATTCTTGTGTTCCCTTTGTTTTTCCCATTGGTCCTATATAGTCCAATGCCCAAAAATCCACCTGGCTCCAGTTAAAGCCATGTGTTGCTGGTCTCCTGACGTGACCATCAGGGATGCTTAGAGACGAAGAACACGTCTTGGTAGAACATCACATGTTGGTGTTTTGTGTGGTATTGGTGTATTTGTGTATCACTGATGTAATGTGTGTGTTTTCTGGACCTGACCCGCCACCCCCCACCTATAGTGAAGGGACAGATTCAGTTTTGTTTCTGAAAATGACTGTTCTTTAGTGTCCACCCGGGATAAAACTTTTCAATCTTGCCTAAGCTGTGTGGTCCTAGTTTTACTTCCCATTTCCTTGCGCATTTATAAATCAACTCAGACGCTGGGCTTTTTTTTTTTAATAGACTGACCTTTCCTATGGAATGGGCTAGTGTAAATGTCCGTATTGTTCATGAGATTTCATTTCCTTTATAATACACATACAACGTGCTACATCCTGCACTGGAAATCATTTGCCTGCGAGCATTTGCCGCGTCAGCAGAACTTTGTCATTTCCTCCCACTGGTTTTCTTGCAAGTGTTTGGCTGCTTAACGCGCTGAGTGCAGGAGTGGAAGGATGCCTGGAACACGTGTGCTGCCCCGAGAGTATGCACACGGGGACGCATTCTGCCTGCTAGGGGGATCTGTGTGTGTTCCGTGCGGTTATGAACAGTCTCCTTTTCCCATTGTACAGGAAACCAAGCCAGCCCTGGGGATGCCTGGAATGGGGCCGTCTGCAGGAGACCAGTCCTCTCAGAGGGACCTGGGCAGCAGGTACGCAGAGACCGGCTTGTGAATCGTGTGACCGTGGCTGCCTGTTGAAATACTCTGTGCATTGTATTCTACGCTTGTTTTGGGGGACATTTAATTGACCCGCTGGGACCCCAAAGATGGAAATAGAAACAAAAAAACAGGTCTCAAAACCCAAAATTGCACTAAAAAAAACAATCGCACAAGTAACGATGCTTAATTCACAAGCCAAGTGCACGCTCTCCATCTATCACTCCAAAAAGCCAACAGAAATCCCACCCGTGGCAGACAGAGACCAAATTATCACCGACTGGACACATGCTGCTCACAGTAGGTGATTACATCTCGCCCCAAACATTCAACTTCCAAAACCATTGCACTGCACAAACCATAAAAACGTTTCACTTTCCAGCCAGTTCCTTCCTTGTTAGCTCCTTTTTGAATAAAAAACTCAACTACATCTTGCACTGTCATCTTCAAGATCACAGACGGCCAATGCCTAGAGCACTTACCAGTAATCTTCATTACTCGTAGTCCTACCCTTCCTCGTCACAGTCATTACCTTTAGGACGGGTCTATCTCTGGCACAGAACCTCTTTTTTTTTTTTCTTCGTAGACCCCACAATAAAACTTGGAACCAATGCCATCTCTAGGATGAGGAAGGTTTCCTGACTTTGACAAGGAAGAGTACCGCTAGAAGTAGTGAAGATAAGTAGTAAGTAATGGAGGCATGTCCCCCACATCCCCCGTCGTCATTCCAGTCATTACCTTTCAGACATATCAAAGTCTTTTGAGTAATCACACATGAGTATCCAAACGACTAAGGCTAAGGAGCCCTCCCTCTTGAGCCTGCTGCCCATGGCGAAACATGAACATGTCCCACTGGGAGGAAAAGTGGTCAGACCCATCCATGCAAGGTCAGCAAGCTAAGGCCGCTCACCAGCAATCCCGACCCATGGTTGGACACGCTACTTGGGTAAACAAGTTAACACGCCTCTAACAACGGAGCCCTACCCTGGTGTCATGGGTTCTGTCAGGAACCCATCCTTCTCCCCGTAAAGTGCTCATCCATTGAGATGTCTAGTGTTATGCGAGGTTGTCCAAGTGACCCATCTACCAGACAGAAGACTAGCGTGAATAGATCACTATCCAAGTAAATACACGGTCCCTGATGAGCTGCTGAAACCGACTTATAAATTAAGTCCTGCCAAGAAACCTACAGAATGAGGACTATGACAGGGCTAATAAAGCGAATGCCCAAACCAAGAGAGAAATGCAGAAGTAGCTGACTCTTCATATTCAAAAAGAATGATACGAATCGTGAAACCGGAGAAATGGAACCAACACCCTGTCAGAAGCAAGATAATGAGAATGCATCCCAAAAACCTGGAAACACCAAAGCCAGAAAGTCTGCTAAATCACAAAACGTCATTTATTTATTTATTTATTTGTTTATTTATTTGTTACATGCCCAGACCCTGGGGTATCACGGCGTAGTCAAGCCATTGGTCAACGCTAGATATGCATTCTCCTCGTGCGGCCCTATGGACGAACTGCAATTAACACAAATAAAAGTTGCACATCACTAGAGAGTGGAATCAATCGGTCTCCAACTGCAGCCCCTCGAAGCCCTCATCTCCGTCAATGTGCATACTCCCAGGTACTTACTTCAGGGTAGGACCTAAAGTAAGCTTCGCTCAAACTGTGAATTCTGGTTGCATCAGTTATGCACCTTGTCTGTTGCCATGCATGAGCATGAAGCTCGCTAGCATTTCTTAAAGAGTTCAGTGAATGAGAACATGTTTTCTCATTCCAGGGAACAACACTGCATTCTGGGAAAGCGAGTCCCAAAGCACAGACTACATAAAAGAGTGACACAAAGAGAAATGTTGCATGCTGGGAATTGATGAAAAGTTCCCAAAACATTCAGTGAAGGGAGAGAATTCCCTTTAAGGAGAAACATTGTGTTCTAGGTAATAAAAAAGAAGTATATTTTACTATTAAAAAGGAGGTTAAAACAACACACAGTCTAGGTATTATGATCGGAATCCAAAAGCATTATATGAAGACAAACTCTTTGACTGCAGTTATGGTACATTAGCCAAATGACTTAGAAACAGAGTTTGACAAACATCTCTAAAGACAGTGACCACAAGAGGAGGAAGACTTCCCAAAGCACGAGCTGATCCCTCAAGAAGACGATAGGAGGGAGAGGGTGTAGGTTGAACCATTCCTTTGCCACCTTTGGGGCAAGAAGATAAATTGGACAATCCTAGAAGCTAAACATCTCCGGAGGGTGCAACCCCATGGAGAGTAAAGGAAAGATCCAGGCTTGTGCTGTCCAGGGAAAGACCAGATCACAAAGCAAGACGTGATTGCCATTGACAATAGATCAACGCACTTCGTCTAAAGAGACACTTTTGTTTCTTCGAAAATGCAACCTGGCAAGATTTAATGTCAATTATTATTTGAAAAATATATTTCAATTATTTGAGTATAATTACTGCCACTCAACCACAGCATGAAGTGCTTTTTTGTAGAGAAAGAATTGGACAGCAGAAAGTTAGTGTTTACAGTTGTCATGAATACGAATGTATTATTTATTTTCCTAATTATTGAGGGAACAAGGGTACCTGCATGTCCCACTTCCTTGGCCCAGTCATTTCCTTTGAAACGAGTCCATCTCCAGCACAAAATATCTTTCCTGGAAGGCGGTGTCCTTGTGTCTTTTTTTGGATGATGCAGGCACCCCGTCTTCCTCATCAAGTGTGTTGCCCGGCTTTCCCTGCACAGTTCCTTGTGGCCCTATTGGGCCAGCATCCCAGGTTCAACAGATGCAGTTTGCGCAATGTACTGCATTGAGGACACCATTGGGGTGTCTATGCAAAATAGACCATTCCCACTGCCCACACCGCCCCTGGCTGAGTTGGGGGGATTGCTGTTTCTGTGAGTTGAGTTGCTGTCAGAGACCCTGCATGAGAGGGTCACACAGTGAGCAGAGGAATAGCATCTACACCACCCACAGTCCAGGGCTCAGCAGTGCGAAGAACACCTTCTTGTGGAGACAACACATACATGGCCTCCAAACACATGGGCATGTTGCAAATTGCCAGGTTGAGCTCACGTACAGGAAGTTTTCTGGAGTTGGCAGGACATGGGTCAGTCACCTTAAAGGGCCATCACTATTCATACATATTTTGCATTTCTATTATTTTTGTATTAACGTGCTTATGGTTAAATAACACCTTTACGATGACACAGATTAATAACATCAAAACTGTCAACATACATAACAATTTAGGTAAAATAATTTAAGTAAAATAAAATATAATACATATAAATCCAATTCTATACAAAGATATGTAGACGACCCCACAAACAGCCAAAAACATGCATACTAAATAATTCCCAATTTCAAAAAAGAGGGAAGAGGTGGACAACGGAAGCCTATGGCAATCTATAAATCATTAACTTTTCCAAATGTAGTATGCTGCACCGGTAATAACCAAAGATTCAGCAGAATAGATGGTAGCCCAAAATTGGTCATGGTTTCCCCAACATAAAGCTCTGAGTGATATGTAGTGCATACCGCCTTTTTAGCCGAAGCCTGTCAAGATTTTGTATCCTATCCCACTCGCTTTTGTTTTCAATTGTAGAAATTGGGCAATATCATCTCAAATTCTTGGGGAAGTGCCAAGCAAATCTTCTGCAAGAAGCCATGAAACTAAGGTCGAGCAATAAAAGATTGATGTTACTAGCAAAAAAAGACCCAGGCCATAATATCCATAAGAGACTCCTGCGTGACCCCTACACTCATTACCTTTATGTATAATTTACAATGTTGAATTTTCCAAAGTGTTCGAAGCGAAGTAAGCCCCAACTCACATCTGATGGCTTCTACAGAGACAAATGTGTGTATCCTTAAAACCGCTCTCCACAGTTTCCCTTCCAACTTATCAAACCACAATACATGGTTTTCAGATAGGAACTCCAGGCCATATAAAATGCCAGGCATTAAGCTAATTTTTTCAACCTGTAAATGACCTCTGAGCGAGTGACCTCCCTTCTTGGCAAAAAACCCTTTAATCACATTCCATTTATTCATAACTTTCCCTACCAGAGCCTTCTCATAGAAAGATTTGGCTGGTCTATTGGCTATAGGAATACAAGATAGAGGCAAGTATCTACCACTTCAAAAGCAACTCCATTTATCTTCCAACAAAAGGTGTTCTTAGTTCTGCCTTAGCCCCAATAATCATTACCTTAGTTTTCTTTAAATGAATACTAAGGTTGTTTCTAGTGGCATAACCATAAAGGGCAGCCAGAGATCTCTAAAGGCAATAGGGGTGCTGTCAAGGATCACAGTGTCATCTGCATAGGATAACCAGTGTATACTTTCACGCCCAATCTTAGGCGAGAAGCTATGGGTGTCCCTAAACGCAGTGTCCATGTCATCAACATATACGTTATATAGAACTGGAGCCATGGCACAACCCTGCTTTAACCCGTGGTTAGTGTCAATCTGAACTGAAAGAGAGACTCCAAGGTCAAAACGGACTGCCACCTTCATCAGAGAATAGATAGATTTAACAAAATGCAGTAAACGGGGCAAATGCCCCATCCTTGTTGCTTCGCTCAAAGTCTCTCACGGATTATCCAGTCGAAGGCAGCTGCATGGTCTATATAACAGAGATACAGTTTTCTCCCAGGTATACGGAGGGTGTCAGAAATAAGGAAGTGAAGTATCAAGATGTTATCAAGTGTGCTAAGACCTGACCTAAAGCCTCTCTGCTGGTGAGAGAGCAAATTATTCTGACAAATCCACCTATTAATTCTACCCAAGAGCACAGTGGAGAATATTTTACAACAGAAATCAATCATTGCCAGAGGACGGTAATTACTGGGTTCAGATCTGTCCCCTTTTTTAAAAACGGGTACACAAATTGATGTCCGCCAACTATTAGGTATGAACCCATCATTCCAAATAGATGTAAATATTCTAAGTACCAGGGACGCCCATCTTATAGGATTGTGCTTAATGACAACATCAGCAATGCCGTCTGGGCTGGGGGCTCTGGACTTAAGCTTGGTAACCAGCTTCAATATATCCTCCATTATCAAAGGCAATCTGTCCGAATTCCCAGATAAAAGAATATATGTGCGGACGCTCCCTGGCCCAGCAGCATAATATAGAGCACGAATGTGAGCAACCCACTTGGAGGCAGATATGAAATTAACCTCTTTAATCTCATCCTCAGAGAAGTACCTCCTATATAGGTGCCAACAGCTCTCATTATCACACATCCTCAGCATGAGAAAAAGTAGATGGTCAAACCTGCTAGTCGTAGCCCCCGTCCACGCCATCCGATTTCCACGAGGTTTAACTAGTACGTTAGCATCCCTAATATAAGGCAGATTGCAATTCTTGTCTCCCAATGTCAGTCTCAAAACCACATGATCACTTAAGGGGGTTTTCTCCAAGGTAAACTGCTTCAATGATTTCCCAACAACACATCCCACAAATATATAATGAACATGCGAGGAAGCAGAGCCTTTGGACCAAGTGTCGCAATTGTTTCCAAATTGCGGGGATGTAGGGTTAAAGAAATCTAATTCAAAACCACAGAGACAAGCAAGCCATTTTCCCTCTGTACAGCTCCACAGCACCGCCCTGGGTTATTTACCGGCTTGGTGGTAAATGCATTACTAATTGGACCACACTCTTCATTCCACATACTGAGATCGATAGACTCCCAATTACAATAAGAATTAAAATCAACCATCACAAGGATCTCTGCCAAAGTTAAATGTACATTTCTATCCCTATAATAGAATTCAAAATGTTAAAAAAAGGAAAAAATAGCATTGCTCTTGCTTTGTATAAGAGTTTTTATTTTGGGCTAGTCAATACAGGAATCTCAAAAAAGCCCTATGTCCAATGTGGATTTCCTGCCTCTGTGACAGGGAAGACCAGACAAAGGGGAAAGTGCTGCAGGGAGGTGTGCTTCAGGATGCATCTGCACTCCCCAGTCACTCCCTTGACATACATAAGTTGACTGTGTACTGAAAGGGCCTGTGAAAAGGCTTTTACTTGGGCAGTTTTAGATTCATAAATTTGCCTGCACCCAAAATGTGAGTTCGTTTTCTCCCATTTCATTTAATTTATTGAATTTTGTAAAGTGCTTTTCCCCAAAAGCGCTACTAAAAATATTAGAAAACGGCACAATTTACATGATAGCGCAAAATAACAACCAAAAACTGAAGGAGGGTAGAGAGTTAGAAAGTCACTAAGTAGAAAGAACGGAGAGAAGATGAGATTTCAGGTTAGATTCAAAAATACGAAGGGATGAAGAAGAGAGGATAGAGATGAGGAGAGAATTCTGGTGTTTCACGGCTAAGAGGGCAAAAGATCAGAAACGGGAAGAAGCACAGGGCACTTGGGGACAGTGAGAAGAAGCAGATTCTGTGATTGGGGCGTATGAGAGGGAGAATAGAACGAGACTAGCAAAGAAAAATAAGGAGGAGCCAAGCTGTGCGTACATTTAAAAACAATAGAAAGAAAATAGAAGAGAAGACGTGATTCAAAGGGAAGCAATGAAATAGACAGTAAAGAAGATGTGATGGAGGAGTGAAAAGGTAAAGAGAAGACAAACCCGAAGAATTATGAAGAGATTGGAGAGGAAGATGATGTGAGGCAGGAAGGCCAAGAAGAACAGAAGAGTAGTAATCAATACAAAAAAAGACCAGGCAGAACAGAAGAAGTTTAGTAGCATGAGATGATGGATAGGGGTGAGCACGACCAATGTTAAAAAGGGCATAGCGGCAGGAGCGAGCAATAGAATTGATATGCAGTTTAAAGGAAAGTGAGGGATCGACGATAACCCCCAAATTGCATGCAGAAGAGGAAAAGGCCAGAGAGGAAGGACAAAAAAATAGAGACGGAGCAGGAAGAGTAGACGGAATAGTTGAAGCCGGAAAAAACAGAACCTCTGTTTCTGAAGGATTGAGGTGTAAAAAGTGAGAAGACTACCAGTTTTGGAGAGTAGAAAGGCAAGTTGATACAGCTCAGAGCAGAATAGAGTCAAAGGAAGAAAAAGAGAGAAAGATTTGTGGAAAGATTAAATGAAGAAATAAGCACAGCGATTGGGGCAGTTTAGTGAGAGAAAAGGAAAGGCCGAAGGGAAGAGGAAGTGAGGAAGAGGTGTGTCCAGCCATAGTTACAGAATAGGAGCACTGAGAAAGACAAGAGCGGAACCATTCAAGGACAGACCCCGTGATACCCAAAGAAGAAAAGGAGGAAATAAGAAGAGTGCGATCAACAGTATTGAATGCTGCAGATAGATTGAGAAGAATAAGTATAGATAAGAGCTTAGAATGACGAGCAGAGAGAAGAAAGTTAGAACATGCAAAAGAGCAGCCACAGTAGAATCAGAAGGACGGAATCCAGATTGAAGAGGTGGTAGAAGAGAAGTAAGATTTAGGAAACGAACAACCTGGGCATATTCAGCCCTTTCAAGAATCCTAGAGAGAAAGGGAAGAAGTGAACTCGAAGGAAAATTAGCAGGAGTGGAAGGGTTAAGAGGTTTTTTTTTAGTCTATTGAATTAGACCATGCTTAAAGGTAGCAGAGAAACATGAGTTAGAAAGAGAAGAATTAATCAGTTTAGTAAGATCAGGAAGAAGATGGGGGATAGCCATGTGGAATAAGAGAAGAGGGAAGAAGATCAGAAGGAGATGCCGTTGGATCAGCATGGGAAAGAAGGGCAGAAGTTTCAGAATCGGTAAGAGGAGAGAACGAGGATAAAGAGTATGAAGGTAAACTGGAAGAAGAGGAAGGAGGAGGAGCGGGAGAAGAAGCAAAAGCAGAACGAAGATTAGCAACTCCCAGAAGTGGAACATTATTTTTAGGCATCTGTGCCACAGTATTATATGCCAATCAAGCATCAGAAACATTGCATGGAGGATATTTTGCAACACTCCTTGTCTCCGCCGCTAAAGGGCTGCTGTTGGCTAAGTGATTCCAAGGCGATACCGCTTAACAAAAGCTTCTCTGACTGACATTATGTGTTCAGTGTTTCCATTTTGTTTTCACGAAACTATTGGCGAACGAGATGAGCTTGTGAGGGCAGAGCAGAGTGACTGGCCAAGAAAGACGCGATTGTCTCCTGCACATCCGCACAACTGGAAACTGTGACCACAAATACAGAGATGTACCGAAATGCTAGTGCAGGGCAAAGTTGCCATTGTAACGCATTGGATAAAATGCATGTTATGACGGCTCACATCCCACAAATTAAGGGTTATTTCACAGCAATTCTTTATGGGCCTGTCTGACCTCTTGGCTTCCGTAGAACAAACACAAGCACAATATCAGAGGACAAATAGCACTTTTTTACATACATGATTCTATGGTCTCAGTTACAGACAATACTTTTTACTCATTCTGCCCACAGCACCTCATGCATGCCTCATGAGTCATGTCAGGAGTTTAATCCCTTTAGCTATGCATACTTTTTTTCAGCTTTTTCTAGGAGTTTTAGATATGTTAATGATTTTGTGACGCTTTATGTCATTTTATGGTTATAAGGGAGATTAGAAACTAAAAATCAAACCCAATGTGCCTCATAACGAGTTTGGTGGTGCAGCAAAAACGTGGCATTCATACTGTCGCTGCAATTTTTTTTGGGGCGCTAACAGAATTGCTGCCACTTTTACCGTACTGCCCAATAACGAGTTTGGAGGTAAACTGGTGAATTCATCTCCGGCAGAAAGCTGGCGGTGAATCAGTCGGCAAATTTACTGAATGATAATGCCACTGACAGTAAATCTGCCAAAAATACAACACTAGTAATCCCGCGGTAACGCCATGGCACGAGTGGTGGTAATGGTAGTTTGACGGTAAATCGGCGGGTACTCATTGGTTTACTTTATTCTTGTTACACTGGTGTGTAGTCATTAGGAGGAAATTGACTTTCAAACATTTTGGATAAAAAAAAACGCTGACCACCAACTTGCCACCAAACTGAGGCCCAATATTTTTAACTTCTTTGGGGGCCTGTTTGTTAACGTTAGACCTATTTATTCATTGATTGGTCGCACTTAAGCACAGCGCTAGATGAACAGTCAGTACAGTTAACCTGGAGGGAAGCAATTCTTTTATCATCTTTTGTAAGATCAGGTCTTATTCACACATCCTAAAGTGCCAGATTTAACCAGAAGATGTGGTTCCTGTAACGCGTTTAAAGTTGATGCTTAAATGCCAGCATGCGTACTTGAAATTGGAAACGGCTTCCTTTGGTGGTTCTCGGTGTGTGAATAATAAAGGCCACAGTGACCTTTATAAATCACGACAATCCAGCCAACAGGCTTCGAGAGCGCAACTTTTAATTTCATTTTGATGAAAAGCCAATTAATTGTCATTTAACGAAACATGTTATTGTGCTATAGAAATGTAGGAATATACAAATGCAAATTAGGAATTAATTGAAATAACCTTCAGTAACAAGACCATCAATACTTATGCTGTTTACAGTTGAAGGAATATAATATGAAAAACAATGACATTTGGTGAAGCATCTGCTGTTAATGTGAGGTGACGGTTTCACATTAAATGCCATAAAAGTCGTGAATTACAGAGGTAGCCACACAGCCTTAAACCTACCTCAGAAGCATTGTGGGTGACAGTTCAGGAGCGCCCCATGACCTCAGTTCCTGTTTATGACATCACAAATGGCATCCTCAATTGTTGATCTCATCAACGATATTAGCCTCTCTGCCACACATTAATGTTTGTAGTCGTATTGCTATTAACTGGCCTCTTATTCAGTGGTCATATGCATGTGAAGCCATTGGGGACAGAGAACTGAAACTGCAGCACAGCCCAGCTTACCCAGACGCACTCTGCTAGGGAAGGATACATGTTCTCAGAAAAAGCAATTTGTCATTGAATTACTTTATTCTGGGTTCACTGCTGTGAAGTCAATAGGAGGAAATTGGTGTAAAAATTGTAAAAATATTTGGGAGACTTTTGTTTTATTTGACATCATTTGTCAAAGCGGACAGCCAAGGCATGAGTTAAGTGACATTAGGCCTCATTATAAGTTTGCCGGTCCAGTACCTAAGGTACCGGAAAGCTTGCCGGTACTGTAGTTACCGAACTGGCATACTACGACTTCTGCTCGCAGGTGCCTTTTCGCCCACCAGGTTGGACCTGGCGGGCGTACCGGCACCCGCGAGCCGACACTGCCTCTAGCACTGGCACCATTCTGAATGTGCCGGTGCTACTGGCCTCCCCATTCCCATTGAGTCCTATGGGGCTCAAATGGGATGGGGAGTAAAAGTTTCCGGCCCCTGGCAATGGGGAAATACAGGGTCCGCCAGGGTTGTAATGGCCCTGTATTTCCCCATTGCCATGGGTTGGAAACATTTGCACGCTCGGCGGCAGCTTGCCGGTTTTACCAGCAAGGCTACCACCAAACTTGGAATGAGGCCCATTGGCAGTGCAGGAATCAGCTGCCTCTCTACCCCCCAACAGACAGGCAGTGACTAAGGTTGTCGCCTAGATGTAGCCTGGACACTGGCCGTATTGCTATTTTAACATTTATCTGTATGGAGAAGGGGTGGGCGTGTCCTACAGAAGCACCAAAGTATACTGCAAGCTGCATCACTGGGAGGTTTGCCAAAGGGAGACGTAAACCTTTGAAACGTTTTCCTTTTTTAATCTTGGGAGATTTGAAGGCCTGGCTGGTGATGAAATGCTACAAAAGTTCATCAGACATTCTGCCCTGATTCTTTTCTCGGTCACTGGCATAATGTTCATGAAATAAAATGACATGTGAGTCGCAGAGAGAGGAGTGTGTGCGCTGTGCAGTGGGGCTCGTTAAATGGTTAAGAGTAAAATCCTTTTGGTCCTAAGGAAGGCCAAACATGTAAATTGAAGAAACTGCTTAGAGGATTGTTCTGGACCCATGCTTGAAGGCCAAGGCACAGTGTGTCGGCAGCGGAGGATGTTTCCAAAGATGATAGTTAATGTTGTCGAGATCAGATGACCCCCATAGCGGAGAATATGACTCCATAGATGCTTGTACAGAGCTGATGATTGTGAAATGGACATGGTCGATTATACACCTGGAAATGGAGATCGGGGACTGTCCGCCTCTATGAATTGTTTATAAAGATTGAGATTTAGAATAACTTTTAGAAATGAAGCGATGTTGTTATGTGAGTTGAAAATATTACTAGTAAGAAGCAGATACCTATGGAATTTGTACAAGGACACATGCATTGATTTAGATCTACATAAATTGGGGTCAATGGATATCATTACACATACAGTGAATTGATGGGTAAGCCCTACTGTGTATGTGTTGTTCTCAAATGCAGATAAAGGAGCAGAGTCTCAGAGGGGTATAGTATCTGCCCATGCTCACAATAAGTGGTCGACTGTGGAATCTGGGATTGGAACTCTGCTCTTTTCATTTCACAAGTGATCAACTTAGTGGGAAGATCACCTTTTCCTCCTGTTATCATTGTGGTTAACAGCAATAACATGGTAGGGCTGACCCATATTCCAGATAAACACGCACTGGATTTGGTCATGTATTTTACAAAGGAACATAGTTTTTCTCATTTCATTATTTAGTAAGTAGCTCAAAGCAACATGTAGAAAATGTAATCACTTTGTCCAGTGCACAGATCGTTTATGGTATAGGCTGGTTATGGTATCTCAGCGTGCTCTGCTTACTTATGTCCCAGTGTTCTAGTCTAGTGCAAAAAGTAGAATGTTTATAAACGAGATTCAAGAATGCAAGAAAAGTGGAAAAGTAAGATTTTGCTTTCGGTTAGCAACATTTGTAAAGTAGGCAGTCTACTAAAACATTTCCTTTAAATAGTATCTGCCAGTTTTTCCTCTTTCTTTACTGACAGTCAACATTTGGATCGTGGTCAATTTGCTATTTTTGCAGCGTACCTTTCATCTGTATTCACAACACTGGTAGTCTAAAATGTTGTGCTTCACCGTATAACTTTACATCTGCAGAAACGAACAGTGCAAATGCACGGTGTGAGAAGTAGAGAGAGATGGTCTCAACTCTTGGTATATGGGGGTGGGGCCTGCCTGAGGCATTCGCCACGTTTGGGAGACTAGGGCCTATTGAAGCTAGTCAAATAACACCAAGAATGTCAGATCCCTCACCCAGCCCTGCTGGGAAATGGCAAAAGCCGTGGGGAAACCGTGATGGCTGCATCCACTATGATGCTAAGTATTGGCAGATCCTGATCATGAGACTTCTCAGTCACCCACCCAGTACTTTTACCCCAACAATGTCGCCACTCACAGCATGCACCCTCACAGCTGAAAGCACGTTGATGCCAAGCCATGGTGCAGAGACTAATGATAAACTGCACATATGGCTAAAAAACAACACCGTTGTACCCTACCGCTTCCTTCTAATCATGCCAACTCTTCCAAAACTGAACCTGATGGTATTTTTGTTTTACTAAATCCTGCCTCTATATCTCTGGTCTACCCCCTGATAACTACTTGATAACTATCCTCCGGCCATGCAGCATTGACACGGGGCTAACAACGTGCAATGATTATGGTAACCACATCTTTGAAGACCTACTTGGGACTGTAGATCATACATATATAAATTGGATGTTATTTTGATAATCCTTTCAGAGGTCCTGAATAGGAAGAGTTATAATATGATATGGCATTTATAATGCACCTGTACAGAGCCACTAGAACCTCTGCGCTCAAGAGAAACCAGAGAATACATGAATCATAACATGCTAGCACTTTGAGTGTCTCTTAGGTGTGTGGACAAGGCTCTTTGGGTGGAGAGGTGCATGTCTTACTATAAGACCATGAAAGTAAAAGTGTACCTTTTCTAGAAGGTGTCCTAGATGGGCTGATGCCTGGGAGCCCCCACTTGAGTTATTGTCATTACCCGGTAATATTGAACACTTTGAATTTAGAGAACTCTAGCAAGAATCAGCAAACATGTTTAGATGCTGTTTTACCTGTATCTGCAGTATTTTGAACATGTTGTCACCCTTACACCTAACCCTCCCTTATCTTCTTCCCTCTTGCCCACAAACCCAAACTGCGCCCCCCTATCCTGTTGGTTAACCCTGCAGTGAATCATTTTTATTTATCTTTAGCAGATTATAAATCATCAATAAAATATACATAAATAAATAAGACTGCGATGGCAGAATAACTGGAAGCGTGGCATGTTATGGAGCACCCAGATAGATGGTTATCAGTTCGCACTGAAAGCCCAAGGCTATTAGCTGCTATTTATGGTGACATTTTCATTTCCATGTGAACTGATGCCTTCTTCCTAAGATTCTTCCTGACATGTCCCAAATACAATCAGCACGGAAATGCTATCAGCCCCTTCAAGCTGAAATACTCTGAAATATGCAGGGCTTGCT
Source organism: Ambystoma mexicanum (assembly GCF_040938575.1). Lineage (NCBI taxonomy): Eukaryota > Metazoa > Chordata > Amphibia > Caudata > Ambystomatidae > Ambystoma > Ambystoma mexicanum. Next base: position 441,302,745 of record NC_090927.1, on the reverse strand, counting down.
GCCGGGCTGCGCGCTCCCCGTCGGGCGCGCGGCATGAGTCATCCTGCAGGTTTCCTTGCCATACTGCAGAGAAGCAGAGACTCTTCTTTCCATGGTGCTCTTCCATCCTCTCTCTCATTGAGACTTTCTAGCCCCCTGCACGGCAGGATTCCAGATGAATCAATGGTCGTCTGGGTCATTTGATACTCCCCGCGGTGCGTCAGCGTGTTGCTTATCCCGCCTTGTTCGGCGTGCAGTGGTTTTGAATGTATGGGGCAGTGAGTGACTGGAAGAGCCAAATGAATGATGGGAGGCATACATGAATGAGACGCTGGCGGCCATAGTTCATTGATACGCTGCATGCGATGCACTAAAGAGCCTCCCACGAGATAGTACTTAGAGCTTAGAATCAATTAGCTGGCTCTGTGATTCACTGCTATTGTAATGTATTTTTAATGCTTAGCCAAATGCATTCACCCGCACCATCGCATCCTTCTTGTGTGCTGTTCCAGGATGAAAGACGAATCTTCCTCCAGTGACGAAGATGCCCGCGCAGTGAAGCAGAATCTGGGCTCCATGCAGTCCAGCCAAAACCACCTTCCGGCCTCATCGGGGGTCAGTTACAAGAAGACGCTGCGCCTGACATCTGACCAGCTTGTGAGTCTACGGTCTACGCGCATGCCTTGAAGTGCAGTACTTGGGTGACTTATGACAAATCAAACACGCAGATTGTAATATTGCATTCGCTGCAAGTGTGTATCTAAATATTAGGGGCTGCCTCGGTCTCCACTTGTGTCACTTAAACCCCATTCTGATGTGTTATTGGCAGAGAGTTGAGGCTGCTGCCTTAAGACGGGGCCCAGGCAGACTACTCATGTACAATGCAAGATGGCGCTGGTGCGAGCAATTTCCTCAAGTGATGGACATGTGAATGTTGGTGACTTGTCAACAATGGGGCTGGGGTGGCAGTAAATGGGTGTTATGTTCCAAAATGTGCCCCACTGCTGTGTCTGCTGGTAAAAGGAGTCACCGTAGTGTGAGTTGGGATAGGGTTTTGAAGTTTTCTGCATTGCAAGTCTGAGAACTGACACACACTGTGCCTGCTCTGTGCATTCTAAGCCCCCTCGGAAGCAGGCCAGTGATGCAGCTTGCTCGTCTTGTTTGGCTAGGTGGGGCGGCATGGGAGGCCATTGTGTGTACCCTCAGTGCACGGGTGGGTGAAGAGAAGTGGTGCGTGGAAGTTTGTACTGTGGAGTGTCGTACACTTGGGAAAAGTGAAGGTGCAGGGGCAGTCTGCTCGGATACGGTAAACAGCGCCTTCCAAAACCTTTGCTTTGGGTTTCTCTCAGCGTTCAGAATTCGTATGTTTCAGGCCAGGGACCAAAGCGCGATAATGGCGTAAAGACCAGCGGATGGGATGGCCTGGCCCGTCTGCAGTACTATTGCCCTTACATTTGTAAAGGGCACTACTGATATCATTCATTGGAGCGCTCACCTCCCCACCCCTCCCAGGCTGCAAAGCATAATTAGTACTGTGAATGCTTTTGCATTTTCCGGACTTTGTCTGTTTAATGCGTTTTTGCATTTTTCATGATCAACAGAAGTGTTTTCAATTCACCTCACCAGAGGGTGATGTTTCAGAACAGGTCACACCATGGAGCTAGTAAGGTATTTACACAACTTGCACAAGGGATAGTGGGGTACCTAAGTCCGCGTGCAATGCCATACAACCGCGTGTGCTTCCTGGCATCTCCATTAACAGTGTGACCTCCAAACATGAAATGGAAGGTCACTGACCACCTGGACAGGTTGCATTGAATGCAAAAGACGCAGCGAGCCTGTGTGCATCACCGAGGCCCGAAGTACACACTACGGACACCAGTTGCAGTATTTGGATGGAAGGAAAGGGGAATGCCTTGGAAGTAGGTCTGCACATTTTAATTTTAGTTTCTGGTGCATGATTTCAGCAGAACACGTACCAGTGGTGGTTTTGCTCCTGTGGCAACTCGGTGTCAGATTTGCAGCGCTGTAACCTTTAATGTTTAGCACGTGGTGCCACTGCACCATTCCCTTTAATAGTTGGGTATTCACTAGCTTGCAATGTTGGCAGTGTAACCGTAATCAAATTCTGGTGACATTTACAGAGATCGGGGCCCTTTGCCTGGCCCCTGAGGCATGCAAAGAGTTGTTGTTCAGGGCCTGCATCATCACCTGGGGTGGGATTTGGCTGTGTGAGGGACGAGGGAAAGGAGTTACCGGGCAAGGGGGACACTATTTCTAATGGATTTCTTCCACCCGCAGATTATACATCTTAGATTAATATTGCCAGGCAAGCTTATCTTCCGAAAACCTCCAGCCATTAATTAGGGGCACAATGCAGCCCTGCACCAGCTGCAAGTGATGCCCTGGGGAGTACATATATATAGCCGGCAGAGCTCAGTTCCTGTTTTCTGCAAGCATGCTGTTCTGAGTGCAATCTTCCTTTCAAGAATGTGCACTGCATGAGGTTCGCTACCACTAAGGCCTCGGACTTTAAGCTCTGCAAAGACTGCAGGAGCAAGCTGTCCGTGTCAGGCACCCCTTTGTGTGCACCTTGGGTGCCTGGGAGCTAACCACAACACAGATGAGTCTGCTCCTAAAGGCCTGTTGTGAACCGGCAGCAAAGTTGTTTAGCGCCCGTGTCCTGGTAAGTCTCTGAGCCCCAGTGCAACCAGTAAACTGCCTTGAGATTGTGAGAGAGAGAAATCCACCGAACCTTTAGAACAGGAGGATACTCAGAACACTGAGAAGGACAAGGCGTTGAGAAAAAAGAGACAGAACAGGAAACACCTACAGAGTTCTCCCTCCTGTAGTGCTTCTCTTTGCTCCTCGTCTTCTTCCTCGGTGAAGATGAATTGCAGTTTCCATATTGATGATTCCCATCGGGGTAGGTCCCCAAAAGACCAAAATGGGTGCAATTCCCCAATTGTTCCTACACTCAAGAAGCAGCAAATGTTGCCAATCATGCCAAATTACTCGGTGCTGGTGATGTAGTCATGATCCACTGTGCCAGCAGATGCATCTCTTTGGGCAGTGGCCCTATGCCAGGTGACCTACCCCACCACCGAAAAGCCAATCCGGCCCATGTGTCACCGTTGAGCTCCATCTTCAGGGATTGAAGCAGTGAGGCTGATTCTTCCCGCCAGGAACATGCCTTTGGCATTTATCAAAGCCGACATGATATTAGCGTACACTTTGGCGTTATTATATTTATTATTATTATGTTTATTGAGCGCAGACCTAGCTTCAAGAAGCAACGGAGCACTTAACAATCATAGGGGGAAGAACACAGTGAAGGAAACTGAGAAACAGGAGCTTCGGAGCTAAGAACAGGGGGGGTGAGCAATTCTGAAACAAGGGATCTAGAATCAACCTGGGGAGGAAATAGTGGGAAACAGACCCCCCAGTCTCAGCCAGGGCGGGGAGTTGAGGGTGTGTGAACCTGGGTGTGAGGGTTAAAGATGTCTCGCTAGCTCCTTTGGCGTTGGTTCTCTGAGATGTCAGTGTGTGGAATCCTCTGCTGAACTTGCCTTCGTGAAACCCATAACATGCGCACATATGAATGACGTTTTTGCAAGATTTTTGATATACTGGTGGAATTTTTGGGCCTGTCACCTTCCACCAGTTTTTTGGTGCAGTATGATTTAGCAGACATTTTGGACAACAGCCCAACTAAGAAAACCCTGCAAAAGTTTAACCCTGCAAATGCATATCCTTTAGGGCATTTTGGCAAAAGCCCAACTCTGGTACCGAAGTGGATAAAAAGTTGGGTAAAAGGTTTTGACTGACACTTTCTGGTCCAGGGTTTTTGTCAGTTCACCCCGTACATGAGTCTAGTAGTGCTGGTCTCTACAGAGAGAGCTGACATCTACATTCCCCTCTCCCTCTGCATAGGGAGAGTAACAGGCTTGACTATGTGGGTCGGAAGGTCTTCACTTCTTCAGCATGACGCATTGACATGACCTGCATACTTGCAAAATACATGTGTGTCTTGTGGGGTGAAGTTGCGGAGGCAGCTGACAACCTTCTTGTAGTTGAGCTGAAGGATGCATTTGCCTCCCTCTTGGAGCGCGGCATAGGCTGGACAAGATTGATTGAAGGTCAGAACCATGGCAACCGGTTCAGAGACTTTTCCCCATCAGAGTTGAGAAGTCAGGTTGCTGCCGCCACCGTGCCCGCAGCTTCATCCGCAAGTAAACTGCTTTAGTGAAATCTTTCCTCAATACACTCCAGTGGCAGGAATATTGTCTCTGCATATTAGAGTAGCAATTCATTATTTTGGATGTCTGTGCACTGCAGGTAGTATTGACTGGCTTAAGTCTTCTTTTTCCATGGATCCCTACACATCATAATAATAATAATAATCATCCTCTCTCTGACCACCTGTTGCCCAAAGACCCTTTCCTTTTGGAAGAGGTTATTCAGCGCCTGGCATAGGCGCTATCGAGCTTAGGCTCACACAAATTGGGTCAAGATTTGATTATCCCTGTATTTATTACTGCCAAAGAAAGACTATGTCTGCATCTGGTCTTGGATCGGCAGCTCTTAACAAGTTACTAGGCAAGCACAAGTTCAAAATGGTTTCTCTCGCTCAGCTCCACCAGGCCCTCGAATTGTAGGACTGGCTAGTGTCACTGGACCTTCAGGATGCATGCCCTCTTTTGCCTATTCACCCACAAGAAGTACCTGAGTTTAATGATTCAAGGGCCTCCACTAAACGTCTGCCAGTAGTAGCTGTTCGCTTAGATGGGGGTGTGGAAGGGGCTTCATGTCTATCCCCACCTCAATGCTGCAGGTCTCAAGCAGAGTGTGTCAGGCACTCCAGTGGGTGGACTTGCAGTACAATCTGCTGAGGAGAGACCCTCAATGGCAACCTTGGTGCCAACTGACAATTGTCATGGATGCCTCCTTGAAAGTTTCGGGTGCTCACCTGCATAACCTCACAGTGAATAGGCAGTGTTTGCCCATGGGGACAATGTTTATTTGTCAGTAGTCCATCTCGCCGGGGATGCGAATATGCTGGCAGATGGCCTGAGCAAGCGTGGTGTGTACTCCCACGGCTGGGAAATGGGCCAGGAAGACTAGGATGAGATCTTTGGCCTCTGTTGTTCTTCTTCACAAACTGACCCCTCCTCCCCCCAGTGAAGCGCTGAGAGGTGCATTGATTATGCATTGGAAAAACAGTCTACTGTATCCCTTGCCACTGATTCAGACTTTCAGGACTATCATGATCCTGATAGGCCCTGATTTGCCTTGAGCAACTTGATACCTAGATCCTCTGACCAAGACCGTCCATTCCAAGGCACCTTACAATTAGAGTTGACCTCCTCTCCCACTCACAGGCTCCTGTGCTAAACCTGGACCTCAGGGCCCTGAATCTGCAACTTTGGCTGCTGGGAAGCTGGGATACAAGGAGTGGGACTTCTCTGATGGCGTACTGGATGCACTCCTTTTGGACTGGAGGCTCACCACTAAGTCTATGCCTGCAGGTGGCAGAAGTATTCTGCATGGGTTCGAGAAAAGGATGAAGAGCCACTGGTCTGTTTCACTGCAACAGTTTTAGATTTTCCTCTTTGGCACTGTTAAGGGGCACATGGTTGCTGTTTTAGTTTTAAAAATTGCTCTAGAGCAAGGATCATTCTTTTCTATTCATACAGATACGCAGTTTCAGAAAGGATTAACAAATATGTTTCCTCCATGCCAGTTCTTTTTAATATGTGTAATTTAAATTTGATGCTAATGTGACTCATCGCTGCTTCTTTTGAGTCCCTACATTCATTTTCTTTGACGCTGCTCACGATCAAGCTACACTATCAGTTATGCTAGTAGAGCGAGTGAAATTCACACATTCGGCCTCATTAGAAGTTGGGCAGTGTGGTAAAAATGCAGCAGTAATTCCGTTACTGCTGCATTACCGCACCGCTCAACTACGAGTTTGGTAGAGTAGGAGGAGGAAAATCCACCACCCTTCTGCCAAAAATACGGCAAAATCGGTGCAATTACCGCCGATGGAGCTACTGCTGGCGGTAATTCAGCTGAAATCCCCATGGAGTCCTATGAACTCCAATTAATGGAGACTAACCCCGCCTAGCACCATTTGTAATCCAGCAGTAATTCTACTAGATAAAGTGGTGGGAACGGTAATTCAGTTTGGTGGTATCTGCGGATTTACCGTTGAGATACCACCAAACTTCTAAGGAGGCTCAATTGTCTTATGAGCCTCATAATATGGCCTTTATCAAGGAGAACCTTTCACTAAAGATGGGACTAGCCTTGCTACTGAAGGTTGTATCCGATTTGCATCTATCTCGGGTATTCCCCTCCACACCCTCCTAAGGTGCGAGAGAGGTATCCAGATAGCTCTGTTATTCCATCTCTCAAAAGGGAATACCACTAATTGTACATTTCCTTTGGAGGTGTTTGATTTGGTAGAGCTGTCTCTAGGCAGACCCTTTCCAGATGGATTGCTAAACACTACTGTCTCAACTCGCTATCAGTCAGGATCCTTTTTCTGGGCAGGCAGTCCAGCATACGTTCCTGGTCTCAGTGAAGGTTCTGCATGCTCCTCCCTCTTGCAGGTTCCAGACTGCTTGGCAGTCTCTGTGGGTGGAAACAGTCTATTAGAAGAACAAATGATGTACCTTCAGTAATGTTCTTTTTGAAGGATTGGTCCTTCCTCCCTAAGATTCCTCCCTACTCTCTCACCCTCCTATGGTAAGCTCATTCCACCGAGTTCTGAATTCCCTTGCTGAGTACATAGAGGGAACAAAGGCATGACTGAGGTCAGAGCTTGCTACTGGCTTGATATATTTTGCCCATGGTGTCACTTCCGTAGCTATGGGTGTCGACGCAGAAGTGGAACCAGCACACTGTGATGCACCCACTGGTACTGAAAGAATTCTGAAGACCCACTGGTGCGGGCATTGTTTATATAATAAGATACATCTGTAGAAAGGACTAATCTATCAGAACAAATCCCACAGAAAGTAATTAATTTGTTATTTTTGAGATTGAACATGTGAATGTATCATAGACGTAGCAGAGGTGCTCGTAGGGAAGATTTGCTTTTTTTGCAGATGCAATAAGGTTGATGCTCTAGAAAGAGTGCAAAAAAATAGTCGTTATTTAGAAAAGGTTCCCTTTCCAAAGCATATCTGTCTCATGAGTCCTGCTCTGCCAACCCACCTGTCCCCAGGTGAGGTGCTAGTATAGCTGGGGGGCTGTGACAATCTGTCTGGTACTTCCTGTAACCTGGACATTGAGTCTCGGGCCACCAGTGACTGTGACAAATATGGGTTGCAGTTCCCAGGCACGAATTTCCAGGTTGGGGAAAACCAATGGAAGTAGTGTTACTACCAAGCAACCAGGGTGAGACGGTGAATGCCCTGCTGGATGGCAGCAGGGGTAGCGGCAGTGAAGTTTAGCACTCAGAAAAGATGCTCTATTCCAGCTTTGAGATGTATGTTGTAGGTCAATGAAATGTAGCTAAACTTTTCAAATGAAAATACATATTTGGCATCCTCTGCTCTGTGCAGTATTCCTGACACGGAATTGCCATCTATGCTGGTGTACTATATACTAGCATATATCAGAGTTAATAACGAAGTTCTGTGATTATTGTCAGCAAATCAGCTTATTGCTGCTGGTACTTCCTTTAAAATTACAGCAATCCATTATCCATTACTCCACCAGGGGTCAGCTAACATTTATTATTAAACACCTGATATGTAAGTGCCATGGTCAACATTTCTATTTCAAGGTGCGAGGCCAGAAATGCTTTGGACTGCTTTGTTTGATCAAAAACAAGATTATTCTTCATCTTTAATATTTATACAAGAGGTAATTACCGTGGCCGAGTTTGTCTGCCCCACCCTACCGCGAAAAAGAAGGCTTCATCCCATAGCAGGGTTTATACTCTGTGGCATTGGAGACACAGGACTGGATTCACAGGGCTTTTCCCAATGGGATTGTGCCATTCTAAAATGCTTCTGTGAATCAGGCCCACAGTGAAGGGACGTTGATCTTGCAAGAGCTTTGTAGAGGGTAGGAGAAAACTTTTAAATGATCGCTTGCAGAAGTTACTATCCATTAAACAAGCAATAACACCAGGCATCAAATGTGCACCGTGAAATGAGGCAGATGAAGTTTTAACGAAAAAAACATATTAAGAAAAAGAGCAACAACCTCGCTGATCATAACACTGGATTTCATAATCCAATTTGAAAAGAGCCCAGATAGAGATAAGTGGTCAAATGAGTGGGGAAGATGGAGGCCATGCAATGGCCATGCAGGGACCTTCTTCTAGAAAAGAGAAGAGTTGGAAAAAAATGCAAATTAATTAAAAAAATGCTAATGTGCACAAATCAGTATTTAAAACATCATTGATCCATACAATCTGCCCATGTAGCGTCGCGGCGTGTGCTCCCAATTAATTCAGTATGTTCTTTTTACAGAAAAGTCTTAAGCTGAAGAATGGTCCTAATGATGTCATCTTCAGCGTCACAACACAATACCAAGGCACGTGCCGATGCGAGGGAACAATATACCTGTGGAACTGGGACGACAAGATCGTCATTTCAGATATCGATGGAACGATCACCCGGTAGGCGCTGGAGTTTTGTGTGATTTCTGTGTTATTTGTGCGGATAACATTCTCTGACCTTGGCGGCTGTAATCCAGCAATCTGCACGGTTACACCTAATTTAGCAGTTTGCTTTCCGGTAAATTGCGCTGGACTGAAAGCCCTGCTGCGAATGTGATTTCCCAAAGAGCAATCTCAGAAAATTACCCAATCGCTGAACAGTCCCTATGCAATTCTGTGCCGAAAATGCATCCTGGCTTTGCTGAGGATTTAAGCATCGGGCGGGCACACATAATTTCCATGTGTCATACATTCAGGCAGAGGCGACGTGCTTCACTAAATTCAATTTAAATCAGAAGTATATTTACTGCATCGTTTTTCCTTTCATTCTTTGTAGATTTGTTCAAGAAAAGAAAATGCAATGAGTCATTACACGAAAGGCAGCCACGCCTTAGTTATGCGTCACATTTGCAATAGCAAACACACTTTGAAAAACAGGAACAATAGTCATAACGCCTCGAATGTGATCAAAGTTCTAGAGGTGCCCTGGCCAGCACTGCCTCGCTGATCTGCCAGCATGCCCCAAAAACCAAGCCCACCAGCGGTTTAGCACCCTCCCCACACAGCTCTAAGATTGCAATGTTTTATCTTACACCCAGGGTTCCAGTGAAGTCATGCCATAATTCTCGCAGGAACTATGTGTGCGCCTCTGTCAGTGGGATGGGGGAGTCTATCACCTTTTGAGGTTCTGGGGAGAGATTCTGTCCTGAGTGATCGTGGTAGATACCATCTAAGGCAGGGCCAATTATCACAATGGGCAAGTCCTCCATTTTGATAATGACTGATTTGCAAAATATATTTTCCGTGGGGGTATCAGTGGGCAGGGGAATGGCTGGAGATTGTGTGGACGGAGCACTCAGGAGTCATTCAGTGTCACGTTGGCCGCCTCTGAACACAGACATTGGGCCTCATTACAACTGTGGCGGCCACGGAATGAACGGTGCCGGTAAGGCCCCGCCTTACCTGCACTGTTCATACCAGGGCGCCACATTACGAGTTCTGCCGCAGATGCCGCTCTGCACGCCTGGCCAGACCACGTGTGCAGAGCGGGACACACAAGCAGAACAGGATGGTAGCAACAGTACCGTTATGAACGGTACCACTGCCATACCGGTTCCGGGTCCCGCAAAAAGGAAATTACTGGGCCGTCCAAGGTCAGAATGGCCCGGTAATTCCCCCTTTCACGTGACCCGGAGCTGAGTTTGGGGTTAGCCATGCCCTTATTAAGGGCATGGCTACCTCCAACCTTGTAATGAGGCCCATTCATTACTGTTATGGGGCACGGTATGGCCGGGCCCACTCCTGCATTCTTGGTCTGGATGGACACAGGAGACAGTGAATTGGTTTTCAAACTGCCGCATGGGGAACTGTGCCTCTTTATTTACTTAATCACATGGTGTGTGCCACTTGTGCAACACGTGACACTGCCCGAGGCCTGGGAGAGGGAACCAGACATTACAATTACCTTGATGATGAGTAGTTCGTGACCTGAATTCTCTCTGCCCATTCCTCCCAGCCAAAAGCACCCTGAGCCTGTCTAGTTGTAGAGTTTCTGACTAGTCCTATCAGTCATGCCTTCAGAGTCACTATACTGAGTTGTATTCATTCCAATCTAATGGCGGTTTGTACTCGTTGCCATTCAAATTATGTTGGCGCAGACCCTGAAACAGCACCTGGCTTTTCTGTTTTGTTTCACGTGACACCATAAATAAAAGTAGCAGTGGCTGCAAATATTCGCATGCCGGTCCGGACACTTAAATGGGATAACTTCACGGTCTGTAGCCCAGGCCCAAAAGACACTTTTCTGTTTGCCCATGTCGCTTTTTCATTTATTCTGAAGTTGTTTTCTGTTGTTAGCCGCAGCAAAAATAATTTGTGCAATTCAGATAACAGACATTGACATAATATAATGTACTGCATCAAACTACAGTGACGAATGCACTATTATTGAAAATAATATTCTCACCATTTTGATTTTTTTGATATTTATTATTATCAGGTCGGATACTTTAGGACATATTCTCCCAACGCTCGGCAAGGACTGGACCCACCAAGGAATTGCGAAGTTGTACCACAAAGTTAGCCAGTAAGTGCGCTACAGAATAAGTGCTTTATCATTGAGCCGACATTTTCTAATTGTTTTCTTATTTCTGCTGCGATAGCTTATCTCATATATATATATATATATATATATATATATATACATATATATATATATATATACATATATATGTATATATATATATATATCAGACTCACTATTATAACTCTGCTGGACTTTGAACCCCCCAAGAATAGCAGGCAACCTTTTTTAAATGATGCATTCCAGTGTTTTCTTCATTATATAATGCGGTATGTACCTCACATCCGTGTATTAGGTTATTCCTGCAAATTATTTCCTTATATTTGATAGTAGGTTATTGATATTTTTACATATTAAATCAAATATGAATTGTTAGTTCTGTGTAGAGCTGTCTTCTGTACATTCACCAAAGAACCACATTTGCAAGAGAATTTAAACACCATCTTTTTCTTCATTTTCTCCGGGAAATGAGAAAACCCCATAACACAAAAACAATAAACTATGGGAAAAGTGTTCAGAGCTCTGCTTAGTTCAAGTGTACTGGATGTGATACACATGAAATATGGCAGCTCGCCTCTAAAAATCACAATTTGATATTGGCTGGCCCTACTGCAAGGTTTTGCTTGGCCGGACATGGCACTATCTTTAAGAGTGTAAAAGCGTTCTTTGGTTGGAATCTTTTCTCTCTCTGGATAAGATGTGTGGTGTGGCGGGAAAGGCAGCTATGTCACTGTGACTCTGTAAAACATTCTGTATTTAGTTATTGCTTACACAATTTAACCACACAAGCCTGGATGGACTCGGCGTTAACAACCTGGTTTTTGTGGTTGGAAAAAAAGACAGTTTCACGACTTAACTGATTCCACACTTATAGGGTCCACTTGAGCACATCAGGGGCCCATAACACATTCACACACACCTCTCTTGCAGAAGTACCTAGAGCTGCCAGAACCCCGACCTGCTTACTAGGAACCCATTACTATTCACCTTAATCAAGCCCTATCTCTCAAGCCACTGACTGCTAGAGGCCACGCATCCACACAGAAACAAGCATCCCCCCCCCATCTTCCTAATCTACCCTTTACACTCTCTTGGTGGTGCCTGCTCCGCCTTTGCCCCTCCGCTCATTCTCTCTCTTATCTCTTCAGGTCCGCCATCCCTGTCTTGGGCCCAACACTCAACTCTAACAAGTCACTACCTGTCTACCACTACCTGTCAACAGGCACATTAAACATGATCATTTACATTTACAAAAAGTACACCCTCAAACTCAGAATTTGACGTATTGCTTACTTTTCTTTTAAAACACACACTGCACGTCTGGGAGGCGGGAGGATCTATTTATAGTGCATGAGTTTTCTTTGTATGTATGAGTGTGCTGTGAGATCCTGCACACGGATGGAGATAGTTAAGGTTTATGAATGTAATGAAGATAATCCATGATGGAGAACTTGGTTTAGAAGTGACTATTTCTTACTCGCTGGGGTTCACTTAACATCACAATTTACTCACTGTTTTGCACGCACATTGGGTGGTGTCTGTTGAAAAAGGTGATTTGTGGCACAAATGTAACTGCCCCATCCATCCCTTCCTTTTGCATAGAAATGGCTACAAGTTTTTATACTGTTCGGCACGTGCCATTGGAATGGCAGACATGACCAGAGGCTATCTCCATTGGGTGAACGAGCGAGGCACAGTGCTACCACAGGGGCCGGTGCTGCTGAGCCCCAGCAGTTTATTCTCCGCGCTGCACAGGTATGCTTTGGCTTATCTCAGAGAAACGTTTTGGAAAGCGAACTCTATTTCATTTTTCATTAGTCATTATGGATTTGCCAACCGCAATCCACCAACTAGTCTAAGGAAACCGTGAAAGCCTGTGCTCTGTTTATCCTCTTCGCTTCTAGGCATATATGCACAGGGCAGATGGGCAAAGGCCTAGTACAGAGGCAGTGGCAGTACTGCACAGATGAATTGCCTTTTATTCAGGCAAACACCAAGTGCTTTGTGACCTATATCATAACCGTGAATGGGACGTGACCACTAGGAAGTGAGTCTCACTGTGCATGAAACCAAAAGTACCACATAAGAGGGACTACAAAAAAAGCTGAATCCATAGGTCTATATGAGTGGATATCATGTGGCGCCGTGCTCAAAGCTGTGCCAAACTATGGCACAGAATATAATCCAAAATAGCATATCAGTGGTTAATATGCGTGCAAAAATGTATCTTTGTGTCTATGATAAAATCTAGAGGCTAATTATACGACCTCACATTTTCCATTCTATTTGCTTTATTTCAGAGAGGTGATCGAAAAGAAGCCAGAAAAATTTAAAATTCAGTGTTTGACAGATATAAAAAACCTCTTCTACCCCAACTTGGAGCCATTTTATGCTGCTTTCGGAAACCGACCGACTGTAAGTACGATAGGAGTGGAAATGCTTTATCCCAGTCGATACTGACAAATGTAGTTTGCATGCTGATCAAGGCTGAGGTGAAATGCTTAAATGTACCCAACATTGTGATATTATAGGTACAAAGTCTGCTTTATGCCCTTCGTTTCTAGGTGCTCAGATACCTGACCACTTCTGCATCTGTGGATAACCTTAACATAATCCAGTTCTGACTGTTAATGCAGTGACTTAGTAAAGTCCTATCAAGTTTGGATCTAGTCCACTAGAACCATCATGATGCAACATACCTTTCTGGAACACCCCTGCAATAGTGTCATGTAAGGATTGTTCTTAGCTGAGAAGTTCTACAGTGATACTATTGGAATCCTCTGAGCAAAACGTTTATCTTGAATCTGGCTGAAGTCTCCTCCTGGTGGACTTATGTTAAGATGGATTTCTAAACTCTGACCTGTTGGGCAGAAGCTTAGGAGGCCAGCCTTGTTTAGTGGAACAGGGGAAGCTTCTGGACAAACCAAATCAATCTACGGTAACTTGGCAGGCGGTCAAGACAAAGTCTCTGGAGGGGTGAGAGTGATCAGAAGCCCACAATGACCATGCACAGTAAGATAAGACTCCACAGAATACTCTTAGACAGGTGTATATCAAAAATACATTTATTATAGGCCTTTATAAATAAAAACAAATAAACCACAGTAATAATTAACAGTCACCACACATACCTCACACTATGTAACATATATACACATGCGTTTTGCCTAATGCGGATAAGGGGAGAACACAACCATGACCTGTAACAGAAGAGGTAAGTAGACACAGTTATCACATTAGGCAGTTCTTCAAAGTCAATCCCTAGCTTATACAGTACAGCCCTATGAAGTGGGGAGCCTTGTGGTCAAAAGTACAGCAGTGGGTAAATAACTCGCTGTTGTGCGTAAGAACGAAAACGGGTCATCTTCAGGGAGATCTAGCAGTTCAGGAAGGGGGTTGAGGTGACGAAGAATAAAGCCCTATTATTCGAAGAAGGTCTACCCTTTCAGGCAGAGCAAATTTCGGAGTTCGGGAATAGCTTGGCTGTGCAGGCTAGCCCCGCTAAAATAAACATCTTTTCAGGGATTTTCGTGCGTAAAAACAAATGGATGTGCCACGGGGCCACCGGTAAGTGTCCGGTCCAGCTGTGAATTCCTGCAGGAGTGACGATAGCCCACCAGACCCCCCCCCCAAGTCTGCCAGCTTAACAATCTCATTTAGATATAACTATCAAACTGGCAAACCGAAGGGGAAATGGGAAGTGGAAAAAATAACAAACGCAGATCTTCTCTAACACCCACGTCTCCTGCTTCCTTTTTGGACTGGGTAGTCCTGGGTATTTGATATTCCATTAAGACCTAGAAGGTAATCACAGTAATTACTATCAACTTGCCTCTTACCCACTGTATGCCTTAACTTCTATTGCCTCCCACATTCCTTAAATACCTGCAACCTATGCTTTCTGTGCTGATAGGCTTTCCTTTGAAAGTAGCTGCTGTATTATTGAAAGTCTGTTATCTTCCTTGTATCCTTGCAACTTCAGTTTGCTACTTTCCTTTTCTATAAACAACGACTACGTATGTGTTTTATTGTAATGTTTTTAAAAGTGTTCTTTCTTGTTGCACTCTATTTTCAGCACTACTTTTCCTTGTTTCTTGGAGAATAGTTTGTGAAATGCTCAACTACAGTCTGGTTCCTCTTTGTCCTTTTCTGTGAGATCAGTACTCATCAACTCTTCTCTGCTGATTCTTTTTAGTTTTTATTCTTGAGTTCCTTAATTTCTTGTGCGCGTATTTGCACTGCTCTCTAACCTCATAGTTGCTCCACTACCTAGCGCAAGTCCGTGCTAACATATCTGAACTTTGTTACCTCTAAATAACCTTTAAACTATACATCTTCTTTTCTGCCTTCGCCGACATGTCGTGTGGCTGAAACAGCGGTGTGTCCGTTGACTTGAATGTTTACATAGAAGGCAATACAACGCATAGCACGTACACACGCGTCCGTGGGTTCTTTCCTCTAACAGAGACCGACAAGAAGCAAAACACGTACTAGTGCGAACGAAGCTAAACTAAAGTTAGTTGTAGCTACGGTTAATTTAATTAAAGATTAATGTGTTACGGCAGCATCTGACCGCACATCTGGTTAGTTAATTATACCGCGGTCTGGAACTGTATGGATTGCTTTTCACAACACTCGCACGGGCCGCTGACTGCAGACAGTGCATTCATTTAACATTTAACGTTCCTTATTTACATGTGTTAGGTGCCTCCAAATAAACACGCTGAGAATAGTACAATAACATTTTAACTTTAAACCCCAAAACATTTATTGAAAAATTAGGAATTAACTTGAGTTATTGCCACTTCGCTTTCTTCATCTGTAGTTGATTCCTTGGTTGACTCTTGCTTCTTTGTGGTTTCCTTTGTTTTCACACTGACACTTCTTCTGGTTATTACAATCTTTAGAGATTTAACTACTATATTGCTGAACTAAGAAAACTGCAACCTGTTCCTTTGAAAACTAGAATGAAAGGCAGTTTAGAACTCCTTAATGAATTCCAAACTACCTCACCACCAGGCACAGCCAATCAATGCTGCTGAGTTGAGCCTCCATCTTGCCCTGGGGAAACAAAGGCTTCCTGGCAGCAACATTAAGGAAGAATTTCACATACCCAATCAATAACCCCCTGAAGCAAGACTCATTCCCAGCCACCAGCTGAAATCTGCTACTGATCACCACTTCTACACCTCCAGTTAGAATGTTTAAATCATGTACTGCAATCTGGAAACCTGACACTGTACCGTGGGACCCTGACAGTACCCCCTCCATAATGCCCTGTCCCAGGGCCTGGCTTCGCAGGATGTAAATGATGGAATCATCTAACCAACCTAGGTGCATGCACATTCCCAACCTTCTCCCAAGATCTTTCCTGAGGCCCATAACCTTTCCAATCCACCAAATACTGGAGACACCCCAGAACCACTCTAGAGTCTAATACGGCTTGAACCTCATATTCATTTTCATCATCAGAAAACACTGGACCTGGAGCCCACAAATCCTTGTTTCCTTTCTACAAATCCTTAACAAATTTACATTGAAAGTAGGGTGAATCTTTAACCCAAGTGGCAATTTCAATTTAATAGATACTGGAGAACAAACATGCTCCACCTTGAATGGCCCAATGTAAAGGAGACTAAACTTTTTATTCCTCTTCAATGCTAGATTCCTGGTAGACAACCACACCCGATCTCCAACCTGATATTCTGTCCCCTTCCTACGTTTTCTGTCAGCAAATTTCTTGTAGTTCAATTTGCTCTTCTCTAAGGCCTGAACTGCCCGTTATAGATTCTGTCCCATAGCCTTCAACCTACTCTCAACGTCAGGCACTTCCAATCAATGCTGCTGAGCTGAGCCTCCATCTTGCCCTGGGGAAACCAAGGCTTCCTGACAGCACCCTTAAGGAAGAATTTCACATACCCAACCCCCTGAAGCAAGACTCATTCCCAGCCACCAACTGAAATCTGCTACTGATCACCACTCCTACACCTCCAGTTAGAGTGTTTAAATCGTGTACTGTAATATGGAAACCTGACAGTGTACCGTGGGACCCTGACAGTAAGTGATGCAGGTACTCACTGACCCTCTACACAGTCCGGGCCATACCTAGCCAGACTAGTCCAGGTTGCCTGTAGGTTGAACCCCTGCAGTTACACGTCGCTCCGGCTCTCAGCGGCTATGGGATGGGACGATCATCCGTGGCAGGACAGTAGCCTTTTCTCTTCTCTCGAAGAAGAAAGGAATACAGTTCCAATGCAGCACCTCTCAGGGCATAGGGGGGCAGGTCTGCAAGGCACCTACAGTGACTGTCACCACAGTGGGGCGACACAGGGACAGCAAATGCTTGTGGTGTGGCACATTCTCATAAATTGCGACCCGGAGGAACTAGGACAACAATTTCTGGTGGGAGAGGGCCCAGAACCACAAATAAGTGATTCCCAAAGTCTCGAGTCTTGACTCGGGACATATGTGCTCCTATACAATACTTCGGGTTTGAGCTGGTCAGTTCCCTCGGTGGCTCAGGAACACTTCCGAAGAGACTCTTTGCAAGGGTAAGCAGGAAGTGCAGAGAGTAGTTGGACCCACTATTCCAAAGCGTCGAGCACCCTTGCAGGCCTTCTGGGTTCCATTCAAAAGCAGGGGTCCGACGGGACAGCAGCAGGATCAGGGTGCCAAACCTTCCAGCACGTCACCGTCTGTTCCACAGGTCTGCTCTTTCATTTAAGGATACTTGGCTCCTTCTATAGTTCGGCGTGACCCTCAGTTGATCGACCTGGAATGGATGCAGAGTCCCTTCTCATATCCAAGATTTGTTTTGTGCTCACATCTTGTATAACCAATGGAAGATCTGCTCTCTTCCATTCACGCCATGCGTGGCGCAATCACAGGCCACAATGGTTTCAGTCATTCAACCATACTAGACATACTGGCACCAGTAGTTTGGATTGGGACCAGACAGTCCCAACCCTCTTCCTGGGCACTAGCAAACGTGATATGCAGTAGCCCGCGAAAGATGCAGTGTTCGTGGTAGGCTGCATGCCCAAATAAAGAATACCCGGGTCTCTTGACCTGGGGAAAGGCAAAGGGACAAAATGGCCAAAGGACAGAACAAAAGACTTCCAGGCATAGCCATTTTTGGCACTGGCCACAGTCTTCGGCCAAACGCGGTAAAAGCGATATGGTCAATAAAAACAAAGTAAAAATACTTTAAAAGTAAACTGTTGCCACCAGTTCATCCTAGGCACACTTGAACAAACACCAGAAAATCCTTACAGGGTGGCTAGAGCCATAAAACAAAAGGACCCCTATGTGCGGTACTAAAAGGTACTTGGCACATAGATAAAAAGTTACCAAGAAATGGCAACATAGTCAAAGACTAAGGGAAACATAGTTTCCCAGTACTGACAGCCTGAAGGACATGTCAGTTTCCCCATAACAAATGGGCAAAAGCCCAGAGTGTGCAGCTGAAGGCTGTTTTCCACTGGAAAGTCAGGTTAGGTAAGCCAAACAAAAGCAGAGTTTGGTGAGGGGGGGTGTCCACAAATGGAATGAAAATTGCACATAAGAGAAATCTTTCCTAGCAACCTGTTCCAGAAGAACCGAGTTACACAAACTGCGGATTGAGTACCTTCATGATATGACCTCTCCAGGCACCAAAGGAAACTCACCAATCTGCCCAGGTCTAGGACACATGAACTGGGGAAGGACAGAGGACGAGTGTACGTCTCTATATATAAAGCAGAAAATCTGTTAGTTTGTTCCTTATACAATTCCACACCGTTCCACCAATCTGCACCAAATGTTGCATAGTTACCTGTTAGACCCTCTGTTCATGACTGTTACCCCACACCTTTCCCCAGATTTCAGCCCCTTCACACATGAGATGGTTGCCTGAAATCAGCAACACATCAATGTAGTTGTAGAAGGACCGGAAAGAGCTAATTTTCGCATCTTGACTCGAGGAACAAAACTCGAAGGTCCCTATTGGACCTCGAAAACCACGGTCCAAGGCCCCAGGATCCACCATATCTGAGATATTTGCACACCAATGCACCACAATGCACTGTACCGTGCCCGGGTGAGGGGACAGGGGTGTAGAGTGCACAGGAGGTCCCAGTATTCTGCAGCGCAGCATGCCACGCCTGCCCCGCGATATGTGAGCCAGCCACACATGCCCATCCTCAGTGCAGTTTACTTCAGAGTTCAAAGCACATCAAGCGATAATCGATTCGGAACAGTGACCTACAGGATCATTGATTCCCAACAATGGATGAGTGTCATGTCTGTCTACAGAACCTGTGCGGAGTACGGGTACTTCGTGCTAGTTCTGGATAGAGTAACCCACCTTGGACAAAAAGAAACCTCTGGCACTGTGCTGCACTCCATCTCACACACACTTACAACCCCTCACTTTTCCAGTGTTGAACAACCAATCCCACAACCGCAGGCATTAGCTGGGAGACACATTGGAAACCAACACAAAAGTAAGCAAATGGCAAATGAATAGCAAAGTACTGTGTGTAGTAGGCTGTCACCACCCTGTATTGGCTATAATAGTGCACATGGGCACCTGCATCTCTTGTGAGGAAAAGAGCCCATAGTGTGCCACAAAATGCGGGTAAAAAAATGCTTCAACATTTTGAGGTATTCTTGGGCAGCCAAAACATTTGTTTTGCCCATTATCGACCAACAGTAACAACATTAAGTTATGTAATGGCATTTGGACATGGGTGTGTGTTTGGTTATTCACATTTGACCTATTCTGTCTGACCTTGGCATACAAAGAAAAAGGCATCAGCGAAGAGCCAATTAAAAGAAGAACCTAAAAGGGAAAGGACTAATGGAGGAGGAATGGCGCCTTTCAATCAATATTTTTCCAACACTTGTTTTGTGTTTTACGAAAATAAAATTAAAAACCGTCCAGGTGTTAAAAATGCGTGGTCAGTGTGTCCCACATTGATTAATACCGAATACGTAAGGAGGGCATTTAGACCTGAACACTTCATAACACTTTTACTAATTATCCACTTGAAAGCTTTGAATGTTATTTTCCAGTTTCACTAAGGCAAGAGGCCCAATTAGGGATTATGGCTCTTACTTGAGGCAGAGCCTTTGCGCGCAGTCTGGGTCATATTAAGGCACTTGTGTGATGGTATACATATAAGACTGAGCTGCAAGTGCAGGGTCTCTGACTGTTAGGAAAGGGGCTGGGGGTCAGACGTGTTATCATGCTGGTCTTTCTGTTGTTGCTGAGTCATAATGGCTTGGGATTGTACAGAGTAGGTGCATTAACCACTCAGATAGTTGAGAGCTGCAGGTGTTTTTTGTCCTGGAAGATATGAAGCTCAAATAAAAAACCAATGGCCCAATTCATAGAAAAGTGCACATTCCTCCCGCAATTGCCATGCACCAAGAACGACGCTGCGAGAGTCTGCGTGCAGAATAAAAAATGTGTGCCCTGCGTATTCATGGAATTTACTGCGAAAAGTAACCTTACTCACAAGTCGCGCACCTGAGAAGCCTGGGACACGCCCACATGCAAAGCGTGAACAGCCAGAACAGGTACCTTTGAGTACTGCCCGGGCGCAAATACAAGTCCCCCGCAAGCAGTTCTACATCTCAGGGACCCTGCACAGGGTCCCGTAACTGTTGCGGCACCCCGACAACATGCGTAGATTACATCGCACCTCCGGATAAACTCAGAAGATCTGCGTGCAAACCCCTGTAAACCATTCCTGCACCCCGCTACACTGCATACACGCACACCTAAGTTCAATCGGAGCCCCGTTTGTATACACGCACCCCTAAATCCGACATACAAACCCACCCTCTTACTGAAAATCCAATGCGCATGTGTCTTTACGCCTGCCTTCGAGTGGCATAGAGCTCGAGGGATATGCGTGTCCATTTCCGTGCTGAGAGGCTGCGCGAGTTGTTCCAAGAATATGTGTAGTTTGGCGCTATTGTGGGCGTGAGAGGGACTGCCTGTGGGCCGACACTCGTAATGCCCACTTTTTTGCATGTTCTTCCCCATTTTCTGTGTTCCACCCACTTCCCAGCCTTCTGCGCAAGCAACGTCCACACTCTGCGTGGTGTCTCACGCACAGCGCTCAGACTTGCAGAGATGTGCCGAGCATACCAAACTCCACACAAATCCTGGTAAAGTCCCGCGCATTCGATTCCATGAAACGATGAAAGGGATTTTGCATTCAGTTTGGCGAGCAAGAGCACTATTTCTAGCGCAAATGATTTCATGAATCGGGCCCCAAGTGTTTACATGCCGGTGATTTAAGGCTGGTTTGAAGAGACACAATGGGCCTGATGCATGGACTTTTTAGTGCCAGTGCAAAGTCAGTGCAAAGTCACTGTGCACTACAAAAAAACACTTTGCACCGCTCTGTGTTTTTTGGTAGTGCAAAGTCACTTTGGACCGTGCAAAAAATACCATGAATGAGACCCTATCAATTCATAGTGCAATAGTTATAATTTGCAATCACTCGTCCCACACTACTATGTTCAGCCGCAGGACACACGTTTGAATCCCTTCATGGCTGGCTCAGCTCTTGAACATTCTGAGGTGGATACACTGAGTACCTTGCAATAGGGTACTATAAACATCTATTATTAGAGCGCTTAGAAATGTGTTGAATCTGGCACAAAGCGCTGTACAAAAATGTTATCATCATTATAGAGCACACATTCCGCACGGGCGATGTAATTCTTAATGGTGTGACGCAACCCTCTCTCTCTTATAACTCTAGATTTGTTTGATAATGAAATGAACTCACTGCTTAATATAGCCTGCTAATTTCAGAGGCAGTTCTCCTCTTGCAACCGCTTCCGCCGGGCAAGGCGGTCCCCTGCTATCGGGTGATCCTTCGTGCATTGCATCACTTTTGCTAAGTGGCTGGAAGACCACATCCTGGGTTCCTTCCATTAGCAGTGTCGGTCTAGTTGAATCAATAGATATCTTTGACTCTGGTCTTCCCCACGCCACATTGCTAGGTAGGGTTACCTGCCAGGAATCAGTTTGTTTCCATCTTGGTGCTATTGCCAGGTGAAAAATGGTGAGAATACATTTTAGTTTTAGAAGCACACCTTTTGCTAAATTGACTTTTTTTTATAATGTGGGATTTTGTGGGATTATTGATATTTGGGTGTCCTTGGAGTCTGTTACAAGCATTTGAAAAACCCTCCGTTGGGACAATTAGGACTGAGAATCATTTGTGATTATTGAAAAAAGTGTTTATTATTATTTTTTTTTTTACAGTTTGTTAGACATAAACGGAACATTATGTTTCTCTCAGACTGATTCCGCTGGGCCTTTTGCTTCCAAGATGAACAGTAAATTATGTATATTTAAAAAAAGAAATGTTTGGTTTATTTTCTCATTATTTCTGCAAAGATATTTACATCAATTGTAATCTGGTGGGCATTGGTCTAACGTTTCACTACTATCAGAGATTGTTTATTAGGCACTGAGAGGCCACAACACACACATACATACAGCAACATAAATGCTTATAAGTATCGAGCACTTGAGACTTGAAGTCCATGTGGCTGCTTCCCATGCCATTGGCACATTTGTCTGCCCTCTTAGGTCTGGTCCTTCCTTGTGCTTATACCGTGTAATATAATCTCACGTGCACATATTCTTATTTGTAAATACTGTTCTTTTATATCAAATACTCATATTTACAGTTATTGATCAATAAGTAAATTCATCTTCTTTGTAGTCATGATTACTTTAGCTTTTAGGTACATGATTCTCTTTGTGCTACAGTTACATCATCACTCTTAAGTATTTTCATATTGTTTCAACATAGGATCATATATCTTCCTTATGACATCACCCTGCCCTAGTCGGATTTCACTTAATGCTCCATAATGTCCATAGGTGCATGCTGGCCTCCTTCTCTGTGGCATCCTTCTACTAGCTGAACGTGAGGGTACATTATATATGGTTGTCTGAGTGCATAATGTCTCTCATACACTCGATGTGGTATGGGAACGACACAAGGGGGTCCCATTTTCTGCTCTTCTCCGACCACTCCAGAATGATGGTGGTGAGGGGGCAGGAACTAATGAGAAGGCAGCTACCTGCTCCTCTACATAACTATTATCAAACATTTCCTGTTTAACCATATACAATCACTTTGCATAACCATATATAGACATGGTACGTGCAAGACTCATGTTATGTACAGTTCCATGTCATTTCATTGCGGGATGTTTTTTTGCAGGGTTTTTCACCTTGATTTTTTTAATGAAAAAGCCCATAAAATTTTTTACAAATAATTTTTAGGCGGGTTACCCCACATTCCCTCTAATTTTTTATCCATTCCCTGTAATTTTCTAATCCCCCCTAAACAATGATATGGGGTTTTTCGTGAAAACATTTGCGGTAAAAAAACCCTGCGATGAAAGGACGTCATACTGTTATGTAGAACCGATTTCTAAATTTACATCCACACCGGAAGAAGGTTTCAAAGAGCAACATAAAAAACAGTCCAGTCACAAATTCGGTAATTGCTTCAGACAGCCTTATGCAAATGATGTGAGGTGCAGACCACCCATCTCCCACCCCAAGCAGACATTCATTACTTTATAGCCGTATGACATGGGTCAGGGTGTGCAATGTAGGGTTGCTTAAGTGGAATTTAAGGAGATGCAGAAGTCCCAGGAAACACCTTTCGGAATGTGGGACCTTTTAAGGAATGCTTCAATATGGGGTAGCTAGCTTCCCTTCTTTCCATTCTCATTTGTATACTTGGCTCCTTCCAGCTTCTGGTGGATTTCAGTGTGAAGATTCTCCCTTTGTGGTGGAGTTTCATGTTTTTTTTTGGGTTAGGTAGTTTTCATTTGCGGACCTGTGGGATCTATGTGGCAGGTAATGTTTTAGGAGAGAAGATATGTACCCGGGTACCTCGTTGGCAATGTCGTAGTAAGTCAGGCAAAGGACATTAAGGGCTAGGTGGGTTCCTATATGTAAAGACCAAAGGACTTTAAGCCTACGTGTGATGGAACATGTATTTTCAAGGCCACGTGTAATTTCCCTGATCAGCTTTGGATGTCCCTTATTTTTAGATTTTGCAGTTTATTTAGTCCTGCATACATACTATTACAATAATCAAGCTTTGTCACAACGAGTGCTCTGGCCAAGTAAACCTTTTACATAATTTCCAGGAATTAATTGATTTTGCAAAGCAGGTGGATTTGGAAATGGACCTTTCTAAACACCTCATCAATCTGGTGGAGTCAAAGACATTGGGCCTCATTCCAAGTCGGCCGGGCCAGTAAAAAAGTGCCAGTATTCGTGGATACCAGCGCTTTAGGAGACCGGCCGACTGTGGGTTTGCCGGTGGGGCACCTGCGTTACCTCCAGCGGTGCCCTACTGGCAAAAAAAGCCAGTGCCGCTAATAACAGCAAATCCCCTCATGGAGTCCTATGGCACTCCATGAATGGGGATTTACACCATCACTCATAATCCGACGGGAATGCTGCGGGACTGAGTGCCAGAAACAGTATCTACATTTGCTGGTATGCTGGCGACTCCAGGATACCAGCAAACTGTGGATCAGTCCCATTGTTTCTTAAAAAGTGAGACCTATGTTTTTTATAGTTGTGGCCATACTAGTCTGCTGACTGTGGGTGTTCGGCCTTTTGAAAGTGAGGGAAGTGTGAGAGTGGGTGCCAAAATATTAATAATTAATGTCAGTTTTACTTGGATTAACGCAAACGATGTTGGATGGCCATCCATTCTTTGGCAACACAAGGACAAGTAAAGATGATGACCTGGCTTGGTCTAGTCTTGGTTTGGTTGAAAGCTATTTGAGTCTCAACTGCGTAGCGCTAAAAGACTGAAGAGAATTACATTAGAAGGAATGCAAAAGGTGTGAATTAGATGTTATACTACCAATGGGATAGAAGGGGCTGGTCTGAATTCCTCCAGCTTCAGTGAAGGGGTCAGTTTCTTGAGAAAAGCGGTTGGGAAAAGTGGTCAACCAGTTTTGGGATGATCTCTTCAATGAGCGTCATTGGGTCAATGGTCTATTCACAACGTCTGATCCATGATATCGAATGCGGCCGACAGGTCCAGCAGGATCAGAAGGATTGGTGGGTCCTTGACTAGGGATATTAGGATTTCCCCTCTCATAAAGAGAAGAGCCGATTCCGTACTTGTGAAATTTCTGAAACCAGAATGGTTGTCGTGATAGAGATAGTGAAATTGACTGTAATTAATCGAGTTGAATGGTGATTCAGTTCTCTAAATCTTTGGCCATGAAAGGGATATTAGTGAGAGGGCAATAGTATTCCAAGTTTATGGGGACAGCTGAGGGTTTCTTCAGGAGGGCGGGTGGGCAATTGTGTTGGGGAATATGTGAAGAATTCGACCATCCACACGGCGGGTGTGCGCACAACTCGGCTTTTTTGAAATTTTATATGAAATTGAATAATGGTAGATCAACCTCTGAAAAATGTGTGGTGCTAATTGGCACACATTTTTCCTATGGTCACCGCAGGACATACAGATAGACACGTGTACTCTGGGTGGACACAGCCGATAGGCGCAGTCCTCCTTGTCATATTTAGTTGGGATCTGATGCATTTCAGAAGGGGGGGGGGACCTTCCTCCTGCCATGGACAGTGTAATTAACTATCAAATGCTCCATGGATCCACCCTGTCCATTTGTTTACCCTCTACAGATGGTGGCAGCACTTAACATAATTAACATAATAATAGAGTATACTTAAACAGGCCCACATGGGGCCTGGCTGCCGAGGTAAACAAAAGGCAGGAATACCCCAACAACCTTTGATATGCACTGTGTCACCTGAAGCCAGCTCCCACCTCTCAGCATCAAGGGCAGTGACCAGTCATGTCTGGGACTATGTATTTACAGTAGTCACCCCCGCAGTGAGACCCCATTCAGAAGGCATGAGTATGTTGTTTGGCAGCGACCAAAAGTCTGGTCCCACCACAGCTTCAAGATAGATCTGCCGCTTTATTCAGGAACCACAGATAGCTCAATTAACCAGAGACACCCTTTGATCCACAACAGACAGGAAGATGGGTGGGACTAAGTATTACATGTTTTCACCCCTTTACCTTTTCTCTTGCAAAGCACTCTGGTTATGACCTCATGCAAACAGGTGATTGTTGGTGGGGATCCAGGATTGGTTCATTACGGTAGGCTTAGCCTACACCAATCATTGTGGCCCATTTGGCTTTAAAAGAGGGTCGAACCCCTCTTTTGGGTAGATCATCTGAAGACTTTGCAAGGAGTAACAGAAATAACTCAGCATTGGACCGTGGCTGAAGGTACAGTCTTCCTTACAGCTTCCGCCAGTAAAGGAAGGCCAGGATTTTCAAAGAGGGAAGCACAATCCTTCCACAATCCCTCCACTAAATAACTCCCAGCGAACAGAGGGAGATACTGAATCCATAGGACCCTCCAGCAGCTCCAGAACCGGTACCCAGCCAGTACACAGCATGCCCTGCTAGGCTCGGCAAGCTAACTTCCTAGGTGGGAAGTGCCAGCGAGTCTCTGAACCAAACCAAAGACAAGGCTGTTGCTTGCAACACTCTCCTCAGATTTGGGCTGTCCGCCTTAAAGGACGGTGTGTGCCCAGTGAAGAAGCTAGGAGGAGTGCATTGACAAGCATCAACCAGGGTTTGCCCTAAAGGAAATTTTCGATCCAGTTGAGCCCCTTGAGCTGCAACCGACTGCACCGCTGACTGTTGTTATGCCGCAGTTGCTCACGCCTGGCGAGGCGCTCAAACAAAGCTTTAGACCCTCCAACCAGACACTGAGACGATTATTCCTGACCCTGAGCTGCAGTGTAGGCCATTCTGCAGCTGTCCGTCCTGCCTCACTTGCTGAACTGCCTGCCTTTGATACCCGCAGATAACGCCCGCCCTGAACTCTGTCGCAGGAGCTGCAAAGCGTCCTGAAATCGAGTGTATACTGTCGAGTCAAGAACTTCTACGAGCACAAGGTACATTGTGGTTCTGTGCCCCTGGTCCTTCTCCAGAGGCCACTATTGACATTTTATGACCCGTTTCCCCCTTTGTGCTGAAATCATGTATCCTTGAACTATTACGATTAATTACTTTACTGACTTTACTGACTACCCTCATGTCAGTATCCAGAGTGCATCCCTTTTTCATCTTTGAAACTGTCCTCTGCATTCCTTTACATGGTGGGTTGTATTTTATAGTGTGATTGAACTGTCTGTTATGATAATAATGAAGTAGATATTTGTATACAACCTTAACTGGATAGTCCCTTTTATCATTGGGTAATAATTGTATTTTCACTGTGTTGCAACTAACCAACGATCCACTCACTACCTTTCCGAAATAATCCTGCCCTTCCGTCTATGCTACCAAAATTGGACAAGGAGATTTACAATTTGCTTGTGTTTCCAATCTGTTTGGATACCTTACGGTGGACTAGAGGTGTGGGGCTGATTGATGGTTAAGAAACCGATATTCATCCCTGGACCGCTTGTGCCCCGGAAGTTGATTCATCTCAGATTGATCCTAAGCTTATAGAAGCACTGAATTATTTTCCCATGGATGGGGCCTGGGTGGAGATACAATCTCTTATCAGCGTTTCTGTCCAAGCTTCTGTTGAGTGCCTGAAATTTTTGTTTCATTTTTAGAATTGTAGCTGTGTCCTCTGGGGAGCGTAAATTGAAGTTACACAGGGATGGGAGAGGTTTGGGATCAACAAGATTGGGGTTGACTTTAGGTGCAGTTTGAATCATGATGGATGTCTAGGTTTTTCGGTTTCTGTCTTTAATATCCCAGGCCAGGTTATCTGATATAATTTGCAAGGGCAACAGGTAAGAAGGAGGAAGAGGTGGGGTACTAAGTTCCCAAAACATCTTAAAGACCTTAGTGGTTCTGTTCAGCACTATAGCCAGACAGTTATAGTAAAATCTATCATGGTTTAATAAAGTCATAATTTAATTTTGAAACGTAGATCGTCAGCTTCATAGGGTCATCATCAAACCATGTGTTGGTTCCATTATGGAGAGATTTGCATTTCCTCTTGGTAAGAGCTGCTAGGACGTCACAGGAGAGTTATATTGCCTGGTTGCGGTCGTCTGTTTCCTTATTAAACATTTTCTAGAAATGAGTGTTCTCCACTCATGGTAGGTCTGGTAGATTGATTATTGCTCTGGTGGCACCAGCACCATGTCCATAAGATAAGATGATCGTCTGACCATGAGACAGGAATACGAGATGGGTCCAACAGTGCAATACTAGAAGTAATAAGGGTGTCTAATGTGTGGCTTTTCTAAGGGTGGGAAAGTTGAGGATATTTATGGATGAGGTCAAATCCTGGACTGGCTTGTCACTTGGGGTGTCAAGCCAGAGACTAGTGTTGTCTAGGGTGAGTGTTTTATTAGAGTGGTCTTAGGTACTTGATAGCAGAGCTGGGTACCTTACTTTTAAACTTGGGGACTATGTTAAACTTGGGCACTATGTTTGTAATAGACCGGGTAGGGGCACTGGAGCTGTTGTGGTGGTGGTGGGTGGGAGTATCAGGCATGAGAATATTGTCTGTGCCCATGTCTTCGCTTGAGTTCATGTGGAAAGGCATGAGGATGTCGGCTGAAATCTTTCAGCATTTGGGGAGTATATTTGAGAGCGGTATTTATAGCAGTGCAACAAACCTTCAGGCATCAGGGCGCTAGTTACAGTAAGTGTGAAGTGACATTCTTCAAAGTGCAAGATCAGGCATACATGTTACAGCATACAGGTGGTTCTAGAAGGCGCGATCTATGCCTCATGGTACGGGGGGCTACATCAGGTGTACAGATATGCAAAGGACACAATCGGGTAAGTGTACAGTGTGGGAAAGCCACGCCTCATGGTACGGGGGGCTACATCAGGTTTACAGAAATGCAGAGGACACAGTCAGGTAAGTACGCAGTCTGTCAAGCCATGCTTAATGGTATTGAGGGTTGCAGACAAGTAAGATACATATTCAGCATTAGACTGCAGGTCAGTAAGGCAGGTTGAAGACAATGAGATACATATTGAGCATTAGGTTAGGTAGCCTGCGGGCATCTGGCCGCTAGTTACATTGTAAGCGATTGTGTTAGGCAGGTTACAGACCAAACAAATTACGCAGCACAAGGCTGTCATGTCTCTTCAGGTGGGTTACATACATATTGGGTTCTGTAGGCAGCATTAAGCTGCTAGGTCACCTCAGGTGGGTTTCATACATAGTGAAATGCGTGCACGGTACAAAACTGCTAGGTTGCATCAGGTAAGTTGCAGCACGGGCAACAGGGGTAGCAAGCAAAACAAAAGTTTTAAAAACCGCGGGTTCCACCTGATGCCACCATTTATGGGGGCATGTTTGTTAAATGCAAAGAATGTACTCAATGCTGTGATGTGCGTATGAGGGCAGTGAGAGAATAACAGTTTGGTGACCAATGGTTGGCAGTGCAAGGCATGTTGGGTTACTCCCTGAGAGATGGTCTTTTGAATTTACTTCTATGTTTTATGAAGTGAATTTTGGGGGCATGTTAACAAAATAAAAAAGTTCTCAACGGGTGGGGATCCGGAGATGGGTATTCCGGGAGTGAGTGGAAAGACTTACTGGGGTTCCGTGAGCTCATCTCACTGAAAACATGAGTTAGAAGCTGGGGATTTCCCAGCCACAGAAAAGAGCCACTGCACCTCAACAAAAAGGGCATCTGAGTCTGTCGGGGGGGGCATTCATATGTGAAGAGAAGTTTGTGTCACGTGGCCTCTCAGGTACTGGATGGTTGTGACTCTCAGGGGTCCTAATGGGTACGGGTATTGCCCCTGAATGACCACATGCTGCTCCCTGTTTTCCCCATGTACTAAAACAATACAAAGTGCTGAACTGGGAAGGAGGGATTGTATCAGTTTCTCACAGGGGAGGATGACTTATCAGGTGTAATGATGGAGGGCACAGCCCGAGGGAATAGGAGCGTGCAGGAACCAACATTTCTAGATAAGAATCAGCTGGGGGGAAGATCTGAAGTTCTCCATGTCCGGGGGCAAAGGCCAGCTTCCTCTCGTTTGTTGCTTAAAAGGGAGAGAACCAATGTCAGGTGGGTGAGAGTGCGGAAGGGTGGCAGGTTGTGCAATGTACGGAGCAAAGTGGCCCTGTCTAAGCGTATTGGCAGTGTGAGAAGCATGAGAGGGGTGATCTCTGCCCTGGGAGGAGGCTTTGGCATCAGGCGTTGGCATCAGCTTTGTAGCACATAGAGAACAGATCATGTATATTGCAGATTTCTAATCAATTAGGCGGAAGGTGAGGGAGTACGAATTTAATGGATTCTTTAATTACCTGGAATGTACAACTTCATAGATTTGCCTTGTTTGTATTCTATGAAGTGGGCCCTGGCAGGAGGGATCTCTATCTGGTGCAACGGTTGGTGTTACACGCTACTGGATATGAGGTCAGGGCGAGGCCAAGAACAGCGAAAAGGGAAAGAGGCACTAGTATTTACCAGTGTCTGCTCACTGGTCTGTCCAGTCGTGCCAGTTCTAGCCTGAATGTTAATAGTGTCGGCAAGGGTTGGTCACATGGCTCAGAGCGAGTTAATCACCATGCCGCAGACAGGCTGGAGGGAGAGTGGGGGCATAAGGGAGATATATCTACAATGTTGAAGGCCTGATGAAGTCTTATAAAAGCCATGTATAAAGTCCCCTTATTGGCTTTAATATATTTGGAAAGTATGAGCTGCAAGAACAAACAAATCCCCCTGCCCCAGTGCCCCTTTTGAATCCGGCCTGCATAGACAAAAAAGAGCCAAATCCTCCTCCCACAGCTGCATGCATTGCAGTGGGACTTTACCCTAAATCTTGTCAATTGAGCCCAGAAGAAGAGTTGGCTGGTAACACGTGGGGTCCCTCTTATATCCCTTATGTGCCTTCTTACAGAAAGGTACCGAAGGGCACCACTCCAAGAACCCTTGATCATCTCTGTTTGCATAATCACAGTGAAGACCCTACAGCAAAAAGGTGCCCAGAGAGGGAGACTTAACCTGACAAGATCAACTGACTGGAAACCAGATCCAGTGTCCTTATTCAGCTTTAGAGCCAAAATGTCTGACTCTGTTTTTTTTCCAAGACATATGTGATAGACCCCCTTTCTGATAAATCACTCAGGGGTATGTGTGTCCCTCCCGTCCTCCACATAAAGAATGGCAAATACCCCTTGCCTTCTCACCTTTGAAATAATGGCCCTTGCATAACATGGTGCCAAATGATTGGCAATCTGACCACAGATTTGGAATTATTATTCCTTGTCACCAATGTAGGCCTTTTCTCTTGCGTGCACTGTATTTTCCCCCCTACAACATAATCAGCTTCTTTTGAACTGCCTGATCCTACACACAGGGTCTTTTCTTGCTATGACGACTTTCAATGTCCACAAACCTTTGGCCAATGTATTATTATTCTCTATTAAACCTGACTAATAACTCCCTCTACTTATCCATCCATCTTGGGGTCCTCACAAGCTCATAGGCTGCCTTCTCGAAACCAGCAAAACATTCATGAATATGATCAGTATTAGCACTTGGGGTTAGAATGTTTCGTACCTGAGGATACATATATATCACAATATCTTTGGTCACAGCATCACACTCCCACAGTTCCAATTTAATTTTGATCTATGCTCCGTGCCACTAGGTCCTGCAATAATAGCGTACAGGGATCTGGTCCAGCTCTCAGGAATTGTCAAAGCGTCAAGGGGTTATGGTTCAATTTCACTCTCAGGTCAACCTTCAAACCATCAAATATAGCCAACACAATGCCCGGACAGAAAAATAATGGAAGCCGCATCTCAGCTCAGTATGCTCGTAACCTCCTGGGTATTTGAGTTACCCTCCCATTAACCCATTGAAACCTGGTGTCCAGGGCCAGTTCCCGCACTCCCAGGCTCTCATGATTGTGTGGTGTTTAAGCTTGGTTGGCTCAGGCACTCCCAAGATTTCTTCTTACCAGTGGTCGAAGTGGGCTGGAGCGGTCAGGAGCAGTGCTCCTCTACTTCTTTTA
This sequence comes from Ambystoma mexicanum, assembly GCF_040938575.1. Lineage (NCBI taxonomy): Eukaryota > Metazoa > Chordata > Amphibia > Caudata > Ambystomatidae > Ambystoma > Ambystoma mexicanum. The sequence continues at coordinate 441,270,944 of NC_090927.1, read as the reverse complement.
ATTACGTTTTACCGTTCCTATACTTTTATTTTAAAAAGAAACCGTTCCGGAACGGTGTCGTTTTAAAATAAAAGTTATGGAAGAAGTTGAAATTTGCACTTTCAGTGCACTGCACAGGACGTTTCCTTAAAGAGCAGGCATGTGTGTTTTGGGTTTTTTATTGTGCATGGGAAGGGGCACGGCGATGGGGTCTGGCGATGGGGTCTGTGGGGAGTTGTACATAGTTTTGGACACTTCGACCACTGCTTCTTACACAGTGTCCCAGTCAGGAAGTCCACTGTCCTCTGTTGGAAAGGCACTGCAATCACGCCAGAAGACTATTATCAGCTCTCCTCCACACTGTTGCTCTTTTTTTTTTACCAATAAGGATGTGAATTTGACATTGGTCAGTAGCTCAAATGCATCCAAACCAACACTTGAGAGGATACATTGGCAATTAAATGGCTTCACTTTCATACACAAGTGATTAGGCCCTGTGCCATGAAACGGTTTAGTGTCCCCCTGCCGAGTACTTTAAACCATATTAGCACCCGGGTGGGGGGGGTCAACCAATCGAGTTGCTCAGATCGCGGGCTGAATCCCACGATCCAAGGCACATTCCGAGCAACTGCAAGACTGCTTCCCCAGCCCTCCATCTACCCCCTACCCTCCGGTCGCTATGTCCTTCCCTCCCCGTTCCCTACCCCACTCACCTCATTTTTTTGGCACTGGTGCAACTGCCACTGCTGCTCTAGGTTTCCGTCCTGGGCTGCCGTGGAAATGGAAGAGGTGTTTCACGGGGAGCCACATCTTCTGTCTCCACGCTGACCATTTTAAGTCAGTATTTTGTTTCACAGCATCCCGTTCATTCAAACAAAATATATTGCTATCAGCACCATAGGTTTCTGGATTGGAAACTCGGGGCGCTAATGGCAGTAACACTCGATCTGGCCTACCAGATCAGGTGGTAACGGCCCGGGCCGAAGTTATAGGCCCCCCCATAATGACATGTCTCCCTTTAGAACAACCTTTAGTGGAGAAGGAGATATGCTCAGAGTGGTTAGAGGAGCCACTAGCCATAACACTTGTGACAAGGGGACATCAAATTGGGACAAATAATTAAGCCGGTGCGCATTTCCTGTACTTATTGCCCTTACCAACCACATTCCAGGAACGAAAATGACCCGCTGTGGTACCCCATCAATCTTCTGAACAGTCTGCAGTGGCTCCTGATCCTTGGATGGGGCGTTTCAGTATTCTCATAGAAGATTTGCTTGTGCCCACCACAGTTGCTATTTCTAGTGTTTTACTTGGAGGTCTACACCCCCTAATGCTGCAAAGCGAGGCACGTGCATTTCCCCCACGGACAAAAGATACATGCAGTTCGAATTTCTCCTTCTGCAAAAGATATATTTCACACAATGTCCTTTTCTCTACTAGAGAAGTTTTATCTCTTTGCTCCAAACGAGCACCTACTTGTAAAACCTGCATTTGGAGGTTTCTGCTTCATGACCTGTTTAATCCATATCAAAGAGAGGCCTTTTTATTTAAAAAAAAATCTATTTCAGCTTGGATTGTGTCCTGCTAAATTCCTTGTTACAAGATAGCGTTGACCTTAATGTCGATTCTCATTTTTGATGGGTAAAGCAGTGCCTCGTAGCTGCACAGACGCACAAAGAGCATGCACGGCAATCAGCGGATAGCCAGGCGCAACCGTGCCGCTTCTTGGAACTCAAAAGAGTTTATTTTTGGATTTTAAATCTGGCCAAGGCCTGGCTTTTCAACGGAAGGTACTGCATACAAATGCATCCATTCTTTCCTTCTGAAAGACGGTTACTGGGCTGCAGGAGATGGGAGAAAAAGGAAAGGATGTTATTGTATTCAGAACACGTGCTATATATAGTGCAGAACTAGCATGAAGGAGTCCAAGTACTGCACAGCGATAGAACAAAGCATCAAAGCACACCATTCCAAATCAAATCGCACTGAGAATAAAAGCGCAATTCAAGGCTGTGCTGCTCTATGTCCAAGCGTTCACAGCATCTAATGCCGGCTCTCCACAAAGAGAAGTGAGGCAGAGACCATGTTGTCCAGGGCTCTCTATTTAGTAAGGTGGCCGAGATCGGTGCTTGCCCCTTCATAGGCCGATGGCTGATGCAGATTCCAGATACATCCTGGCAATAGGAGCGTTCAGTCTGTAGACCATGCATGGGTTCATACCCACTACGGCGTAAAAGCACCCAGAGTTGATAAAATGCACATAGACAAACTCTTTGCATGGCTCTGCACCTCTGGGTTATTTTGATGAACTTCGCTAGACAGAGAGGGACACAGAGCTGGAAATACGCTCCTTGGAGGGAATCCAGCAGCATCTCCGCCTGCGTCATAGGCTGGCATCCCTGCTGATTCTGCCTTTCCATTTGCGTGTACAAAGGGCCGGTGGAATCCATAGTGATCCCGTGTAATGAGAACACCATGTTTGCACACGGCAGCCGCCATTACTGCTCACCACCATGTGTGCACATCAGTGCTCGTAATGTATTTTCTGGCTGCGGAGGATATTGGCTCAAATGACCATTAAAATATTCTAGAATCGAAACGAAGCAAAACAACACACATGGATAAAAATAGTTTGATAGGGTTTTATAATCCAGTCGCCACGCCATGCCTTGAGTGGATCTGGTGATGGTGCTTGCAGAGTAAGGCAACGCTGGGGTGAGGTTGTGGTCTTTCTCAGTTAATTCTTTTGGATGGGCAAGGAGATGCAATCGGTTGCTGGAGAAGGAGGGTGGCCGAGTGAATTACAATGTCCTCAGCTAGGCTGGAGAAAATGCTCTCATTTGGTAGCCTGCATCATAAGGATTTTGTGGATTTAGACTTCATCACAGCTCTGGTTTGACTTCACCAAAGCACTGAGAAGAAATCACGGCCTAAAACTGTTTGAGAACCGCAGTGCAGGCAGAGGTTCAACACTCACCCAACTATAATAAGTGTAGTTGATGGCATCAATAGACATACCCAGAACTTGAATTGCTTAGTATCAACAGAGGGTGCCAACCTCGTATGGTTCCTTTGGCAGATTGAAGCCCTCATGATTATAGGGGCTGGCAAACCAAAGCTTCTGGCGTGCGCACAGCTTCACCTATCAGACTCTCTAGCCAATGCTTCCAGGATGCTGCTGGGCTCGAATTGCTCCTATTGCCTTGTCAATGGATAAGCCTGTCTTACCTTTCAACCTTCTCCCCCCTTGATAAGGAGTCTTTGGCAAGATGGGGCATTCCTGGCTAACTCTCTAGTTTCCCCATAGAAGGTTTAGAAATTGAGCATCCTAACTGGCACATACTTGAAGAATTAATGTAGTGTATTTGTTTTTTCGTTAAACCACAAAATGACCAATCACGAATCTCCATTAGCTGTTAAAAAGCAAGCATACATGCATGAAAGTCACATGCAATTAATGAAGTGTCTAAATAACTACTGTGTCAGTGCACTGTCGGCTGGAAGGATTGTTGCTATCCACATAGCATGTTGAAAAATGGAATACAATGAGCTTCCTTTCCATGGAGGGAAAGAAAAAAGACGGCCAAGGCGCGTGACCATGTGTCGCCCACCAGACCTGGGAGCTACAGCTGCAGGGGTCTGAATGGGTTGTTTTGAAATGCAGCTCTTGCATAAACTTTCTGTTTGTACCCTAGTATGCCACTCCTACATTTTGATAGGAGAAAGGCAGATCATCTTGGTTAATTAAGGCTTGGGAGAGGCAGCCTAGCTCTGGATCCCAGCCAGAGATAATCATTAACAAGATATATTGGTTAGTGAAATGAACATTTAGAAATACTAATTATCCACTTTTAGGCTGCTAATTATCTACTTTTGTAAATATTCAACATAGATTAGTAGCTTTACGCCGTGTTGAAACACTGTTCCATATATGAGTTCTTTTAAAATGGTGCCAGTGCCACTGAATACCTTACTAGTTTGGGCATCATTACGAGGATGGCGGTCCGGAACTAATGGTGCCGGTAGCAATGTGCCGACATTCTTTCCGGACCGCCATACTCCAACAATGCCGGTAGGGGCCACGGATCCAATTCTGGCCCCTAAGGGCATTGTCTTCACTAAAGCAGCGGTGGCGGTGCTTCAGTATCCCCTTTCCCATGGAGTCCAATGGTACTTCACGAGAATGGCAACTTACCATTTCTGCCACTTGTAATATCCCAGTGGCGGTTCCATGTCATTTCATTGCAGGAATGAAACAACGATGGGTTTTTCTCTGTGGATATTTCAACGAGAAAACTGTTATTTAAAAAAAATAAAATTGGGGGGTTCCACCACCAATCCCCCGTCCCCTTTAATTATTTAACTATTCCCGAACACCCACACCCCATCGATATATTTTTTTAACCCCCCCTACAAAATTCGATGAGTTTTCATGTTGATATAACAATGGAGAAAGACCCAGCGTCCTCTCATCCCACGATGAAAGGAGGATGCTGTACCCCGGTGGCATTCAGGTATCAGGCGGTGGAAACAGTGTTATGAGGTCGGCGGCAACCCGCCAGTAGCACCAGCGGGTTACTAGTGACCTCGTAATGAGGCCCAAATTTGTGTTAGGTCCCCCGCTATAACAATGAAGAATGTAACATGCATATTGTATCAAGTTCAAGTCATCAGCCTATCCGTCTGCTTTATTTTTCTCCTTTTATATTCAGAAAACTATACAATTAAGTAAAACTCATAGCCATAGTTGCAGGTTTACAGAGTTAGGGCTACTTTTATAAATGAACAGTTGTTTAACCCTCCCCTCTAGACAAATGTTGGGTTTATCTCAGCACTTTCAGTAAAATCTGATAATTATCTGTAATAATTTAATCAATTCCGTGCATTCCTATTAGTTATTAGTTATTGCAGAGCACACCCACTCTGCTTTTTGGAGGATCACCTTGTGATAATGTGATGTATATTTGTAACAGTTTCCTTCCTCCCACATATTCCTCCTTTTAGATATATCTTCTCCCAGAACAAGCTGTCTGCTGAAATATTTTCAACCATTATGTGGGGGTGAGGGGAAGTGTTGTTTCACATAGTCTCTGCTCTGCACTGTTGGGCTCCCATAACATTGGATGTGATGTCAGAGGCAGTATGTATGAAGCCAGCTGTGACCCATGAACTCAGTCACTTTTTTCAGGGCTCTTAGTGCGGTGTTCCGGAACACCACTGAGCTCTTGCTGTTGCTTGACTGCGTCATGCATAATATGCTGAAGGCCTCAGCCTTCAAGGCTTGCGTGGACGGTGGTAGGCAAATGTCAAGGTGCAACCCCACTCCTCCCCCATAAGGTATGTCTTTACTGACTTGAGGAAGAACACAGCACAAAGGATTGTCTAACGTACCAATCCATACACTCCAAGGCACTCTGGAAGCGTGCAGCAAAACACTATACCTCACTCCAAAAGAAGGGAGCAAGGACACCATTGAAGACGTCGACATTGGATCCTTCTTCGAAAAGAACCTGATGCCTTCAGAAACTAACAGACAAAAAGAGCTCTTCAGAGAAGAAGTGCAGGTAGAAGAAGAAACGCAGAAGGTGATCTCACTCTCCAAGTAACTCCAAGCATTCTTCTTCTTCATCTTCCTTGAAGAAAAGTAGTCATCTCTCCTTCTCCAGGGGTGTACTGTTCTTCACTACTTCTTCCACCCCCAGGGCAGTATGAAGAGTTCCGGCTTAAGATGCTTGACATGTTAGCCAAATGCCCAGCACCAGCCGCGACGGTCTCCGCACCAGTGGTCGTGCAGGGGCCCACCACACTTCTTGAAGTCAGCAGAGGCAACTCTTTGGCCCACAACTGCATGCCTGTTGGCTCGATTTTGATCATTAAGTGGACACTGCTCCCATCCTACACTGATCAACTCCACCATCCGGCTTCAAAGCCAAGCTGGAATATGTTTTCCATTTCCGGAATTCTGTTTATTTAAAACATGGAACATATCTTTGTTGAGGAAGGGCCTGCCATTCCTTATGATTTTAAATCCTTGACTGCGTTGAGATGAAGGACTTTCCGGGGAGTTTTACATGCAGAAGATAGCCTTGCTTAAATGGCTTCCAACCTAAAGTACGCCAGTGGGTTAGACACCCTTACAGAGCTTGATTTTATGCAGGATTCATCCTATGGCAAACCTCATGCCTCTTACCAGAGGACTGTTGTCAAGAGTATGTAGGCTCTTGGGCTGTCTTCACCTTCAAAGCCATGGATCCAATTTGACCTGCCTGACATTCTGGTGGAGGGTCCTCCCAGGAAGACCCAAATTCCTTTCTGGTCTTTTGTTGCTGCCCATGATAGGCCTGTGTGGCAGAAATCTTTCATTGGTTCCATCTGCGGGCTTGACCATGCAACACAACATTACCCGCCTCTCTTGTATCCAGGATTTCTGTCTACCCACCCACACCTCATTGCTTGTTGTTGCAACCCTCTTCCGTGAATTCAAAGTTGGATACATTTCCTTCTTTGCCCCAAGACAGGGAGAAAAACATTGGATACCAAAGTGCTCAAGTGTTTTGCCTTGACCAGTCTAGCCCCGAGGGATGTTCATTCCACCTGCGCAATGGCCAGGTACACCCATACCCTGTGGATAGTTATCAACAAAGAATTTTCTGACCAAAGAGATGAAGGGTGAGCTCACCTCGCTGGTTGGAGGATGGAAGGGAAGCTTTGTGTCAAACACTTCAGTCTAGCCTGGATACACCAGATTGTGTGGCATGTGCAATGGCCACTGAGACGATCTTGTGTACACATTGCTGGTTGAAAACTATGGAGTTCACCCATAAAGTCCAGGTGAAGATTCTGGGCATACTGTTCTACGGCAACAACATGTTTGAGGCAAAAGCTGGTGAGTCCTTAGAGCAGCTCAAAGCCTCCCAGGCCATGGCTCAGTCCTCAGGTTTAGCTCTCTAAAATGCTGCTCACTCTGCTCCCAGGGGCAGTTTCATTTAGCCCTTCTCCTATTTTCCCACTGTCCTCTCAGCAGCTCTCATTGCGAAACCCCTTTAATGTGTACTTTGCCTATTTTACCCTACTGTGGGGTTTCTCATTGTTCATCAAGGAGGGGCATTGTGCCACCTCTGACTCTTGGGTTTTACAGGTTGTAGCTCAGGGTTATTTCTCCCATTCATCCATTCCCCACCTGTCATCTCTTCTTCCACTCTTCCCCTGCTCTGGAATCTTTCCTCTTATAAAATAAATCTGTCAACCTTTGGCAAAGCTGGCGCCTGCCTCAGAGCGAGGGCAGGGCTGGTACTAGCTGTACTGTCTGGTACCGTACAAGGAAGGCTGCGGACCTGCATGCCATCATTAATTTGTATCTCTTGAACTTGTTCCTGCGTAAGGACAAGTTCAAATTGGTCACCTTGGCCGAGATTCTCCAAGCCCTTGAGCTGCACTTGACCTTCAGGGTGCCTACATTCATTCACTTACTAACACCAAACACAGGAGGTTTCTGAGGTACATGATGAGGAACACACAATACCATTTCCAGAACCAGCATTTCCTTGGCCTTGTGAGGCTACACCAAGCTGTTGGCCGTGGTAACAGCACATCTCAGGAGAGAGGGGGTTCCTATTGGTCCCATACCTGGATGATTGTCTCATTCAAACCTGCACACCCGATCCGGTGTTGGCGCACCAGCACCACATCTGTCAAGTACTGCATAAATTGAGCTTCTCCCTGAACATCAAGAAGCTTTGTGTTTAACCACCCCTGTTGCTCCAGTTAATATGAGTGGTTCTTGGCACTCGCTTGGCAGAGCCTTTCCTTCCAGGATCAAGTGGCACACATCTTACAGATGTTGACTGTCCTCTGGTCTTAGAATCTGATTCTGGCATCTACGTCTACACCTTCTTGGTCTCATTGCTTCTGGCAATCTGGTGCTGACAGATTGTAATTGATAATGAGGTTGCTCTAGTAGTTACTTATGTGTCAGTGGTCTCAGTTTCAGGATGACATGTCTCACCTGCTTTAATCCTTGGATACAGTGTCATGGAACCTCTTGTGGTTTAACCTGCAGGGCAAAAGCCTGAGGGGATATCTACTTCGGAAAACCTGGCCACATCTGACTGTAGTCATGGAAATCTCCTTGAATGTTTGGGGTGCTCACCTATGAGATCTAACTTTGAGCGATATTTGTTCCTGCCCGAGGCATGTGAAAACATCAGTTTGATGGAACTACAGACCATCAGGCTGGTCTTGGTGGCTTTCCGTCCATACATTGTCCTTACAAGGTATAAATGTCCTTATTTTGACAGAAAAATCAGTGGCAATGCACTATCTCAACAAGTGTGATAGGTTTGCGGCATCTGGGCAGGTAAGCCATGTAACTGATATTCTGGATTCTGGGCTCTAGAGATTTACATGTCTCTTGTCAGCTGTCCATCTTGCGGGATCAGAGACCTGAGGTTGCAGATGCCATGATCAGGAATACATGAGTGGGAGCTCTTCCAGGAAGTTCTGGACAAGATATGCACCCTCTGGGAGACCATTCAAGTGTACCTTCTTTCCTTCAGAGTCAACAAGGAGTACAAGTTGTTCTGCTTCAGAAATTTCCTCAGAGGCGAGCTATGGGGGAAACAGTGATTGCTGATGGGAACCTAAAACTCCTATATACATTCCCACTTATATCTGTCATTCCACTACTTTTCAGGAGAATGCAGAAGTTCAAGTCTACGTAACCATGATTTCCCCATGTTGAATCTGGAGGGAATGGTATCCGGAAAACGTCTGGATATATCAGTCTGTCCTCCTTGCACCTACTCTACCATTCGGTTTGGCCAGATCCTCCACCCAAGCCCCAGCAGCCTCAACCTTCATGCTTGGATGTTGAGACACTGAATTATAAGGAGTGGAACGTGGCTAGAAAATATTGGATGTGCTTCTATCTAGCGTGAGGCCCGCCACTAAATTCATCAATCTTCCCAAGGCTGTGTTGCCATGTGTCACAGAAGATCCATCTTGCTGTTTTCTTCCTTCCACTTTTTCTGGAGGAGAAATATCGCTGCCTGGACCACAGGAGGACTCTTATTTGTTATATCTCTTGCCCACAGGACATCAAGAAGGATGACTAGCTCTTTGTGGATTACACAGATCTGCTTCTAAGCGACCCAATCACAGTGAGTCGTCCTCTGGATTTCAGAGTGCCATCATCTAATGGGGAAAGACATGCCTGGGGGTCTCAGGGCTCATTTGACTGCATGCCTGGCTCCTTCCACTTCTGCTTTGCAGAGGGGTATGCCGGCGTTGGCTATTTATCAAGTGGCTTTGTGGCCTCCTCTGGGCACGCTTACCATGTATTACCGCCTGGATTCCTTGTCATGCCAAGAGAATCACTTTTGCTGTGCAGTCACTCAGAGTTTCCTGATGTAGATCCTCCTTACACCAAGTTTTTGTACTGCTCTCTATGTCTATCTAAGATGAGGAATCTGCGAGATGAAGGAATCCGTTCGAAGGGCAAGGACATTGACAGCTGTTAAGGTGTCCCTCAGCTGTCGAGTGCAGGGATAATGGTAGTACTGAGGTCATGGGTCACACTTGGCCCCATATATACAGCTCCTAATGTCATGTCTGGTGCCATGGGCACCCAACGGTGCTGAGTGGAGCTAATTTTGAGCCGCACTGCACCCTATGATGCCTGAACATTATCAGAGGACAGCTTGTGCTGGGAGAAGACATAGCTGACAGGTGGAATCTGTGGGAGGAAGGACTACTCCATGCGAAAGAACCTTGCTGAAAGCTAAGTAATTTTGTTCATCGATTTATATAGCAATTTGTGGGAAGGCCATAATCATCTCAAGTACATCTGTGGTTCCAAATCTTTAACTGGGAAAATGTAGACAGTATTTGGTCATCACCTGCTGTCATAGTTCACTTAATGTCTTGATGAATTCAGTTGTATTTAGCCAAGTGTCCAATTCCTTAGACCTGTCACAAAGCACTCCAACACATACACAAATCATTTGCAAAACCGAAGAAAAATAAAGATAGTCCGGTTCAAATCCCTCAGAGCATTGCCGTATTTAAAGCACCAAATAAATGCTGTACATAGGTGTGTACATGAAAAGTGAACCCAGATCAGTGCTGCAGATTTGAATTATTCTTCCATTTTAGAAAAGACTTCTCCTAATGTTTAAAGCAAACCTTTGTTCTCCGCCAGGGTCCCTTTACTTGAGGACTTTCCAGACACTTTGGGATTTTAGGAGCAGGTGAACCCACAGTGTGATGAACTGTGACTCTCGCAGGCCATCACAAACACAAAGAGAAAGTGAAAGAGTAAGCCACAGGCCCAGCCAGAGTCTTGCATACATAAATAGCCACAGAAAGTCACATAAATAAAGCCACGTTGAGACACACATATACAATATCCGTATACATAGACAGGCAGAGGGAGTTCCTCACAGTGAACCAATGAGTGGGCTTAATGCAACTATAGCCTCTTCACTGGGCCACATTCAATGCCAGACATACAGACTTTGTCCAAAATACTGCTACAGCATTGATATTTTGCTACCGGCGGGTTTCCGCCAGACTCTGAATGAATTACCGGCGCCTGACTTCCCGGTGCCACTGGGCTATTCCAAGTCCAGCGGCCGAGAAGTCAGGCCCGGCAATTAGGACTCTATGGGAATGGGGACACGGGAGCACCGTTAACGAAGGTGCCGGTGCTTCTGTGACAAGTCTGTCTACCGTGGCCGCTGCAGCCGGCAGGGTCAGACCTGTCGGGGACAGTGGCTCCGGCAGGCAGACTTGTAGTTTGCCGGTACGGAAACAACAGTGCTGTTGTTTCCGGACCGGCAAACGTATGTGGGCCATCATGTTTAAAATCACTGAATGCAAATCACTTTAAAAACACTGAGTCAGTTACCTTGACATAAATGGTATCCCGTTCCACCACAACCACCGCCGTCACTATGAGAAAATACTGCACACTAAACCCTTACAGTGGACAGAGATGCTGCAGACTGCTGTGTCACCCCTAGAACCCCGACACAAGTAGTTGCGAGTCTCACAATTCTCCTCCCTTCTAATAATAGGGTGTTCTGTGGCTAGTTGATGTGCACCTCCCCATCAGTACCCTGTGAGCTGCCTTTTGATGACACAAAGGGAATGGGAGGGATTAGATATGATCTACTGGGGGTGTTAACTGCTGGATTCATAAACTAGAACGTTGGGAATCAGGGCATGCATTGCACATGTTAGCACTGCACGCCATTCTACTTCCCCACACTCAGGTGCTGTCATGGTTGATGTTCAGTAACGCTAACTCGCCACTTGGAGAAATATGTTTCTGTAGCATTCATTGTTTACAAAGAAAAGGAAAAAGAGACAATCTACAAATGAATAGGATGACTTGTTAAAAGTCCAGACAAATGTTTTAGATTTTCTTTCTTTTCTAATTAATGTATTTTCTTTTTGTTTCATCCCAGGACGTGTATTCCTATAAGGAGGTGGGGGTCTCTTTAAACCGAATATTTACTGTCAATCCCAAAGGAGAACTCATTCAAGAACATGCCAAGACCAACATCTCGTCGTGAGTACATGTCTCGTGCGTATAGAAGCTGCAGCGCAGCCTTAGGAAACAGTGACGTTTCTGCTGAAAAAGCAGTGAAGACCAGGAGTGCATATATATGTTCATTGTGTAATCTTTACTGACAACAGCAGCCACAGCATGCAAAAGAACAGGGGACCAGAGGTGGCCGACAATGATTATGCAGCATTCATGGGCAAATTAGCACACACGTTATGATTCTTCAATTTAAATTCAAGGCCCTCAAGTAATGATTCGAATGCATCATTTCTAGTTCTTGGGAGGCAACAATGCAGTGTGTGGTTTTCACAGGTACTGTTTAAACACACACATCTGCTAATTCCCCAGATTCATCAGTGTGTGCTCTTGGCAAACCTGTAAAACAGAGGTATATGGAAATGTTACAGAAACTGTGCACAGGTTCAGAGCTATTTTGTCCTCTCTCTCTCTCTCTCTCTCTCTCTCTCTCTCTCTCTCTCTCTCTCTCTCTCTCTCTCTGAGACGATCCATATAAACTATTTTCGGATGGGAGGCTATCATTCTGATATAGACAATCTGGTATACTCTTAATGACTGTACTCTTTCAAAGTAGCCCTGTGAGAAAGGGGAAGGGGACAAATGGCATCCCGTTCCACAACAAACACCGCCGTCACTGTGAGAAAATACTGCACCCTAATCCCTTACAGTGGACAGAGATGCTGCAGGCTGCTGTGTCACCCCTAGAACACTGACACAAATAGTTGCGAGTCTCACAATTCTCCTCCCCTATAATAACAGGGTGTTCTGTTGCTAGTTGAGTTGCACCTCCCCATCAGTTCCCTTTCAGCTGGCTTTTGATGACACAAACGGAATGCGGGGGGGGGGGGGGTTAGATGTGATTTACTATGTCTAGACTAAATATAATGTTTAATGTCTTGAACTTGTATCCTATAACTTGTGTCTGACTTTTATAGCTGGGTGTGTACACTTGTGGGATAGGGAAAATCTTCCTGCTATCCCTTTTAGATAGGCGGTGCACCATCTGACCCCTAGGGAGAGATCCATTGGGTTAGGGACAGGGTATTCTTCCTAATAGGGACAGTCTGTTTGTGTGTTTTGTTCAACAAGGAAGAGGGTTGGTATCAACTTTTCCTCTACTTTAAAAATACATTTTCTCTGAATACCGTTCTTTAGTGTTACCATATTAATATGGTCAACCACAGGATTTCTCTGTGAGGCTGCAGACAATTGTCACTCCATTCGTGTCCAAGGCCCTTCCTGCTTATTCTCTGAGTGCCTCACTGGGTCTTGGAGTCTAGCAGAATTTTAGTTGAGGAGAGGCGAAGAGTAGAAACTGGTATATCTATACATATGGGGCTCAGTGCATGCCCAGTTTCCAATGCACAAACATTCTAAGATAATGATATATGTAGGATTCAGATGAAATGGGCAATGGATAGGATTTGTGGGGATAAGAGGAGACACAAGTTAATATGGATAGATCAGTGCAACCTTACAGTAGACACAGGTAGGTTTTTACCTCTGTGGGCATGGACTAGAGGGAAGGGGTATTCTTATTGTGGAAAGAAGCTCTAAATTCTTGGGGCATAGCACAAGAATGCCTAATTCCCTAATCTCACTTTATTAGCCATAGGAATTTTTAAAATAAGTTAAAGTTTGTTTTCATGAAGATGTACAGGCGGCTCTATTTGCTTCCACTGAAGCACGCCTCCCAGAATCCCCCTCCTGTCCAACCCCACCCTCCGAAACCTGCCCACCGATCCCCTCACTGTGATCCCATTTGCGAAGTGACTTTTTGTCGACCACCTCTGTCCACCGCTCTCTTTGCTAATGGGGGGGTACACCCACATATCCACTCCCACATAATCCTCTCACAACCACGCACTCAGTGGATGGTGCCACATCCAATATCCATATGACATGTAATGAAGATGGTTCTTTGTGTTTTCACCTACACCATTTTAAAAGTCAACTGATTAATTGCGGCATTTTGATCATAGAGTTAAATCGTTTTCTCCTTTATTAAATGGGATGTCCCGATACGTGACATCTCACATGTAGTTGGCGGCTTACAACTGAGAATTTATCCCTCATAAACAATATAGAGATATATATCATATATTGCCATTCAGCTCAAAAATATTGAGATATGAATTTTGGTCCATATCGCCCAGCCCTAGGACATCCACTCAGGAGTCAATTATTTCTTGTAGCACTTTAGATCAGGTATGTTGTGCAGGGTAGACATCTTTAGGGAGGGCTTTGTCATCTGCCCAGTGGTCAGTGATATGATATGATATGACAGTTTATTTATATAGCGCCTATACAAAATGCTGATCCCTTGCTTTTATGTAACGTGCGTCAGAGGTTTCATGGAAAGGTTGAAGAGCAGAGCTGATGAGAGTTCAGCCTGGGGTTGTCACACAGAGGAGGTAAGGAAGAGGTTAGTGCTGAATGGATTTGATTCATATGGGGGACTTGTTGTAATGATTGAGCAGTTCACTTTAACAGCTAAAAATAGGATCAGTTTTGGCCACCTAAATGATTTCCAGAATGAATAGAGGGTGCAGTGATCTTTATGCATGCTAGGTATACTACATTTTCTGCAATGCCTCTAAGTATTTGGAAACATTTTTTGAAAAATCTACAAGAAACACATATAGACGATATAATTGCAAAGTTGTTGGGACTTGGAAACCTTGTACAGATCATGAAGGATAGCTTGTGATTCCAAGAATGGCTTCTATCCAAATGAACATGTTTCCTATAAGTGATGTGCATATAGATATGTATGGGCAAACCTTTAACACAGTTACAGGCATAAGGCTCCGGGTCCCGATGGATTCACGGCTCCCTTTTCTAAGAAGTTTCGCAAACTCCTGGTCCCCCCCGTCCCCTAGTGGACCTTTCTAACTCCTTTATGACCTCGGGAGGGGTTGGTTGCTCCATCCATGGGAGTCTCTACAACTGTCCTGATCCCCAAGCCGGGCAAGAATTAGCTGTGACTCATATCACCCCCATTACTCTCAATAACATAGACTCAAAGCTTTATTCCCAAATTTTGGCCCGTCATTTGATGGAGGTCATCCCTAAACTCATAGACAGTGACCAGACGGGTTTCAGTGTGGTCCACAGCGCACACAGCAATATGCAATGAGTCCTTAGCTTATTGGAAGTGGGGAGACGCTCGGGTATAGATTTGGGCATAATTGCGCTGGACCCCAATAAGGCCTTTGACAGGGAGGACTGGAGCTGTCTCTGTGGTATTTTGGAGCAGTTCGGGTTTGGGGCAGGGCTAACTAGTTGGGTAATGGTGATCTACCAACACCAATCCACTTGTCTTAGGGTTAATGGCGCTCTGTGGTCCACACTGTCAATTACCAGGGCCACGAAGCAGGGCTACCCGCTATCCCCGTTGATTTTTGCCCTGTGTATGGAGCCGTTTGCCAACCGATTGAGAGCTAATGGGGCAACTGAGGGTGTTCGGGTTATGCTGGTGATATTTTGCTCACCCTGAACAACAACCGCCCCTCCCTAGCTGAGGTGCTGCAGCAGCTGGATGCTTTTGGCCGGATGTTTGGGTTCAAGGTAAACTGTACTAAATCACATGGGCTGGATGTGTCCTTGAGGCCCCAGGAGAGGAGTGTGATCGTGGCTCTTGCTTATATGCCTAGTAAAACCTCTGAGGTCTTTCGGGCAAATTTCCCATTGCTTTTCCCGGAACTGGCTGAACACCTGCTCAGGTGAGGACACCAGGAGATATCTTGGTTTGGTCGCATCACGGCGGTCAAAATAAATATGATCCTGCGCCTGCTTTATCTAGGCTTGGCATTGCCGGTGAGAATCCCTGACTCAGATCTCTGCACACTCCAGGGAAAGATCTTCAAATGTATCTGGGGGAACAAGTGCGGCAGAATATCTAGGAAGGTACTGTTGAGGCCAATGGGTGTGGGTCGCCTGGGGGTTCCAGATGTCTTCCACTATAATCTAGCACTGCTGTCTCACATCTTTACCTGGGATGAGCCCAGCCTGCAACCAAAGTGGAAACTGATTGAGCAAGCCCAGTCGGTGGTAAACCGAACACAGCTACCTCATATAGACAAAAGATATTTGGGAAAGAAGTGGGGTTTCTGTCTGCTAGCAACAACTAAGTGTACACTTTACTACATGGAGTGGTTTCTCCGCAGATGACGAGTGTCTACAGGGATGGGTCCCCTCACACCGGTGTGGGACAACCTGAGCTTTCAGTCTGGCCGATACACCGTGGGCTTTGGGAAATGGGTAGCGGGGGGCTGTTACACATACACCAGCTTTACAAAGAAAATCGACCAATGATGTTTGAGGAACGTAAACATGGCCTTACCCTGCCAGAAGCTGAACGGTTCTGCTATGCGCAGTTGTGGCACTGGGCTTCCCACTCACTCACAAAGAAAGGGGCTAACTGACCCCTGTCTGCCCTTGAGTTATCATTTCAAGGGGGTCTCTCACAGGGTTACATCTCGAAGGTGTATAAACTATTGGACACAGGGGACCCGATTGTGCGCCTACCAGACATGGCTAAGTGGGAAGCTGACCTGCGAGGCCCATTGAGGATGAGGTGTGGCTGAGAGTGTGGGGGAGGATGCTCTAGTCCTCGAGATGTGTTACAGACAGGGAATGTTCCTATACATTTTGTTACAGGTGGTATCTTACTACAGAAAGGTTGCACCACATTCTTTGAAATTATTCTGCTGCTTGCTGCTGGGGCCGTGATGCTGTGGGCTCTTATCTTCATCTGGACCACCGATGGACTTTCAGTTTCGAGCTATATTCAGTTTTGCAGCAAGTACAAAATGAAATCATGTAGGTGTATTGGTAGGTTCTGTTTCTGAGTGTGTATGTTGCCCCATCCAACCCTATTCTGTGTCACTCCTGTTGCTGAATTCAATATCAGTGGTGGTTTCAAAGACCTATCCCAGAATTCTCTTATGAAGATAAAGTTACAACCTAGTGTTAAAACCGGCCCTGAATAGCAAACAAATGAGCAAAATGGGATAACCTGTCATCTAAAGCTCTGTCCCTTTAAAGGGTGTTTGGTGATTTTTTTCTCTATATGAATATGTTTACAATATTGCCTTGAAACAGCGTATTTGCCAAAGGATTTACAGACTGTTCTGAAGGGACAGACAGGAGATAGTGCAATAATTCAGATGCCAGGACTTCAACAGTAGTCAGCAATTCATGTATGTCCCCACCAGAAAATTGTGCACCCAGAGAAACACTGGATGCCCAATATACAAATATATATTTGTGCCACATAGTTGAAGCAGTGACCGATACACTATGTGTGAAGAATTGGCACCTGGCAAGAGTGCAAAAGCCCTGTTTTTTAAAAAATGTCTATTAATTAAGAAAAGTATGCAGGTAATTCAATCTCAAAAAGGGGCTCTGCTGATCAGACCCCCCTTTCATCAGCTACATGCCATAGGAACAGGGTACATATGAGTCCTGCTGCATTAGTCTCCTGATCTGAACCCCCCTTTCTCCAGTGGCACAGAGAGTGTTAAGAGGACACAGGTGCCCTATTTTGCAGCTGTTGTGACAGCAAAGTCACTGCAGTACAAGGGATGCTCTTAAATTTGCACCTCTGTCCCAAAACAGTGATTTTTGATAACCCACCCACCTGGTGGCATGGTAATCTGAAAATGTAAGCCAGACATAGGTTGTGGTATGGTGCTTGGTAGGTCACAGAATTATCAAAACCCACATCTGATTTGTGTCATACTCACGTCAACCCTGTCAGACTTGCTAGCCATGAACTGGCTGTTTGTATCATAGTCAGTCTGCTGTCTCTTCTCACCAGCAGGACAAAGAGCAGGAAAGGCTGAGCATGCCTTTGATCCTTTGTGAGGTCAGGTAACAACACTCTCCAGCGGGACAGCCCTCAGCAGGAGCTGCCCTGCTAACATGAATCAAAGGGCACATCCTAAACAAAAGGGCCAGCCTCACACCAGGATGTTGTATACCAAAAGGCCTTTTAAGTGCCGGGCTAAAGAATTGGCAGTTTAGAAAGTCAAGCAAAGCAGATCCAAAGAGAGGACAGATTCCTCCGTTTTAATTTTCTGTTGGCCTTTCTTTCCTTCCTGTCTTCCTGCACAGCAAAGCACTTTGGGTATGAAGCAATAAGCAACATGCCGATTGTTATACTAACAAGGATTGCAATCGTAAAGCAAGCTTACTTTTAATTAATCCCTGGTGGCTTGTTGCCTTTATAAAGACGGGGTTTATAAGGAAGGGATCTCCCCTGCTTTCTTTGATTCATTCTTTGACTTTAAGAAGATTTATTAAGGACCTCTTTTAGGAGCATTGATATTTCCAAAACCATCAGCCGTTTATATGCTCCAAGGCAGAGGAGACAAGCTCTGCTCCTTACCCACTCCCAGGGCACAGCGTGAACTTCTGCAGGAGCAAGACCCGCCTATCTGCCAGCTACACTGGTACCCAGGACCTCACTGGAGATGAAACACCACTGCAGGTGTTAGCCAGCCTCACCCTGGTCAGGGGAATGAGAAGAAGTACTCAGCTTTGTCCCTGAGCCAATGGATTGGGACTCTCAGCAACTACCAAAGCAAAGCAGCTGATCTCATGCTTTTCTACCATGTTGACCCACATTGAATCATTGTTGACAGCGTTTGAAAGCATTCAAACCAACAGAAACCATGGCACTTGTAAAGGGATTTAAATCAGGCACACACCAAGGTCTCGCCTAGAAATGTAGTGCGCAAATGAAACCCTTATTTATTTTTGTCTATAAATTCAATATTCTGAATGATATACCACTCATATCACACCCTTCTCAAAATCCCCCCCTGGTCACACTGAACCAGGAATCAGGAACGGTAAATATTTATTTATGCATTTATAATTTAAATCTCAATATATTTTAATAGGTAACAACAATCACCAATGGGGTGACAGAACACTGAATAATATCTTTAATGCACTGGGAAACAGGTAATGAACACAAAAAGAATGCAGCACAGAAAAGGATACTTTTGGGTTGGTTTGGAACAGATAGTGCTATGGTTAGAGGTTCCCCCTGCAACACTCCTCGACCCACCAATAGGCAATTCAATAGATTTGAGGAGAGAGCAGGTACTCAGGAATAAGACAGTCAAACCGAATATCACTCTCACCTTCCCCCCCTTAAACACAAGAAAAAGACGGATTTGAATTTTCAACTGTCAGAATGGCTTTGAAATTGGATGAGCAAAAACACTAAGGGGGTAATTCATAGAATTCAGCGCACAAGTGGCGCACGCGGCTGGCGCACAGTGTGCGCGTGCGAATCCCTGCGCAAGCCGCGTGCGCTAAAATCCATTTCCGCGCACAGCGTATTCATGGATTCCAGCCACCAAAACCAGCCGTGGCGCACAGTGGCGCAGCGACCCTGCAGCAGCGCCAGTTACGCCCCCAAGAACGCCTCTCGCGCAGGGAAAAGCCATCAATATACCCAATCCAGCGCAAAGGGCTGCGCTAACCCTGTACCAGCACAGCAAGCGGGCTACGTGTATCACTGGGGTGCGCGGGAAGTACCTCACGCGATTGGCCCCGTGCAAGCAGGGTACGCGTATTTCAGGGGTGCGCGGGAAGTTCCACACGCGATTACATCATGGTACGCGTATTTCAGGGGTGCGCGGGAATTTCCACACGCGATTGGGCCCGTGCGAGCAGGGTACGCGTATCTCAGGGGTGCGCGGGAAGTTCCACACACGATATCAGCAGGGTACTTGTATTTCAGGGTGCAGGGGAAGTTACACACGCGATTTCAGCAGGGTACGTGTATTTCAGGGGTGCGTGGGAATTTCCACACGCGATTGGACCCGTGCGAGCAGGGTACACGTATCTCAGGGGTGCGTGGGAAGTTCCACACGCGTTTCCATCAGGGTACGTGTATTTCGGGGCGCAGGGGAAGTTTCACACGCGAAATCAGCAGGGTACGTGTATTCCAGGGGTGCGCGGGAAGTTCCACACGCAATTTCATCATGGTACATGTATTTCAGGGGTGCACCGGAATTTCCACATGCGATTGGGCCCGTGCGAGCAGGGTACGCGTATCTCAGGGGTGCGCGGGAAGTTCCACACACGATTCCATCAGGGTACGTGTATTTTGGGGTGCGCGTGAAGTTCCACACGCGATATCAGCAGGGTACGTGTATTTCAGGGTGCAGGGGAAGTTACACATGCGATTTCAGCAGGGTACGTGTATTTCAGGGGTGCGCGGGAATTTCCACACGCGATTGGGCCCGTGCGAGCAGGGTACACGTATCTCAGGGGTGCGCGGGAAGTTCCACACACGATTCCATCAGGGTACGTGTATTTCGGGGTGCGCGTGAAGTTCCACACGCGATATCAGCAGGGTACTTGTATTTCAGGGTGCAGGGGAAGTTACACACGCGATTTCAGCAGGGTACGTGTATTTTAGGGGTGCGCGGGAATTTCCACACGCGATTGGGCCCGTGCGAGCAGGGTACACGTATCTCAGGGGTGCGCGGGAAGTTCCACACGCGATTCCATCAGGGTACGTGTATTTCGGGGCGCAGGGGAAGTTTCACATGCGAAATCAGCAGGGTACGTGTATTCCAGGGGTGCGCGGGAAGTTCCACACGCGATTCCATCAGGGTACGTGTATTACAGGGATGCGCGGGAATTTCCACACGCGATTGGGCCCTTGCGAGCAGGGTACGCGTATTTCAGGGGTGCGCGGGAAGTTCCACACGCGATTTCATCATGGTATGTTTATTTCAGGGGTGCACCGGAATTTCCACACGCGATTGGGCCCGTGCGAGCAGGGTACGCGTATCTCAGGGGTGCGCGGGAAGTTCCACACACGATTCCATCAGGGTACGTGTATTTCGGGGTGCGCCTGAAGTTCCACATGCGATATCAGCAGGGTACATGTATTTCAGGGTGCAGGGGAAGTTACACACGTGATTTCAGCAGGGTACGTGTATTTCAGGGGTGCGCGGGAATTTCCACACGCGATTGGGCCCGTGCGAGCAGGGTACACGTATCTCAGGGGTGCGCGGGAAGTTCCACACGCGATTCCATCAGGGTACGTGTATTACAGGGGTCTGCGGGGAGCACCACACGTGAATTGCACGTGTGGGTCCTCCCAGGTGTTCCCTCTACACCCTCCACGGCCCCTGCAGGTGGCTCACACCACAGGGGCCTACCCTGCACATGTCCTGCAGGCACCCCATCCACCATGGCCATGCCCCCCAGCCAACCCACATGTCAACTTGCACTACTTCCCACCAACGCATGTCCCCCCTGCACCCCCAGCCACCAGGGGCAGCCTCCACCAGGCCCCCACCCATGTCTCCCAGCACCCCACCCCCCAGCAGTGCAGGGGCACCCACCACCAGGCCCCTACCCATGTCTCCCACACCCCCACCCCCCAGCCACCAGGGGCAGCCTCCACCAGGCCCCCACCCATGTCTCCCAGCACCCCCACCCCCCAGCAGTGCAGGGGCACCCACCACCAGGCCCCCACCCATGTCTCCCACCACCCCCACCCCCCAGCCACCAGGGGCAGCCTCCACCAGGCCCCCACCCATGTCTCCCAGCACCCCCACACCCCAGCAGTGCAGGGGCACCCACCACCAGGCCCCCACCCATGTCTCCCACCACCCCCACCCCCCAGCAGTGCAGGGGCAGCCTCCACCAGGCCCCCACCCATGTCTCCCAGCATCCCCACCCCCCAGCACTGTGGGGCACCTGCCAGCAGGCCCCCACCCATGTCCAACTCATGTTCCCCACCCCCACACCCCCCAGCACTGTGGGGCACCTGCCAGCAGGCCCCCACCCATGTCCAACTCATGTCTCCCACCACCCTCACCCCCCAGCACTGTGGGGCACCTGCCAGCAGGCCCCCACCCATGTCCAACTCATGTCTCCCACCACCCCCACCCCCAGCACTGTGGGGCACCTGCCAGCAGGCACCCCATGTCCAACTCATGTTCCACACCCACCCCACCCCCCAGCACTGTGGGGCACCTGCCAGCAGGCCCCCACCCATGTCCAACTCATGTGCCCCACCCCCCCACCCCCCAGCACTGTGGGGCACCTGCCAGCAGGCCCCCACCCATGTCCAACTCGTGTCTCCCACCACCCTCACCCCCCAGCACTGTGGGGCACCTGCCAGCAGGCCCCCACCCATATCCCATCCATGCCCCCCTGCACCTGGGTCCCACCAATCCCCAATCATGTCCGTAATGGCCATCCTCCCCTGCCAAAAGGCCCAACCAACTATCACATCCACCCACATATCAAAGGCAATGACATGTTACACACCCAATGTAAATAATGCAAATGAACACATGTCTGTCACACATAATGGCTGCAAGTGAATGTTAAGACACCCAACATGACATGCATGAAAGCAATGAGATGATACGACACATTGAAGGATGAAAATAAAAATGTATTTAAAATCAACTTGAATGGAAATGAAATGAGAAAAACCACAAAGCAAAACAATCAAAAGAAGAAGAATGTCCATGAAAAAAATCAAAAACACACAGCACAATCCAAAAAAATGGTGTCCAAAGTCACAGTCAGAAAAGTAATCCAAGTGTAAATGATAAGGAAAAACCATTGCTCCATGGCGATGAAAAAAATCCAAAAAATAGACAAATCCATTGAAGAACTATTTACAAGATAATCCCGGGTCCATGAGCCCAACCAAATGAAACCTAACTATGACAACTAACTAAAAACTGAACTACATACAAAAATGTGGCGCATTGTCCAATCGCAACCAAATAAAAAAAATAAATAAAGGAAACCTAACACTAACTATATAACTATATACAAAGGCGCGGGCAAGTCCAGCGGCTCACTCCGTGGTGTTCCGGGCCAGGTGTTGGGTGTCCTGACCCACGTTTAAGCTATCATGCCACAACATTTGGTGCTGTGGGCTTAGAAAATTCAAGATGGCGGAAAACCCACATGTGCGCCGAAATCCAGGAAAGCTGCGCAGTTTGTGCGCACACCGAAATGGTTGCCTCACTTGCCACCCACCAGTGCGAGAATGAAAGGCCGGGTTGCCATGAGGGAAATGGGTTGCCAAAGGAAAAACAGTAGCGCCGGTTAGCTTCAAAGCGCTTTAAAACCACCATTGGACTACCCGCACAGTAGTCTGAAACCATTGGGAATGGCAATGCTGATTGCCAAATGCAACTTAGAATTGTGGGGAATTCATTTTCTTAAATCCCAAAAATGGGTGCAGTACCAGTACTCACCACTATCCAAAAGCCGGCAGTTTAAAACCACCCTGTGTTTCTCTGAAGGCAAGCCAAAGTGCCTATTTCAAACATTGCAATATGTGCAAAATATTCACTGAACACCAGCAGACATTTGGTAGAATGGAGTTTTGTGTGCCTACAAAATCTGGGAAATGAAGAGCCCAGAACAATGCTTATAACAAAACTGGCTGAGCTATGGAGTCAGCAGTTTAAGTTGCACTGGATTTAAAGACACTAAAATCGAAAATGTTTAGATTAAATGAGTGACCTATGTTTTGTGTCACATGCCTTTGTAACTGTTGGAATGTCATAGTTTTGCACTTAGAATCAGCATTCTAGCTGCATATGTAAAAATGTTTAGTTTTATTTGAATGCAGGAACTGGGGAACAAAAAGTGACATTTTATCTGAAACCTGGCTTAAGGAACTGAATTCTGCCTGGCAACTACCCCCATCAGGAGTGAAACTTGAGTCACAGCTGTGTTCCCAGGCCTAGCTGCCCTTTTGCTGCTCACACTAAGGATATGCCATCTATCTGATAATTGAATTACCTGTGCTCTGCAGGAAAGTGAACAAAGCCCTGTCCTGGCTCAGGCAAAGGTTTTATTGGCAGGAGTCGTAAATGGTCGTAAAAAGTGGCTTCCTCCTGAGGAAAGGGGAGGGGCACTGCCTGTGAGAGCAAGCTGGCTTGGCAGAACTGGAAAAACCAGTATTTCTACCTTGTGCTGAGAGTAAACCACACCCCTTTGGAGCCAGAACATAACTTTAAAAAGATGGATCATTCATAGAGCGGACATGTGAAAATTTTATAAATGATACCATAATTCTTGTGATTTTTCTGCCCACAGTTTAAGAGGTTTTTAGAACCGGTGGTATGTTCAGGGGGGTTTTAGCGGAAAAGTGGATATTACTCTAAATGTATGCATGTTAAAAATCTGAAACTTCATCAGTTAATGTCCATACTCCCTGCGCACATGTATGTAAAGTTGGGTCAATGTCAGAAATTGAAAAATCAGTTAAAAAGTCAATTATGTGCCATTTCTGAATGCAAGCTCTTAGAAACAGCAGATTTGGACAGAGACATGGCTAAATTCAGCCACACCATGTATATGTAATTTCAAGCAACTGTGTAACTGTGAAATATGTCTTTTATTATCAAATATAGAATGTGTGCAATCTGACAGAGGAGTGTCCTATCTGCAAGCCATAAAATGACATCCCTCTGACTCACAGTTCATTCCCCAATCAAGTGGGGAATGGAAATTTGACCAATTAGAAGCTGAGAGAGAGGTAGGGTCAGTGATGCTAGAACACACCCACATTCTAAACACATAAAAGCAGACAGACAGGACAGATAGGGACTTTCAAATCCATCTGCCGCTGGAAGCTCTGCCGGAAAAATCCATACTTTACCTCCATCAAACCTCCAGAGAGCCAAACTAGAGACTTCAATCTATCCAGAACTAGAGACCCAGACCAGAAAACCAGAGAGAGCTGACCCAGATCACTGTGAAGTGCAGAGACCAGAGGCGAATTTAAAACCTGACCAGATCCATGGCGAGGCCCATTTCACTCAAGAATATAGTGTGAGTACCTAGAAAACTGTGCAGAACCAATCTCCTAGTTAAAATAATATAATTCAATCTATTTAATCTAAGTAGAACTGCCTCCTAACTGTCGCCTGTCATTTGTAAAGCTGTCACTTGTCATTTTCTAGTTGCAAGCTGCACTTGTCTTTTTGAACTTTAAAATTTCAAATCTGAAAAACGACCTTCACAAAATCGCTCATATCTCCGCAACCGTTTGTGCTAGAGACTTGCAATAACTTTCATCTGAAAGGTTAGAATCGTGGCTTTCCTACGAACTTAGAACCGCATTCCTACCCCTTATAGTTTTACCGCAATCGCGGAACACGCATTCGCGAATTTTACCGCGATTTGCAAATTTCTTCACATGTAAAAACTGCTGCTGCTTGCCTTCCATTTGCCAGAAATTCGTTTAACCTGCTAACTATCCCTGCATCATTGCCAGTGTGAGCCTGGACTAATATTAACTAGATACCACTCACCCTGAACCTCTGAAAGGGAATTAAAAGCATTTCCAGCATATTTCTCATCCATTGCTAGCACATATCAAAGCATTTGCCTGTGTTTTCAAACTTCTGTAGTCTAAGCTTGGGGGGATTGAACTGAATTACATTGATTGCATTTCTGAGAACTGTGTGTTTCCTTCCATTTCCTTGCATTGTATCAAGGGGGGGGGGGGGATTGCCAGAGAAAAGTGATTACATTGTTTTGCTGAAATCATATCAAGTTTTTTTCTATACTGCATTTCATTCATTCAACCTTGCATCCATTTGAACTCTATAAAGCATTTTGTACCACCTTCTTCTTTTGTTCCTATTCACCTGCGTGCTACCTTATCCATTTCATGTCAACTCCTTATTGACTATAGAGAAGCGTGTTAGTGCCAGATTCTCCGTTGTTAATCTTTATCATATCAGATTAAGTGTGCTAGTCAATTATTAATTTATTATAAAGTGTGATATATATATATATATTTTAATTTATCAAATAAACCTTTTAAACTTGCAAAACAGAACTACTTCTTGGCTCAGTGGGGTCAGGGGGATTCCAAGAGAGGGGTGTTATATAGGGGTAGTCATCCAGAACGCATGAACTGGACATAAAGATATATCAATAAGGGTTTTCATTCAGTATTATAGACTAGGCGTTGACTTAGCTGTAGTGTTGAATTGAATCCTCTTACACAGGGCATCATCGAACTCCTGTTCGATGTCCCGGAGGCGGTCCTGTTCCATGGCCCCGAGGGTCCGCAGGGACGATGCCGTCTCCTCCAACCTCCTGCGGATTGCCTCGAGGCACTCGGCCCGCCTCAGGCCCCTCCGCATGGAGTTCTCCGCCCTGACCATTGTGAGCCGCGCCTCTTCCGCCCGCCGCCGCTCCGCACCTATCTGCTGGCCCAACCGCTGCCACACGGAAGACACTTCCCGTCCTGGGTCCTCCTGCCCTCCGGCCGATGCCTGCCCCTCCGATGTTGATGGCCCCGAGCCATGATGCCTCCCACGTTGACTCCGCTGCTGCCTCCGACGCCACTGCCTCTGCCAGCACGACGGCATCCAGGCTGATGGAATCCACCGACGCCGTCGTGCACGTGCCCTGCCTGATGATGCCGGCACATCCTCCATCTGCTGGGGTACAGTTGCTGTGGTGTCCACCCCTGCTGGACCTCTGACTCCCGACTGTGGCGGGGATGGGATCCCCACCGAGCTGGCTGCATTGGTCAGGGCAGGTCCACAGGGGGCCCTGGTGGCATCTGGGCCGGAAGACGGCAAGGAGAACGACTGGCGTATAGTCTCCACAGAGGAGGAGAGGGCCGCCAGATTGGCCGACACATGCAGGAAAACCCCGAACATGGACGATCCCAATTGGGCCACATCGGCACGGTGCTCTTTGTGATGACGTGCGTGCTCCTCCTGGGAAGCACGCACGGCATCACGAATCACAGCCGTGCGCATCGCGACCCCAATCAGGACCTTCACCATACGGCCAGGGGTCCCCTCGTCCGCAGGTGGAGGGGAGTCAGATGACATGGACATCCCCTCTACCTGCGGACGGGCCTGGGACGGGGCATCCCTGCTGGTGCATGGTGGTGAACCCACAGGGTCAGGGACAGCGACATGCACAGGCCCCTCCACGGTGACCTGTGCTGCCTCCTGCCTCTGCCCCTGGACTGCACCACTTGCACCAGCAGGGATGCCCCCACCAGGCCCCATGTGCACCTCAGTGGCGGCCTCCTCCTCCTCTGTGGAAACCACCAACCTGGATGGCTCCTTACCGTCTTCCGCCGTAGCAGGCCCCTGTGGGGGCTCACCCACCCCTTCCGCTGCAGCCGTGGCAGCATCCACGCCGCCTTGCTCCACAGCGCCGTCTCCGCCCTCTTCTTCACTAGCCGCTGCGTAGAGGGAGACATAGAACACAAGCATCAGGGTACTGTACAATGGTCCCCTAGACAGGAAGCAATAGCAGATGAGTGCCACTGGCAAAGTACACTTCCATCATGTCCCTCCACAACACATGTGTCAGTCCAGGCAAAACACACACAGTGACACTCATGGTGCATGCCATGGACATTTCCATACATGTCCAATGGACTCTCGAAACATACAATGTAATGGAACTCACATGCATCATGGGTCATGCCTATCACATGCACACACTTCACCTCAGTCACATCCATCTGGCCCCGTACACCCCGATCACAGTGGATACAAGGATGACTGGGCTGCATCAGTGAATCTGTACATTGTCACAGACATGTGTCATGCATCCATGGCATTCACAAGTCACAGACACGCTGGTCAGGCACACAGACATGGATACCATATATGTACCTGGAATCAGCACCCATCCCTCACCCCCACCCATGTCCAGGAACAGAGACTGCCATGCTCTCATGTGTACAATCTGCATAGGGCTCCCCATGTCGCATTTAAACACATGCAACAACCGTGCGGTTCACACATTACTGGTCGCACATGCATTACCATGATGTCCCTGCACACATACATGCGTACATGGCCTATGTCACACATACAGGCAAGTATCAGACAACCAGCACACTGCAACATGCCCTGTCTCACACAGCAATGCTTGGCCACTTACCGCTCAACTCCAGACGGGTCTCCCTCTCAAGGACCTGGGTGTGGAGCGCTGGGTGTACGCGTTCCAGGACCCTCATCTGGATGGAACTCATGCGGCCCCGGCCCCCCTCCACGAGGCGCCGGGCCTTTATGAGGGTCCTGGACCTCAAGTCCTCCCAGCGCTTCTTGACCTTCTGGATGGTGCGGGTTGCCATCCCCTCCGCGTTGATGGCAACCACACAGTCGGCCCAGATCCTCTCCCGTCCTTCCTTGTTGGCGCGGGACGATCCGAAGAGGGCATCATACTGCCCCAGGACTTGCTCCACCAGGACACCAACTTCGGTGGCAGTGAAGCTGGTGCCCCTCTGCCCCTCTGGCCGGGGGTTGCCACTGGTGCCAGATGTGGATGTGCCCGACATGGCAACCCCAGGGGCAGGAGTGGGTGGGCAACTGGGTCCTGGGGCTGGGCTGTGGAGCGATGTTATCCGAGTCGGGAGTCTTCTGTTCCAGCAGGGGTGGACACAGCAACTAGACCCCTGCAGATGGCTGATGTGCAGGCACCAAATGGCAGGGCACGGTGGCAGCAGGCAGGCAGGCAGCAGCAGATGGCACGTGGGAGGCTGCTCGGGGCACTGGGGGACAGTAATTCGGCCTTCTGGGCAGGAGCGTGGTCTTCCGTGTGTTTTCGCGTGGCCAGCTTGATACGGAGTGATGTGGCGCGTGAAAATCCTGCACGTCAGCGTGAAAATCGAGGAAAGGCCCTTAGCGCGTAAGCGCGTCAGCACGCGTACGCGATTTCATTGGACCAAAGGCCCTTACAGCGTAAGCGCGTCTGTGACGTTTTGCGCACAGGCGTTGCCCTGGCAGGGCTTGGAGATCCCGCATGCCTTTACACTGTTCTGTACGTGCTTTTCGTGCAGTGCGTGTGTTTTCCATCCATTGGGGTTCACACGCTATTACTTCACAGCGGGTGTTGGCTACGCGTTCTTCTACACGCAAGGCAGACGGTGAGTGGTACCCCGCTCCCCCAGGCCCGATCGCGTGAAAAACTTCACGCGAACCCCTGATATACACGTAGCCCGCTCCCCCAGCCCGCTCCCCCAGGCCCGATCGCGTGAGAAATTTCACGCGAACCTCTGATATACACGTAGCCCGCTCCCCCAGGCCCGATCGCGTGAAGAACTTCACGCGAACCCCTGAAATACACGTAGCCCGCTCCCCCAGGCCCGATCGCGTGAAAAACTTCACGCGAACCCCTGATATACACGTAGCCTGCTCCCCCAGGCCTGATTGCGTGAAAAACTTCACACGAACCCCTGATATACACGTAGCCCGCTCCCCCAGGCCCGATCGCGTGAGAAACTTCACTTCACGCGAACCCCTGATATACACGTAGCCCGCTCCCCCAGGCCCGATCGCGTGAAAAACTTCACGCGAACCCCTGATATACACGTAGCCCGCTCCCCCAGGCCCGATCGCGTGAAAAACTTCACGCGAACCCCTGAAATACACGTAGCCCGCTCCCCCAGGCCCGATCGCGTGAAAAACTTCACGCGAACCCCTGAAATACACGTAGCCCGCTCCCCCAGGCCCGATCGCGTGAAAAAGTTCACGCGAACCCCTGAAATACACGTAGCCCGCTCCCCCAGGCCCGATCGCGTGAAAAACTTCACGCGAACCCCTGAAATACACGTAGCCCGCTCCCCCAGGCCCGATCGCGTGAAAAGCTTCACACGAACCCCTGAAATACACGTAGCCCGCTCACCCAGGCCCGATCGCGTGAAGAACTTCACGCGAACCCCTGATATACACGTAGTCCGCTCCCCCAGGCCCGATCGCATGAAAAACTTCACGCAAACCCCTGAAATACACGTAGCCCGCTCCCCCAGGCCCGATCGCGTGAAAGAGTTCACGCGCACCCCCGAAATACATGTGCCCCGCTCGCACAGGCCCAATTGCTGTATGTTGCCACTTTTGTAATGCGCAGGGACGCTACCGCCTGCCTTTGTGTGGCGGACGTGTTTCGGCTTGTGCGTGTCTTTGGCTGTGCGTGGCTTTGCCCTATTCGATTCCATGAATACGTGTGGTTCGAGTGCGTGTGGGCGTTCCGTCTGCTTCCCTGCAGTACATCCCCAGTTACGCCCTTATTTTTGCGCGTTGTTCCCCATTCCGCGCGTTACGCCCCGTGTCCCGCCCACTTTCTGGTGTATGCGCCGAGGTTGTGCGCTTTCACTGTGCGCGTCGCGCACGCCTTTCGGGATGTTGCAGTGACTTGTGCGCCATGCACGGGTTTGGCGCACATCCCGGGGTGTACACGCGCAGGGACTTCCATGAATCGCATGTTTTTTTCCGCTTGCGCCTGCTTGCGCCTGCTTGCGCGAAGATTTTTGGCGCACGTTTGTTCCATGAATCGGCCCCTAAATGAGTTCAAAAATGCTTACATTATTATTAATTTCTACGGCAGCCGCTTTGAACAGATGCAAGCAATCACAAACAATGATTTAATCAAAAGAAAACAATTGGAATCTCAAAGGAAAAGTGGGAAATAATTTAAAGACCATTCACTCATTTAACACTTTGCAAAATGTAAATTTGTGGCAAACTTTTAATATGCGATTTTTGATAAACCTCACTGTTTGAGGTTGTGGACATAGCTAAGGATGTTAGGTATCAGTGGGGATTGAAATTCTGTTTCTATCTTTAAAACTGAGGGAGTTATAGAGGTTTTAGTGAGAGGTGTTTTTCGGAAATAAAAGACACGAATTTGGACAAGAACTTCAGTTTAAAATTAGAAAATATGGGTCTTGCTTTTACTCAAGACTAGAGCATGCAGGCTAGACAACCAGGTTGGGACGAGGTAAGCTCTGAGACTGATTCATGACTTCAGTAACAGATCCCCAGCGCCTTCCCCGGCGGAACCAGTCCAAACACTGAAAGTGGGATTTATGGATAAGAGTTACACAAATAAAAATCACTATGAAAATTACGCTTTAGCAAATAGACAGGGTAGGATAGCACTAAAGATTTTGACACTGTTACTGGTTATGAAAGTAAGGATAGTTCAGAGATTGGGGTGGAACAAGATAAAGCAAGGTATACAATAGCCCTCTAGTGTCCTGTTAATACTCACATTCCACTGGGATTTAAGATTTTTGGCCCGTCAATATTCTGTTCAATGGATTGGGTCTATCAAGGAAGGACCGCAAATCAGGCGCGGGACAGGATCAGCTAGGCCGGCCACCGGAATTGCACGGGATCTGCCCTTCTTGTTTCTGGATATTTCAGATCAGCGGGATGGCAAGTTCATCAGGCAAGCCTTATGGTAGTAAGCCAGATAGTTTCAGGATGCTTTCCCACACCACAGCACTTCATTGGGTTGTAAGGATTAGTTGAGGATTGTGGCCTAGCTGACAATGGTTCAGCTACTGCTTGGCCTGGTCCTGGCATCTGGGTCTGGAAGGATGTTGAAGGCTGGATGTTGAATGCTGGAACAAAGTGCTTTGCTGGAAACAGAAGAGAGACTGTCTCATGTGTTGTCAGATGTCTCTATTTAGCCTTTCAAATGACATCACAAAAATGGGTGTATGGGCCGGCTTAACTAACTTGCCCCTGTGACCTGGGATTGGATCAGAGCCTCATCTCTGCCTTGCATCCGAGTGATTCGATCAAAGCCAGATGATGTCAGGTTTAGGGTTTGATTTTTACAATCCTTAGAAACCTCCCCTAGCCACTAGAATCAAAATCAAATTTAGTCCTATATACATATTTATACATGTGTAACCTCCACGAAAATCACATACAAGGATTACATATTTTATGGAGTATCTGTTCATCAAAATCCCACAGCTGTGAGACCCTGTTTCGCCTTTTTGCAGCATTTTCCATTTCACCATGAAAACATTTTCCAAACTTTCTCCAACTTTCCACAAATATGCATGTTTACCATAGGAATGTGTGTGCAAAGTTTAACAATTCTAACATAAATACAGTTCCCATAAAACCACATATATTGCCATTCCTGTTCAGAATAAGCTACACAGTTCCACCACGTTTTGAAATGTAGGGCCAAAAATTAGAACAACAAATCTGCCCGTTTCATATATTTCACCACTTTTGATAGCGAGTTATAAGTCTCTAAAAAATGTCATTACATATTCTTGGCAGCAAATGGCCCACCTTTTGTCTGTCTCTGGAGGCAAGGAGCAGCCCCCACCTTTGGGATTTCCTTCAAGGAGCAGCCCCCACCTTTGGGATTTCCTTCTGCAAGCCTAGTTTATGACCTGTTCACACGTCCATTTCCTGGCCTGGAGAATCTGCCATTGTTCAGTCCTTGGCTGCAGATACAAGTCTGACCTACCCCACAATTATCATGTGTCAGTGAGCATCTGCTGAGAGGAATGCCCTCCCCTTGGGTGGAAACCTGTTTTTCAACCTCTTGCAGGCCCAGCAAGCCTAAAACAAACTTGTTGCATCAGATGACATAGATAAATTACATTCTTAGATTTAAACCTGTGGGATCAAAACAACTGAGATCTGTGTTCCTTTCTGCAACAATCCTTTTATATTTGCTAATCCGGCAGATCTTTAGTTTTAGACAACTTTAAAGTTTAATCAGGAGAGCCCATTTGACAGGGGCTGTCACTCACAGGTAGCCCAGTGTGGCTGCACACAGATTTTTGACAGGGGCTGTCATTCACATGCAATCCAGTTTTGCTGAGAAGGTGTATTTCTCTTAACATTTCAGGACTGTGTACATTCACAGTGCTTCATTAGATTAACTGAATTTTAGCGCCAAGCAAGATTTTGAGAGTTGGAACGTGTTATGTACAGGCATTTTGAAGTTTCACCAGCAAAGTAAATGTCATTTACAGGCAATTTTATGGGAGTTTCATTTGCAAAGCGCTGCTTCTCCCTCTGTACTCCAAGTTTACTTGTCATGGAGCCCACTGGCACTTTTTCTGCATCGTGTGCTCTGTTCCACCACACATGCACCATGGGTGGCAGGTTGTGCAGCCATCTTTTTGTGTGTTTGAAACACGGTTTTGAAGTTTTTATACATGACCGATCTAGGGTTCGTGCCAAGTCTCAAACAACCGCATATAACTGTTTTGCCTGTAATACATGTATCAACAAGCCTATGCAATAACTGTGTATTCTAATATTTTCCATACAGGCCTTTTCAAACATTAATACAATGTAATTAAACAGATGTTCTTCGTTCAGTATTTGAATACATTGTCTCAACATATGCTCGTGGATTAGTTTCATTGCACGAGTAATCCTTCTACACATAGGGCAACGAAGGACAAGGTCTCAGTTCACAACCTCAACAAGTGGCCTGCAGGCAAGTTACACATTAGCTATGTACAGAGGTCAAGACGGCCATGTTGTATTCTGGAATTACATCGTCCACCATTTTAACTCGTAGGGTGACTTTTACAAAGCGAATCCTAAAATGGCGGTTTGGCCTAAAATGGCGGCTTACATGGATTTAAGGTCAGGACCTTGCAACACGGATTTCTTTCGCAAGCGACTTTCGAGCAGCTTGGCGTAGGCCAATATTAATATATTTATTACAATAGGAGGCCCGATATACTTTCTCTTTCAACAGGTTTTGCCGCCATTTTGCTCTTTCTCGCACTATAGATAGCAGATTGAGGCCGTATAGTATAGCAGAGTGGGTCAATAGATCCCACATACCGCCTTTGGCACTTCTTCAAACCTCTTTGAACCGCTGTTGCTGCACCTTGAACCAGTTTGCTGCAACACCGCTTCTAACAAAAAGCTTGTTGCTGTAGAGGCCTTCAAACCACCACATCTCGAACTGTGTCTTGAACCAGCTGTATCTTCGTTGCTGACCCCTGATAGAATACTGAATTGACCCTTGTGCCCTCATCAACCAGCCCGACTCAATGCCTGCTCCCTGTCTGAATAACTACGAGTTGTCACACCTGAACATGGCTCGATTCACCTGCACAATGATAGGACACCTGGTTCTATGCTATTGGACTGCCAAGAACTGATTAAGGTCCCAGCCATCCTGGTCAATTTCTTGGGACCATAGAAGACTGGTTACACTCCTTTTGCACCTTTTCCACCCAAATCATATTCTTCTTACTAACATTGAAGTGATGTATTACCCTTTTCCCCCTCCTAAGTAACCGGATTGCTTGCCTCATTACATTCTGTGTTCACCTATCTTCCTGTACCAGTTTCATATTGCTGCTAGTGGTGTACTTGAGAGTCATGTACGCCTCTGCCACGTGCCAAGTTATGCACACACACACACGCACACACACACACACGCACAAACCCACTGACTGTAACTGGCAGTCATGCATGCACACAAATCGTTAACACACATACACACAAGCGTCAGTTTCACACACACCAAACATAAAACATGCAGGCCTACAAATCCGTGGCAGTCTTGTTCTATCAGCTGAACTGTATGCATATTTCATAATTTGCCCAACAGTATTGTGCAAATGTAAAAGAAAGCAGGGAGATGGTCCTCAATCATCCCTATCACTGAGTGTTTCTCCTTGGTGCCTAGCGAGCAGGCCTCAGGCAAGCCAGCTTCACTGACTAGTCCAAGAGCACATACTATGCATGCAATGGGCTGTGGAACAGCGGCACCTCTAAAGCCTCCTTTGTCCCTGACCATGTGCATGCAGATAGATCCATCTATGTTTTGCACAGCTGCATATTCAAGCCACCACATATTGGCAAATGACCATGCAAATTTGCCAATATGTGATTTACTGTCAGCATGGATGCAGCAGATCAGATTGATCAGGGACACAGGCACCCATTCCTGTTGGGATGCAAAACTGCTCTGCTCCTCCCCTCCATAATGGTATGTGTGGTTACTTGTGGTCCCAGGCCACACAGTGCCACAATTATTTCATGTATTCCGAATGCATCCATTAGCAATGTTTTACTTTATGTTTATGAATTTGTAAAGCTCAGCAGCCACCTAATATGCGCATGTTAGCAGTAGGTATCTGAATTTACTGCACAGAAGCAGCAAGCACAATAGATTGAGTAGAAAAACAGTCTTGAGTTTTTTCCTAAAGTGTCATTATAGGGAATGCATCTAATGTCTACAGACAGGAAGTTCCATTTCTGGGCACCCAGTCATCGGAGAGAGCATCTTTCTGCTCGCTTGAGGGCTACTTAAAGAATGCTCAGTTGATAAGTGACAGAGGAGCACATAGATCAAGTTGGGTTGTAGAAATAAAATCTACTAGAAAGTAAGTGAGGACCAAGTGCTAGGATTTATTTATTTATGTATTTATTAGTGCATCTGTATATTGCGCGCAAGCCCTCAGGCATCAGGGCGCTGTGGAGAATAGGTTACACAGAGGCCACTGGGGCCAGAAGGCGGTTACAAGTTACAGTGATGCCTTGA
Organism: Ambystoma mexicanum; assembly: GCF_040938575.1. NCBI lineage: Eukaryota > Metazoa > Chordata > Amphibia > Caudata > Ambystomatidae > Ambystoma > Ambystoma mexicanum. The sequence goes on along the minus strand of NC_090927.1, from coordinate 441,236,032 downwards.
AATACATAATTGCATATAGACAGGTAATATAGATGGTGCATACATGTTGCAGTGGTTACAGGTTGCAGGTTGCATGGATGCAGTGATTCTGTTGTAGCAAATAATTGAGACAAGGCATAAACAATGCAAAGATAATTCTGGAAGAGGAGAGCAGGCACAGACACACCAAGTTAATTGAATAACCATGTTTTGAGGGGTTCCATGTGATACTATCCCCGCAAAAACCTCGCCATTTTTCTGTGGCAATACTACCCCATGGAATCACTGCTGCCATTTACCCCATAAATGATCCCCTCAAATAATGTTGCCCATGCCAAGTCCCGGCGACTATATGTATGCCAACATTATTTATGGGGATAATGTTACCTGATACCGTTTTGAGGAGGAAAGCCCAGTAATAGTCTTCTGACCTGAGATTGAGTGGGAGGGAGTTCCATTGCTTGGTTCAAAAGACAGGGAAGCTAGAGCCTGCTTTGGCGTATTTGAAAGAGGGTTGCACTAGCCTGTGTGCATAGGGGGTTCTGACGGGCCTGGTTGATAGTGGTTTTGAGAATCTTTGGGAGAGGTATAGTGGCGCTGATATGGAAATGCATATTTGTGTAATGGTTAGGGTCTTGAAGAGAATTCTCTCCTGGAAGGATTTATACATTAGACTGAGAGTTTTAAGTATAATCCTCTTCACTTGTGGACGCCAGTTGAGAGACCATAGAGCTCCTTTGTCATTGATATGATATGCCATTTATAACGTGCCTATACACAAGTGTTGCGATGACTAAACGCTGACGTCCTGATGCAGTAATTATTTTGTCTTTTGACTCAAAAACCTCCAATGCTGACAGTGCAGTGCTGTATGTTAAGGTGCTGGAAATATCTTGCTATATTGTTGTGCTTTATATAGTTCAACTGCCATTTTCATGTCCGAACGGATGCCCTAACCACTGACTACACGTTGCTGGCCCTGAGTTTGCTACTTGGCAAAGCTTGATCTAACATGGGCTATTTATTCAAGAACATAGGTTATTTTAGGAAATAACCTAAAAAGGCATTATAAAACATGAAAGGGATAAAAAACGTATGAAAGGACAACATGGCCTCCTCCCCAGACTCCTCCCGCTCACATCTGTAGAAAGGTCCCATTTTTACTCTCAATCTGCTACTGTTGACCTTTCATTCTTTTCATCTCTCTGTATCGCTTTGCACACATCCATGGGGATGGTGGGCTACCCGGGACTTCCCTTATTACCTTAAATACTGTTATAAGGAGTCATTATTATTTATTTATTATTAACCTTTCCTGTCTCATGCCTCGCAATGCCTTGCATCGGTGTTGATCCCAGTGGAGACGCCTAAGACTTTTGCCATCGAATGGTGCTTTCATGGAGTCATCAAGTGATCGGAGCAGGCTAAGATCTCAGGTTTTCTGCCGCCAAAGATCTTCCCCAATGTCGCAAACAGTCCTGAAGTACACACATAACAGACACACAAGCCCATCTCAAATTGCAAACAAAGCCCCAGGTCAAACTAAACCCCCACTAACCTGCTTGGTAATGCAGTGCCCTAAATTCAGATTATGTGAGATAGAACTGTAGATGGCGAGAGCTGTGTCGGTTATACCTACAAATAAGAATGGCGAGTCAGAATTAAAACAAAGGCCCTGCCAAGTTAACTGTGAAACCAAGATGTTGGGCATACCAAGCAAACTATGCTGCATTACACACCACAGCACCTCTGCAGCCACAGTGCACTCATTTGCAATAGTAGTGGGGAAATCAAGTACCAGCAAAATATAGAGTACCATTGTCTTGTGCGATCATCATTGTTTGGCACAACATTGTCAAACAGGCTGCTGTGTGTTAACCATGTAAATAACCTTACGTCATGTGCGTCAAATTGTAAACACATGGAATGTAAATCCATACACAAAATGGCGTTCATTATACTATCGCAGTTACATGCTAACATCATGTCTTGGTTTCTTCATTCTGTCCTCAAACGAGCCATGTAGTATACAGAACATGTTGCTTGAGATGCTGCTGCTGGAGGGATGCATTTGATGTAGGAATATTCCTAAATTGCATCCATTGACTGCATCCTTATTTTGGCTTCTCATCGCATTGTTGCTCAAATCGTCTCTTTGTGTAGTTTTACAATGAAAACATAACAATTCCGTCTCTTCAGTAAGGATGTAATTGCGTCTGCTTTTTCCAACAGCTACGTCAGACTCTGTGAAGTGGTCGATCACGTGTTCCCGTTCCTGCAAGGAAGCCATTCCTCGGACTTTCCCTGCTCGGATACTTACAGCCAGTTTACCTATTGGAGAGAGCCTCTGCCGCCTTTCGAGCACACGGATACTCACCCAAACTCTTAGTAGAGGCACCAACATGCTTGGTCAATGCTTCAAGGACTATGCGTCACGCAAGGACGTTGCAGACACTGCAGTAGAGCTCACCAGCTGACTTTGATGATAGCATGATGGTGTTACTTTATTAACTGTGTCTCCAAGCACATTCATCCAGTTAAGTCTTATGCTGGTTTGGTATTAGGAGAATGCTGAACACACACTCAGTCGTTTAAGAGGTGAAAGCATGAGCAGTGGCACATGAGAAACATACAACTAATGGCAAAGGAGCACTCTATAAACATGAGCACACATTTTATATATATATATATATATACAGATGTACACATACATACACACACACACACCCACACATGTTTATAGAGTTGCAGAAAAGTGGTTTCCGAAAGCTTGGTACATTTAATAGTGGTTATTTATTGACATTTCTTCTGATGTCTGTTTCATAAAGGAGCATAATCAGAATCAATGATTACGTGTATTTCGGCTTAATTTGCCCCAGAATGTTTCCAAGCATTCATTAGTATTAAGTTCACTTGATGCGAGAAGGACTTATCATGTGAAGAGATTAAGAGTGATGTGATTATGGATGGAGCTGGCTAATTTACCTTTCCTCCCTACTATTTTCTGAAACTCTTCGTAATCTCAGCCATGTCTCTTAACGTCAGTGTGCCACTTTTTTCCCCACGCAACTTTCTTCTGAACACAATATTCTGCTGGTACGATATTTGAACAAAATCCGAACAGATGATTGATTCCAAATGTGCTTTCTGAACATTGTGGATTGGTCTCGCTGTGCGCTGTTCGATTTCAGTTTGACACATTTTCACCTTTGGTATGGTGTGAAACAGTGTGCTCTGTGAGTGGCCATCTTGTGAGGTTCATGTTACAATTCTGATGGAAAAGGCAAGGGTAACAATTGTACAAAAGATCTTTGGTGAGGTCATGTTGTCTCCTCGCAAAGCAGATTAGCTGTAGGAGATCACACATCCTTTCAGGCATGTGGCTGTCAGGGCATCTGCACCGTGGCGTGAGCAAGTAATGGATCGAAAAGCGCTGCTTGAAAGGGAGAGAATTTGCTGTTTGAGTTGGTCATCATAAGATAAACTTCTGATTCACAAATTGGCTTGCAGGGTGATTCTGAGCCCTTTACTTTAAATCCTTGTGCCTAAATGTTTTAAAGCAGTGGCAGGGCCCTGTGGCCAATCTTGCAAAGGGTGTTGATGAGGCCTTCACCCACACAAACTATCTATCGATGAGGACCCACTCGATGCCACCAACACTGCTTTCCCCTTTTTAACTGCACATCGTGTTTACTCACTTCATAGTATCAAATGGCTGCTCGCCCACCGAAGGTCACATGGTGCCATTGAAGTCAGGGTGACAGTCTGACTTCTTAAGTCATAGTATATGTTTATTTTTCATACTCACCATTTATTTTTATTTTTAGATATATTATCATTATATGACGGAAAATATTAAACACCTGTTATTAGCATTTGATGTGAAAGGACCTGGGAGAACATTCTGTGTGAGAGACTGTGATCAGGGCTGGGAACAGGGAGGAGTACGTACACTGACCCTTCAGAAGAAGGTAGTGTCCTATCTGTACTCTCTGCTGTGAAGCAACATGTGTTGCTGAGTGTATACAAAAGTACTATGTTTTATTTTAAAATAATATTTTTCTATCTCTACTGGGCCACTGTAAGTGTTATTTACATTGCTTCCCGTTCTTGAGTCACACAATCTTGAGCTACTTTTTTTGAACACATACACCGTATCTAGTGTACTACCCACTCTGGTTCCATATCAAGCACTTCCTCCTCACGCCCCAGGCCATGATGCAACGGATTCCAGTTTCTTCATGTATTATGAACGGGGTGTGTTGTATAGCAAGCCAGTACGAGTCGCTGCCTACAGTGCCGCCAACAGGAAGTTTCCAAGGGGGGACTAGCTTGTCTGTAGAAGAAGCAAATCTATCCTCATGCTAAGGAGATGTGGAGGCGCCTTAAGGGGCATGATTAGAAACCGTTGTTTTTTGTCACCTGGAAGGGGACCGTGTTGAAATAAGGATCTTGGAAGGTTGGTGGAATGTGAAGTCTTTATTGCAATTATACTGTAAAGTGCTGCTCTGCCAAACCTCCGGGCGTTCTTAGGAGACTGGCCAACACGCTTCTTTTCAAGGCTTTGAACTAGCTATTGTTTTCAGTGAGCTCGGTTTTAAGAATGTTTGGCAAACTAAAACAAGTGGCTTCCGTCTTGGAATTACCAGTCGACCCGTAACATGTTCCTGCTTGCTCCAGTTAAAAGTATGATGTTTTTTGAGCAACTACTGGTCTTGTAGGGGACAGTTCCAGTTGATTCGGTTTGCAATCTTATAACTGGTTATTGGTGCCAAACAGTGTTTATTTTTTCAGTATGCTTTGTATTTAATTTCCTGTGTTTTTATCCACTGCATATAATGTGATATGACATTTATAGAGCGCCTATACACAAGTGTTTCAAGTGGACATACATAGTCTTAGGTTCAAATACCCATGTGCAAGAACCGGGCACTGTAGAACAATTTCTAACTGGTCAACTGGAATTTAACCAATGGCAATAGGTAAGCCCAGGGTTTATTCACTACACTTTTGATCACTCAGATACATTCTTACTTTTGAAAGTGTGCCATCAACGGTAAGAACTGAATGCAGCGGTTTGATGAATTTCTATTCTTTCTGTGAAAGAAAATGTGTAGATCTTACTTACACAGTAATGCCAAAAGGATCACTTTTGTGGCTTGTTGGTTTGTTTCAGTGATTGTAAATAAAAATGGAAATACTGTATGTACACATGCATTTGCATTGATATGCATTTATAATCCAGGATGGCCATTTAACAATAATTTCAAATGGTTTCTGATATCTGTATTGCGAAAATACATAACCTCACATAACCCAAAATGTCAATAGCACTCACTGGAAAAAGCTGCTGTTTCCTTTCATATTTATTGACTTTGTTTGCGAGTAAAAATCAATTTTCATTTTTGTATTTATATTTTTTAACTTAAATTATAAAGTTCATATTCACTGTTGGAGTTGTCTCTGGATCTGTTTTGTAAATGATTGATTAGGGGAGTTATTACCTGATGTTTTAGTGGTAATCTCATTTAATCTGAGTTTCCCTTTCTTCATCACAATGCTTGAGATATACCCACCCCACATTAGACAGTCATCCCTCTGCCTAAAATGAACACCCCGGGTGTATGCCCTGAAACACTTTCTTCACTCCTTTTTAATAAAACCTTCACAAGCTCCTCTAATCTGGGAGATTTTTAGAACCACCGCATACAGGTGGGAGCAAAGCAAGAACTGTAATATGGCAGAGAAGACTGAGAGAAATGTGGATTATTGAAAAGTAATCTAGGTGGGTTTTCCAGAGCCTCTTTTTCATCACACTGTTTACAGATTTTAAGGATTAACCAACCAAATTCTCCTAACAAGGTTTGGTTGGATGAAAACAGACATCACTTTAGTATTATATGGCACTAATTTTCATACCATTAAACAGTTTTAAGAAAATGTAAATGCACACCGAGAATAAAAGTCTGCTGTCCCAATTCCCACCTGCAGCTGATAATGTGGTAGTAAAGTATGAGGAAAAGAATATGCAGGAGATTTTGAGAAGAGCCACCCTACAAATTCTACCCATGAAGTCACCATGCCCAAATAGCCAACTTTCCATACCCAGAAGAATAGCCAATTGCACCTGAGAATATGTGTTGGCAAAAACCAGCCATATCCAAATGCCTACATTAGAAAACAAAGTCCTGACTTGGTTTTCTAAAAGTTACAAAAAGAATGTCACATGTCACTTCTCTTGTAAAGGTCTGAGCCCTCCAAATGAATCCCTACTCACTTCCGCACATACAAAGTATGAAGCAAAATATACTTTAGGAAGGAGCGATGAGTGAAAAACAAGGGCAGTTCAATCTCCTAATTCATGTGGAGCAATGACAAGCTATTACTTAAGAATGACAATTAGTATTGGGAATGAGTGTATTGGGATGGATACCAAGTGTTTCTTACACCTCCCTAATTCCTCAATACTACTTGCCAAAGTTAAAGCCAACAAAAAGCAAACCATTGAGGGGAAAATAAGAGAACACCTTTGCCAGGAGGTGACTGAATGGCTGAACAACTACTGGGAAATCACAAATTGTAGCATATGTTCTTTGTATCATACAGGCTAAAACAAAGTGGCTTATGGCGTGGCTGAATGCCCTCTTCACCAACCACAGAATCTTGACTGTAGATAAAGCTGTGTAGAAGAAATGCTCTCTGTAGACCCACTTTCCATAGGAATTATACACCAGCACTGAAGACCAAGAAAGAAAATACACCCAGGGATGAATGTGCACCCACAAAGTGAAAAAGCACCACGACTTCTGAATTATAGTGACTACTTTGCCCGGCCTCCCCAACCTCTGCAAGCATTTTCTTTCACTATTCAAGCACAAAGGCACAATTTAAGGAAGACTGTAGTAGCAGGATAGGGCACCTTCAAGTGATCAGTAAAATCAGGAAACCCCATTCAGGATCCATTGGCATACAACACTGAAGAGCGACTCACGACGGAAGTGATAACATTAACAAGATTGTAATCTTTCCAATGACCTTCGGGTATCAAGAGAAATGGAAAGGACAGAAGGGAGCTAATGGGTCAAAAGAACAACACTTTGGGCCGGATTCATGAAATTATTTGCATGTAAAATATGGATTTGCGTGCCATTCTGCATGCAAATCCTCATTCGTCAAACAGAGATTTGCAGGCAGAATGGCACGCAAAAAACCCCGTTTTACATGCAAATAATTCCATTAATCAGGGGCTTTATGTAAACCACATTCAAAGTTGATCCCAGGACCTTGGGCCACAAATTGTCAGCAAGGAATTGCTCTGAATTACAGAAATGACCGAATTTGATGCTTACAACTTGAAACACCATTGAGTGATATGCCGCGTTCCGCGAACAGGATGTACCCTGTCTATTGAAATACACTTTAGAGACCATGTTTCTCATTCTGACTAGTATAGTATGTCTGTTTAGGTGAATATTAACAAGGGGGTCCTGGGAGTCCCTCTGCCAGACATTAGTCCTGGTTACAAGAGACTTACCCAGAGTCTTTAGCTCACTATCTTTCACAGAGAAGAAATATCCCAAACATATCAGTCTTTGTCCTGCCCTGGGGCAGTCCAGCACTGAAATGCTAGCCAATTCTCCTCTGAACAAGAGTACCAACAGAAACCCCAGACACGTGTTTCGGTCTGGTTGGACCTCATCAGTAGGGTGGATCTGTGCTTCTCTAAGAATAGTGAGCAAGGGGTCCACTTCTGGATTCCCCTAGTAACTTAGGGTGAGACCCAAAGTTACTTAAATATGCAAATTAACAAGGGGGTCCTGGGAGTCCCTCTGCCAGACATTAGTCCTGGTTACGAGTTTAGGTGAATGCCAAATACTTGCAGGACTGATGGACGACATATTATCCCAGAAATAAGAGCTAGATAGTCTGTAGAGTTTCCATCTTGATTAAGATGGTACTGGCCCAGAGATGTCCTCACCTTCCGTCCAAGTCTGAACTTCAGCCTAAAAGCCTTTCAACAAAAAGAGGAATGAGCAGAATACTCTCCCCCCATGGTGGCAGGTTTTACCCCAATAATGGTATTTTCCTCTACATAGCTTCAATCCTCCATATCCAGATCCCAGACTAATGAAGGTGCTTGTGTCAGGCGTGGTGCCAGAGTACCTGATTTGGTAGTGAGGTTTGGAAGAAGCATAATGAGAAGAACGCTTACCTTGTGGCTTATCACAGCTAAAACATCTGGAAGGGATATTGAAGTACTGATACAGTGGACAGAATGCTTCTAATCTTAAAACATCTCCATAGCCACTTCATGCAGTAGTGTACTGAATAATGTTTCACCTGAGAACATGTGTTCTAGCAGCCTTTATTCTGTACTGAATCCATTCTGCTGCAACTCATTCACATATGCCTCCTGATGGCCAGCGAAACTCCTGCTATGCGCAACACCATCTGACATCCTCTAAATGTAGGCAAAACAGAGTCACTGCACATCTGCCTCAGTTCTGTCTCACCCATTAGCTGTATCAATCCACTCCTCACGTCCTTAGGTGCTTGATGTACTGAAGGAGCCTAGAGTTGAAGGGTGCTGATGTTAATAGCAAGGGACTTTCTTGACCCATTCTGCTGGGCTAAATAAATAATATACTTCAAAACCACAAATCAATATACTGTCCACCAAACCCCCCTCCTTCTCTAAATGTCAGTCTTTACTTACTCGCCTGAAGGCTGTAGGAAGAACAGCTATGCTTTCTAGTGCCCTTATAAGCAGGAAATGTACTTATCTTCCTAAGCATGCAGAGTCTACTAATTTGCTGGTGCTCTCCCGATCCCAAGGCGATTCAAACGTCCCTCTTTTTAGCCGCATCAGAGCACCTAAAGATTGTATTGTCCCTTCCTTAGCGTGCTAGAGGTTCTGGTCATGACTTCTCCTGTGCCCCGATGAATCAGTGGGGTGTGCTGGAACTATGGTGCTGAGCTGATGTCTTCAAACCCACTAAGCTAATTGAAGGGTGTCCTCCTCTCCTGGAATAGCTGCTGTACCAGGACCTGCCCATCCACATGGTCCACTCAGGAGAATCTGGAGATCATTTCGGTATAAGTGAATAGGGAAAAGGAGAAGCAGAAAGGGTTGTTCCCTGCTCTTTATAGACAGGGATGTGTTGCCATTTTGATTGCTGCAGATATTGGCAGATTCTCACTCTGCATGGTTGAAAGGAAGTCCAAAAAAAATGGGTGCGGATTTGCATTCCCTTTGTGTGCAGCCATGCTTCTCTTCTGTTCAGACGTTCATGAAAAAGCCAAGGCAGACACACTTATTTAGTCTCAAGTGCTCTTTTATTTGCATCCAGATCCGTAATTTCAATCCACTTTACTGTTATACGTTGGCCGATTATCTACATGGGTCTTGTGGCATAACCACTTATTAGGACCCTGCATATATTGCTTCAACTCACTTTCTCAGGCAGCCTCCCTATGATCCATTTCTATTTTGCGAATAAAACAACACTTCTGAGTACAAAGAGTTGTGCACTGGCTGGGCGTTTTGCAAAAGTGTCCTAATCAACACTAATCAAGAAGAACACACATTCGTAAGTCATCCCTCAAATACCTTCGATATACGTTCTGTGAAAGTGAGAGAGTACAGAAATCAAGGCCTGAGTGCCTAACAGTGCCCTATGATGTTAGCTCCTGAGCCTAGCAGTCAGCAGGGGTGTCTAGGAGAATATGCATCGACTTTCCCTTACTGGCTTGTATCCCGCAGTAGACCTCTGGCACCCTGTCATAGCGACAGAGAACAGGCTGCCTGTGTAACCTGGACAGCAAAACAGGAAGGCCAGAGTGGTCCTTATGAAGTCATGGGGGAGTAGGCAGGAAAGCTTTTTTATTGGAAAAATGGAGGAAAGAAGAGTGGTGCATTGTTCCTCACAAGGAGCAGGGTGTCTGTCTATTGGGTGGAGACATCTCACATTTGTAAAAACTCTGATGAGGAAGAGAACAAGGGTGAGGGCTACACTCTACCGTGCCGTTCTTCATATGCTTTCATTGCCATTTGGACACTACTGCTATGTGTGAATATCCAATGTATACCATTTTATGAATCATTTCAAACTGTGACCATTTTTGTTTAGCCTTTAGCCTAAATTATAAACACAGTATATACTTTTGGGATGCCCTTTGGCAGGTCACCACCAGACCTTCTAAGGCAGGTGTGTCCAACTCCAGGGCTGGAGGGCCAGAATCCTGACAGGTTTTCAGGATACCCCCCAATATTCATGAGACATAATTTGCATACATTTAGAATCATTGTATGCAAATGTGTTTCATAAATATTAATGAGGGGTAGCCTGAAAATCCAACATGTGTCTGGCCCTCAAGGCCAGGAGTTGAACAACCCTTTTCTAAGGGACCTGTATCCCTGCAGCCGCCCAAACATCCTTGAGGTCTATATTGTACTTAATGTGGAGCAAATGCACTGTGTGGGTCACAGCACCATGCGTGGTGAAGCTATACACCTAGACAACATAGAAAGTTATATATTATAATAAATACTGAATGGTCGAAGAGAATGTGTTTGGGTTTCTTTTCATCACTGATGCTTTTACAAAGTCCTACTTCATACACCAAATCGTTTTACAGTCAGAACAAGTCTTACCTTTCTCTTCAAAAGAGAGGGAGCGATCGATCAGTGCATGAACAAACGGTATTCCCAACGACGCAGCAGTTTATACATGTGTAAACACATCACTGCCATTGATAGCTTGAAGAAATGTGTCTAAAGCACACCAATGACAGAGCTGATCACCACTTACATCAAGTGTTTATCAATTGTACCAAAGAGCGGGCAGAACTGTGTGTGTGAGATTGTTGCCAGTCAGCAAAAGAAGCCCCGCTCAAAGCTCAGCTTTGAAATTCAACCCACAGTGGCAAACTGTCAGCAGCTTGATGTTGTATTCCTCTACTGCTTTCCACTGCAGTGCGATCCAGGTTTAAATAAAAAGTGAAATGTTTTTGTGATGAAAAATAATTGTATTCTTAACCCTCAATTGGAGGGAAGATGGGTAGCAGCCCCATGGATAAGCCTCGAAAAGCACTCATGCTAACATTAGGCATTGAAAGTCACGGCCAGTGGAAGAGCAACGGCATTTCAAGTCACTAAGACACCCTCCTTAGTAGCCAGTGCAGAACAAGGCTTCCTTGCAAAAGTAAGTGGTGACCAAACTAAACAAGCATTGGCAATGCCAACAGTTTGGGATTTTGTGTAGACATGTGAAAGGCACTTTTAGGGCACTGCCGTAGTACTATTAACTGGCTATTGATGACAGCAGTTGCAAAATGGGGCATGTACCTGGGCATCTTGTAAGTGATTTCAATCCGGCACTTCACCTAAGTCAACGCCTAGCGTGTAATGCACAACTGAAATCCGTATTTATTTGTGTCTAAAAGTTATTTTATTCTGAATGATGTACCACTCATATCACGCCCCTCTCCTGGAACCCCCCCGGTCACACTGAACTAGGAATCAGGCTGGTTTGCAAAGTTAAAATATTAATTTATGTAGTTACAATCAATCACCCTATGTACAATGGGTACACAATCATCACCAATGGGGTGATGTAACACTAAGCAATCTCTTTTATGCACAAGGAGCAATAGTGAGCAAAACAATTCAGCACATAAATAATACTTTTGTGTGTGTGTTCAGAACAGATAGCAGTATGGTTACTATTTCCCCCTGCACACCCCTCAACCCCCCCAATAGGCAACATAAAGAGATAGGAGGAGAGAGCAGGTATTCAGGAATGGCAGAATTCAAACAAAATAATCCCAATTCCCCCCAGCACGCAAGAGAAACACAGAATTGATTGGCAAGCTGGCCAAATGGTTTCAAAGTTATCTGAAGAATGGATTGGGTGAAAACACTAAATATGGTCTAAATTGCTGAAATGGTGTAAATTCTTATGGGAGCCGCTTTAGATAGTTACACACAAATACTAGCAATGATTTGATACTAAGGAACAATGTGAAATCTTGAAATTAAGGTCGGAGCAATCAAAAGCTGTTTTACACATGTCAGAATTTCCCTAAAACGAAAATTCGCGGCAAACTTTTCAGCATGCGGTAATCATGATTACGGGAGAACCGTATGGATTTGGGATGCAGCTTTAGGTTCTATGGAAAGCTGAGGATTTTAGCTACAAGCAGAAGTTGAAATTTTGTTTCTAGCATAAAAGAAGTTATGGATGTTTTAGTGGAGGTAATTTTTTTCAGATAGGCGCAAGAATGGAAAAACAGGAATGCGCTTTCAAAAGACAAAAAGGATTTCTTATACTAGATTATGACTATAGAAAAAGAGAATGCCACACATGAATCTCCACAGTCCTGGCCAGGGACCCTTCATGTGGTGGATACTCACTTTCTTTCTGGGATTCAATTTATTTATTCACAACACTAGTGATTTATGATTTTAGAAAACGAGAGAAATTTAGCGCAAGAAAAGTTCTGACAATTCAAAAGTACTCCCAACAATACCGGTTCTGAACACAAGAGAGGATGGGTTTAAGATAGGGATTAACTATGGACAGTAAATATCCTAGTGACACAGTCCTATCTATAGATACTAGATCTGTTTCAAACGGAACTGTCAGTATTCTGGTACGTCAAAATTTCTGGTCAGGGAGGGGAACCTGGTTCTGGGATAGACAGTTGGGCACACTGGACTGGGTCTGTTCACAGCACAGGACTGGATCGGGTCTGCAATGGCTCTGGTCACAGCATGGCATAGCTGTATTGGATCTTTTGGTTCTGATGATAATTCTTTTAGCAGGCAGCAGTACAGCACAGCCCGGCTGTTTGTTTAATGTTTCCCTTTGGTGGTGGGATTCTAGTTCTGGAATTTAAGGCCTACCTGAAAATGGTTCAGCTAATGGAATGGGCCTTTCTGCTTTCCAAGTTTCTAGAGTCTGGAGCAAGGAGATGTATGGTTCTCTAGCAGGGTGCTCCGCCAGCAATCGGTTAGTGGGTGAATCTGTGTGTGTTTTTCCAGTCCTGAGCGGTCTCTATTTATGCTTATGATAAAGTGGTGTGTGTGCTGGCTTATCCTAAGCGCACCCCCTTTCCAGGGATTGGTCAGGGTGTCCTCTCTTCCTTGACAGGAGGAGAAGAACAGGGTGTCATCATGAAGATGTGGGTTTACGATGCCTAGAGTCCACCCCTAGCCTCTTGAACACAAAATCTACTTTTAATACAATACATGTTTACAAATGTGCAACCTCTATAACAGGCATATATACAGAGCACATATTTTGAGTAGCAGGTACTCCACAAAACCCTGTCGCTGTAAGATATTGTGTCTGCTTTTTATAAAATTCTGCCCTTTTTATCCGGAACACAATGTCCAGTTTATCAGAAAATGTGTACAAATGTGCGCATTGAACATGGGCATAAGTGTATGAAGTTTCATGCTTCTATCAAAAATACATTTTGTGTAATATCACTTTTTCTGCTGTTTCTTCCTAGAACATATCACAGAGTTCTGGTGCCTTTTAAAATGTGCAGCCAGGATTTAGATTCACAAATATGTTATTTTGGTATTTTTAACAATTGTAAGTGGTAAGTTATATGTATTTAAACAAAATGTTCTTTGTGAATGTCCAGCCACAAATAGTTGTTTGTCTCCGCCTCCTTCTGCCTCTCTGCAGCCCTGAAGCAGTCTCCTCCCATGTCCTCCTGGGCCCAGACCATTTACGACCCTTCACACTTGGCACTCCTTTGAGCTGGAGGAAGTCCATTGTCTCCTTATGGCTCCGCAGCAATTGGCACCTCCCCGTGAGTTTCAGCTGGGGGGAAGTGTCCTCCTTCTGGGAAGAAACCTGCCTTTCAAGTTCTTGCAGCTCAGCCAGGCTTCATTTAATTGTTATTTGTGTTGCATTTTTCCTTTGCTTAAAACCAATTTGTAATTTCAAAACAGTCAGCTAGAACACTTATTTCCGATTCTACACCATGGGATTAACAATTACAACATAGGTTACTCTCAGTAGCATACCATTTACATTGCAAACATTTGCTTTCAGCGTATAAAAGTTAATCAGGCAGGCTTCTGACAGCTGTCATACAGGCGGCTTAGGGTACTGCGCCCAGATTTTGACAGATTCCACAGGCAGGCAACTTTTGCTTGTGAATGTTTTTATGACAAATTCAGCTTTTAAGGACATTGTAAGGGCACAATGATTTCTTGAACTAAGTGAATTGTAGCACCCAGCAAGAATATTGGATGTTTGAGGGTGTTTTGTACCGGCATTCTGCAGTTTCAGCGACCAAGAAAAAAGGATTTAAATGCAAGATTTTGGATTTTTTTCAGCAAAGCACTGCTTTTCCCTCTGTGCTCCATTTTTACTGGTTGTGAAGCCCAGTGACATGTTTCAGGAGTGAGATCTCTGTTCCACCACTGACAACATGCATGGCAGATTTGGCAGCCATCTTTTTGTGTTGCAAAGTGTGATTTTCAGTGGCTTTGGCGCGCACCAGGGTTTTGCGGCCATTCTAGGATTTCTGGCACCATCAGAACACAGGGATGCCGCATGGCAGAGCAAAAGTGGGTCAATACATCCCACAATCTGATAGCATTCAGTGCCTGGCAAATGACCCACTGCCTAATACTTATAAATAACCCAAAAGTGTTGGCTTTTCCAATGCTTGTTTTTAACATATTTCAGTGAAGGACACGCAGTGCTTATAAGTAGAGTGGCTGAAGCCAGACTAAGTTAAGATATTTTTATTACACCAGTAGCGAGTTTGCACCTTCAATTAAGTCATTATCTCTCAGAAGACTGCTTTGAAAAAGCACTGGCAAGCACTTTGAGTGCAAAGTGTGATGGCAAGGCTTGATTAAAGCAAGCTCAGAGAGTTCCCATGAAGAGGTGTTTTGGATGGGTAGGGACAGGAACTGGGTGGGAATGGATATAGGCATTAGCATGGCCATGGACAGTCAATGGGTGGGCAAATAAACAAACTCCTTCGAGTACCCATGAAAAAAGTGACAGTGGCTGCCTTTGCCTCCACCTACTCTGCTCCACCCATCCCTGCGACTGACTCCCACCTTGCCACAGCCCTTGCTAACCTCAACCCTGCCATGAAGGTCCGACTAAAGCCTTCCAAAAAGTGCAACTCTTGGTACGACTCCGATCTGGCTGCCCTTAAATGCAAATGTAGGGCAGCTGAGCGGAAATGGAACTCATCGGGCGGACCATCTAACAAACAGGCCTGCAGCCTCCTTTAAAGGCAATATCAACTCTGCATGCGGTCCAAGAAAAGAGTCTACATTCAAGCCTGCATCTCAGTGGCATCAAACAACACGGCAGAGCTTTTCAAAGTCTGCTAGGAACTGGCCAATACTGCAGCAACCTCTTCTTCTGTCATACCCACCCAGGACCTTTGCTCAGCCCTGGCTGCACACTTCATCACAAAAACCCAAGACATCCTTGCCTCCCTATCTTCCACCCCACAGCACACACCAACACAGAAGCCTCCCTTAGCCCCTCCCTTTCCTCTCTCTCACCCTTCAAACCTGATGAGGTCTATGAAGGCCTCATCCAAACAGGTGGACCTCTGCACCTCTAAAACCATTAAGGGAAATATTGACACCCTCAACCCAACATTGGCAGATCTCTGCCATCTCTCCTTTTCCACTGGAATTTTCCCAACTGCCCCGAAGCACTCCCTTGTGCAACCTCTGCTCAAGAAACCCTCTGCCGACCCCTCCACTCTGGAAAACAACTGTCCTATATCCATCACTCCTTTCTTGGGCAAACTCCTGGAGAAGTTGGCTAGCACTCAGCAGACCCTCCACACTGAATCTAGTGGCTGCTTCCATGACCATCAATCTGGCTTTAGTGCATCCAGAGGCATGAAAACTATTCTTCTGAACACCCGTTAAGACCTGCTCTCAAATCTTGACATTAACACTCCCTCTGTCCTCATTCGTCTTGACCTCTCCACTGCCTTTTACATGGTTACCTGATTGCACATCTGCGTGACAACCTGGGAATCACAAGTCAGTCTCTGATGTGGTTAATCTCCTTTCTTTCCAACTTCCCATGCCAGGTGAAACTCAGAGCCTTTCTCTCGACTATTGCTCTCTCAAACTGTGGTGTTCCTCAGGGATCTAACCTCTCCCCTTGCTTCTTCAACATCTATATGGCTGCCTTGGCACGTGTGATTGCCACTTTCACCCCTAACTTCCAGTGTTACGCAGATGACACGCAACTATCATTCAGGCTACCCCCAGCCAACTTCTCCTTCTCGCTCATATCTGACTGTCCGCTATTCAGTCATGGTGTGCTGCAAATGACCTCTGCCTCAATGCCAGTAAGACTGCAATCATTTGCATTCGGACACCTGCTCCCACTTTCCTACTTTTGCTCTGGTCGGCCTCCCTTGGCCCTGCGCCCGCACCAACCTGTGAGGCAAAAAACCTTGGGGTCATCTTTGACTCCACTCTCTCCTTCTCCTCTCACATTTCTGACATCTCTAAAATGTCCAACTATCAGCAATTCCTCCTTAGAGGTACTGTTCCTTTTCTCACTTTCCACCAGCTGCTCACTGTCTCCAGAGCCCTAATTCTCTCTAGGCTGGACTATTGCAACAGCCTCTTCCTCAACCTCCCTTCTTCTGCCCTTCGCCTTCTGCAATTCATCCAGAACAGAACCACAAGACTAATCCTTGGCCTCAAGCCCAGGTACCGCATCTCTCTGGCGCTGAAATCTCTTCATTGGTTCCCCGTGGCTGCAAGGATCAAGTTCAAGACCCTCTACATTGTCCACAAGGCTTTCTGGGGCCTGGAGCCTACCTACCTGCAACACTGCCTACCTAAATACTGTCCCTCACGAGCCCTCTGCTCATCTACATCCAACCTTCTGCAAGTGAGCCGGTTTTCCAAGCAGAGGTTTGGAGGGAGATCCTTATCCTCAGCAGGTGCCTCCCTCTGGAATAGCCTGCCTGCAGCTCTCCGTCTTGAAATCTGAACAAGTCATGCTTTACTAGTGACCCAGTTCGAACGTCTATGGTACTGCTGAAATACAGCAGGCAGCGTAGCAGCAACCACTTTAACCTGTTTTAACATCTTTTCAAAAAAATCATTTACCACCATCACATTCGTGAAAATGTATAAATGTACAGTAGGGGTTTATGCCACTACTGCACATTTTGTAAACAGACAAGATGGTCATGTTTTAACCCGGTATGCATTACATGGGAAACCTGGTGAGAGGGTGGGCATTGGGCATGCCCACAATTTCACATCCTTTCACACTGTTAACAAAAAACGACCTATACACTCAAGGGAAGTGCTTCTTTACAGAAAGAAAACATGGAGGTCCCTCTTACAATTATTACCTTCACTTTTGGGGTGGAGGTAAAAAGTGGAGGGTTTTCCTGGAAATAAAACTCTGAATAAGGCAATATTTTCAGCTGGCTGTATTTCCTTACACTATCACCAGACATAATACTGCTTAACGTGAAATTGGGAGGGTGATAAAACTCTTGTTATTTGGCAAAAGCCGCCAGCTTTTCCTTTACCTGCCACCACATAGTGACCCCAGTAAGAGTCAAAGTGATCCAGTATCACTTTCCTAAGAGAGGTAAATGCTGATTGCAACCAAACCCTGACTCAATTCCGATCACCCAGTGCTGTAGCAAGGTGAGACTCATGGCTTCCTCCTGATGGGATGCTCCAGGGGAGTCTTGGTCTGTGGAAAGATCAGAAGAGCAAGCGAGCTCCAGACTTGATGTGCTGAAACCAAACACTGCAGGTTGGATTCATCCACTGAATGTAACCTGTAGAAGCTTAGTTTTTGTTGGCCTCTAGTTGGTTTCTGAAACCTCGATAGGTACGAGAGTGCAGAATTCCTGAAACACTTCAGGGTGCTCTAAAGTAGTGGGATATATTACTGGCGCAGAGTCATTTGGGTGTTACCCGGCCGGATGCTGTTAGCAGTCACATCTCTGAAGAATACCCTGGTTATTCCACAACTTTTCCTAGTGCTCCCGTCTAAGAAACGTTTCTCGTTAGCTGGTGTCTGCATGACGTCTGGTATTCATTTAGGAGCAGATTCTCAAAAACGAACAAAGAAAACATGTGCTTTTTTATTTGCATTAGTTTGAGAAATCTGCAGGTCATCTTAGTAACAAGGGCGACCTGCACATTTCTACTAGGGGCTGGGAAGCAGCACCAAGAGGTACTGGCCAGCCTCCTTGCATACATCAGTGTCAGGAGTGTGCTCCAGACACTAAGGTATGCCCGACCTTCTGAAATGTGCTAAGCATAGAAAAACATTTCTATCTGTGTTTGAAAGACAAAAATGCAAATGTGCTGTACCACTTAAAAAAGTGCATTACATGGGGGGGGGGTTGGGAGAGGACCCCACCTCCCCCGTAAAAGAAAATGTGATAAACGTTTTCATTATTTCATCCACGTTTAAATTGCAGGCTTTGAAATGCCTGGCGATGAAAGGACGTAGAACCGAACACATTTTTTTAATTTAACTTAACTGTCAGGATGGATGAAGGACTAACTTGCCCTAAACTAATGTGGGATTTCCCTACCTAAAGAAACTAAGGAAAGTCTGAGTCAAATAGTTCAACTTAAAAGTCTGTCTGTGTCCAAAACCTATACCTTCCCTCAAAATTAGAGCTAAACAATGTGTAGGGATGCCAAAAATAAAATAAGTAGTGTTCCAAACAAAGTTCTAAGCTCCTTCCAGCTCCTAGCTTACTTTCAGCTCCCTTCTTTGAGTTCAAGTACATTTAACACAACCTCAAGATTTCCTTCCCCAAGGTCAAGATGGTTCCACCAAAACCTTGGGGATACCTTCCCCAAGTCCAAAACAATTCCACAATATCTCTTGGTTCCCATCCCCAAGTTCCAGACGGTTCCAAATCAACTCTATCCTTTCTTAGATTTCTCAATGGTGTTCTCGTGCTTTGCTTTAGTTTTCACAATTAGGGTTCCCTGGGCTGGGCGCAGTTGCCAGACCACATGGTCTACCCACTACAGGTCGCGCAACCAGGAACTCCAGGCTCTCCAGCTCAAAAAGGTTCTTCCTTATCTGTACATGTGTGAAGGTCCATATTCACTTGGTGTCTCCTTATTCGCCTTCTGGGTTTGCCACAATGTGTCACCTCTCCTTTGCCAGTCTTTGGCGTTGCCACACTATATTTCTGCATATAGTTCAATTCACTGTGGGTTTGTTTGCCCACCACTTTGTTTTCAGATTCTTTCACATTTCTATATACTTGCAGAGTTCTGTATTTCAAATGGCTCTCGCTTTCCATTCACAATAGGCCTCCACTTTATATTTTTCTTAATTTCTTCCCAACCCCTGGCTACGGGTTGGTTTTTATCAGGCACATGGTTTTCGGTTCACTCAGCATTCACTTAGGTTCCTCACAGCCCCCAGGAGATCCACGGCTCAAGTGATTTTCTCTCCTCACTCACCAGAACTTTGCGTTACATCTGGGCAGCTGTGCTTCGTGTCTCGGCTCCACCTGCACGTTTCTCAGTGATCGCGATCCCCGCTTGCACCGCACTCTCTCTCTCTCGGTTTGCAGTCAGCAGCTATGCCTTCTCTCCATGGACGCTGTCAAGCATTTGGGTTCTGTCTGTTGCTTATGCTGTGCAAACCTAGCCCCCCGCAGCTCTGCTTTCTCTCCAGAGATACTGGCAGGTGTTCAGGTTTCTCTCTCTTGTGCCGTCAGCTCCTGCTGCACAACTCCAACCATTGAGGCTGCCCCTCAAGGATGTCCTTCTAGCTGCCTGCCTGGCTCTGGACTCTTGAGGTCTCTGGGGTCATCTGCTGGTGTCCTGCCCCTTCTGCAAGACCCACTATTGCTGCCCCCTTTCATTCAAGATTCCCTGCTGGTCTCCTTGCTGTTGGTTTCCTCCCTTCTTATACACCTGCAAACACTTGACAAGTTGCAGGTGTGAGTCCCAAATTGGAATTGCCTGTTGATAATTAGTAAAGCAGTTGGGACATTCCTGACCTTTACAATACTGTGCAGGCCTCTTCCTCATCTCAGTACTAGAGTGGGGAAATGTTTGACTAGTGTTCACAACTCTTAGTTGCCTCTTCCTCGTCCCAGTACCATAGTGGGTTGTATGATGGAAAATGTGGGGAGATGTGCTACAATAACCCATGAAGGCGGGGGGCGGGGGGGTTGGTTGGGCTGGTCTTCAGAAGGGAAAGTGGGATATCATGTCTTGCCTGTGGATATCCTCCTTCCAATCCCCAAGGACCATCTCCCCAGGTGATCCTCACTTGCTTCTACACCCCCAAGGTCACTATCCAAAAATGATGGCCTTTCCCTGGCCACCTGTGAAGATGATCCAAGAGGAATAGGTGTGAGGATATCCTCAGGTTTATCACAGCACATGCAAATAATTAACAAGTGTACATGCATACTGTAACCCACTTGAATGCTGCAAAATAAAACAAACTATATTTACATTAGAACGTCTGAACTTACAATGAATACATAACTACATTGGATTCTAAATTACACCTATGCTATTAGCACACTGAAGACCTAATTACACTACAAAGTACCATGCTGACTTGTTACCATGATTATGCATGTGCTAACAAAAAATAACTCTGCATGCGAACTGTAAACTATGCCCTTGTTGCAATAGAAACATTGTTTTGTTGTTATAGATGCATACCTTTTGTGGGTGCTCAAAGCTGTTAAAAGCTGGTGTTGGTAGTATGCAGTTGTTTGCTTCCTATATACCTTTCCTCTTGTTTATATTGTTGGGTAGTTTTGTGTGTGTTTTAAGTTGTAGACAGTTTGTGTTGTAGCTTGTACACAGTTGCTCTTTACTTAAGCTCTTCCTGTCGTTCGTATGGGTGCCTCCATGTTGCATGTGCTTTAAGCTTTACACCATTTGGGGTTGAGTGGTAACCAACTTGCTACTTCAACGAGAATGTTGGTTTTCTCGTGTGGGTTGTAATACACACAGGCCTCAGGCGGTAAATCTGCCAAAAAAATCACCTGAGGAATAACTGTTAGCACCACTTGGTCAGGTGGAATTTCCACCTGATTACAAGTGGTGGTGTAATTCCCATTTATTTTGCGTCCATTGGACTCAATAGGGCGTTTATTTGCGGAATTACAATGCCAGAATTACTGCAGTTGTAATTCCACCAATTCTGAACAATGGTTAGCGTTGAGTGGGAAGATTTACCTCCAGGGATTTCCTGGAGGTAAATCCTAAACTGAAAACCCAACCTCATAATTTGGCGTAGTGGTAAAATTTGCGGTAACTCAGTTACCACCAATTTTACCACTTACCGCCTAAATCATAATGAGGCTGACGTGTCTTCATGCATACACAGTTTATATTTCAATAGTACAATATCCTTGGAACGTACGTTTTCATTGGAAATGGTGATGGTGATTGTTATTGCGCAGGCATAAATGTAGATACATTTGAAAAAGTTAATGTCACTGAAATGGGCAGCTTGATATTAAATTATTTTTTTTAGTGCACCAAGTCCTGCCCAACAATCTTAAATATCCATGCAGCCAATTTTGAGATATTTGGGCCATATATTTGGGATATATGAGAAAACACCAGGTCATAAGCAGGTAAAAACAGGAAGACATCCGTGAAAAATTCTTAAAATGTCCATGAAGCGCTGGCTACCTAGGCATTTTATTGTGGAACATTTTGAAATGTTTTCATTAAAGGGTTTAT
The DNA here is from genome assembly GCF_040938575.1 of Ambystoma mexicanum. Lineage (NCBI taxonomy): Eukaryota > Metazoa > Chordata > Amphibia > Caudata > Ambystomatidae > Ambystoma > Ambystoma mexicanum. The sequence goes on along the minus strand of NC_090927.1, from coordinate 441,214,302 downwards.
GAGTTTATGAATAAAGTTGTTTTCTAAAACTCCATAGACAGTTCGTCTTAACTTTAACTATGCCATGAGCTAGCATGATGATATTTGTATGATTCATATATTATTTATATATATAAGACTTTGTAACGTTTATCACAACTATAAGCGCTCCCTGCCATATGTCACACCACTGTTCTGGTGCCTAACTCATCTGGTGACCATGAAACACATGAGAAATACCTACAAAATAACTCTCATAGGCAGCCTTCCTGCTGAAATTTGAATAGGGTAGCAGGAGTATGGGTTTGGGGGGTCACAGACTGAAATAAGTCCAAAGTTCATGCAGGAAGCGGGCTCTCCGGGCTGTTCCAAGTGGTAGAAAGGTGATCTCTGTGTGCATAACACAGTGGAGAAAAGAGCACAATGGGAGCTGTTATACTCCTTTTGAAGCCAGCCTGCACCCTGCCATGTCCCTGACGGAGAGGGGTGAGAGGTGTTAAAGCTGAAGGAGTGGACACTAGTCTGTTCAAGTTATCAGCCACCCTTGTTTGCATCCGAGCTGAAGGCGGATACATTCAGAGGTGTGTTCATTAATGCACTCTGTTGGCATTGGGCTGGCAATGGGATCCTCTGCAAGACCTCTGCAGACAGAGAGGCCTGGGGAAGTTTGTCCCCCTGGTCTCCCTCATGATGGCCCTTGGAGGGGCATACGTGCAGCCAGTAAGAATATGTTTTCTTACTACGGCACAGTATGTCTTTTTGGACATCTATGATAAACCAAGCATGACCAAGCATGATATGGTTTGCTAGGCATACTTTGGAGCAGCCAGTCTAGCCATATTTTTTAACGGTGCCATGTCATTTTTTACTGGCCATCTATGATAAAGCAAGCATGATAAGTGTTCTTAAATGCCTAGACCGGTATACATTGGTGTAGCCAGTTTGGACTGTTATTTTATTTTGGCAAGTATGTTCTTAGGAGTTGATACTGGCATAATGTGCAAATATTGGTGCAGCCTGCATAGAAATGTATGTGTACCAGCAGCGTGAAACTGTTTTTTATACTGGCATATATTGTGGGGGAAGGCATCAGGAAAATTCATTGAGAAATGCTCCCATGCACTGCTGGTGACTTGCATCTATTGCATTTTTTCACGAGTTACCATACAAAACCAATTGCAGGTTGTCTGGCTTTTTGCACAATTTTTCACAGAAGTGTGCTATGTAACTCACCATTTTAACCCATTATTCAAAATGTTCTTGGAAGGAGAACCTCCCCAAACCTGCCCTGGTTGGTTATGGCTCTCTAGCTTCCCTTGTTTGCTCTACCGAATTTGAGGAACTATGTATGCCCTTCCAAAAAAAATTATTCACAAGTCACCACTGGTGGAATAAGGGGTCATATTGGAGAAAACATGCTTCGGTGCAAGTGCAATTAGGTCTAGGGCAAACATTCCCCTTGTTTGACAAGCATATTATTTTAATGCATTCTTGCATCAGGGCCATTTTTACACTAGTGCAAAGTGAAAGAATGTGCTTTTTTGTATGTCAATTTTGTCCATAGTGCTAATTGCACTTGCACAAGTGCAAAGTTTTGTTGTAATACCCAAGAGGTCCAATCTAACAGGCTGAAGGATGGTGTGGAACCTTGAGGTCCTGTCATTCCCGTCCAATATGTGTTTGAATAAACATACACCTGGAAGGCCACATGACGCTCCTGTTTCCTTCCTGCGCCGGATTATTCTAACATTTTAACGCTCTCATGCTGTCTGACAAAAACAGGATTCGCTCATGAACCAAATGCCAACCAGTCTCACCCTTGTATAAGTTACCTTACTGTCTGAGTTTGTACTACTATCATAGCTCTCAATGTTTTCTCACCCCATGATGGGTGAAAACACTCGATTTTGCTTTTGGCTGGTGAAAGCCCATTCATCTATATGGCCGGGTAGGGCGCTCGGTGGGTGAGAGAGCTGCTTTCATGGCGAGAGACACCCACCAAAAGCGTGTGAGCTAAGAGGTATGCTACTATCCAGTAGAGTCCACTCATTACACCATTCCAGTTAACAACATACATGCGGGATTAGGGCAGGGGTCAGCGTACTAAAGAGAATATATTTTATCAGGGCACAAGGCCTGTCTTTGAACTATTATAGGCTATTGTATAATTTTAACCAAGTAGCTAAAAACACAATTTAACAAAATGCCCCCTTCCCTTGAGTCACAACGCAGACATAAGCGCAAATAAAAATATACGTTTTATGCTCAAGACACACAAGCAAAGAAACTGAGTAAGGACACTTGTCTGTATTTATTATCGAAGAAGGGCATGCAGTTTTTTTGTTGTGTACGATGTGAAAAAATATTTGAAATGCTACAAAAACAGCTCCTTTTTTCCATATCTAGCAGGCAGACATTATACAAATAAAATAAGTGTTTGGAAAAATAAAGGGGGATTACTTTGTGATCTGCTTTGTTGACTTGAAAGCTTATATTGCTGACAGGCACACAGGTGGGCTTTGCGTCCCACTGCATACGTCGACCATTCACACCTACCAGAGCTAATGCCAACAGGCAAAGGAGTAACCATCATTGCATCAAAGTGAGTACGCGTAGATTTACATTATTTTAAATAATACATTTTAATATTACCCATGTAAACGCTATTCAGTTTATCGAGCGTGTATGCTGGAAGAGAATTCAAACAAATGCATCTTTTCTCTTCTACCACATAACAGTAAAATGGGTGCAAGGTAAATGCTGAATAATACCCTACAAACGTTAAGTTTCAATTGCATTTATTTTAATTGATTGTATGTTTACTATCAGCGTGATTATTATTGAACAAATTGTCACCTTAACACTTAATATGATCGGTAGTTGAAATATTTTTGTATTTGTTTTCAGAATAGTATACAATAAGTTTATTAAAGAAGGCGCGGTGTGCCAAGCATAAAGCTTTAAACTTAATCCTCTGCGCCACCGGGAGCCAGTGCAGTGGTCAAAGCACAGGGCTTATGTAAGTTACGTAAGGGGAGGCAGTTAAGAATCAGACCACACAGCAGAGACAGAAGAAGAATCCAGCACAAGGAATTCGGTCTTGTCCCCATTCAGCTTCAGCCAATTCGCACTCATTCGATTTCCCATTGCAAACAGACACTCCCGCAATTCACGAGCTACAGACCCCTGGTCCCTATCAAGAAGGACCAGATCTGAGTGTCGTTGGTGTAGGAATAACAGCAAAAGCCGTGGGAACTGATGAGGTAAATTAGTGGCTGAATATAGATGTTAAAAAGCATAGAGGACAAGGCCAACCCCTGAGGAACACCACAGAATAAAGTGCGAGAAGAGGAAAGAAAAGGAGGCAAAGATAGTGATTGACTCCTATCCATGAGGAATGATGCAAACCAGTCTGGGATGGGCCCAGAGAGACCTGCCGCTCGCAGGCGATAAAGCAGGATGGTGTGATCGACCGTGTCTAATGCCGCTGACAAATCTAATAATATCAGGGCTCCCACTCCGTCTTGGTCTACCAGCATGGTGAGATCATCTACCACAGACACCAGAACACTCTCGGTGCCCCGTCCCGGATGAAACCTAGACTGGAAGGAATCAAAGAAACGTCACGATTCAAGAAAAGAAAAAAGCAGGGGCGCTATTAGAAACTGTAGCTTCATGAAAAAAGGAAGAAGATAAATAGAGCGAAAATTAGCCAGCACCGCCACATCCAGCAAAGGTTCCTTAAGGAGAGGAATCACAGTAGCCTGCGTAGTAAGGTCTTAGGCTGAGTATTTGAGAGTGTGCTTAGGGCAGCTACATCCCCCAACTTCCAACATTTCATCAGGGCAATCCCACTATTGAGAGAGCTTGAGGGGTGCCTAATAGGAAAATGAGTTGGCTCCCAAATCATTTTACCCAATTTTGGATTTACTGCGCGACTTAGCTGGATCTTTAGGAAAAACTCCAACACCTTCCTCTGGGTATTGTGGGTTATGCTAAGGTTATGCTAAGGATTCCCAAATTGTGCCTCAGCACGTCCCCCGGGGAGCTCTGTGGAAATTAGCCCCACATCGCTCTCGTCACCTTCATCAAAGTAATTGGCAACAAGCTTCCAAACGTTTTCGTTTTTTTTCCCCTAATTGCTCTGTCAAGTGAGTCCCATTGTTCCTCTATGTATCGCCCCTTTTTGTTTTTCAGAAGGGTTCTATAAGATGTTTCATGGCATAGAATTGACCTACAGTAGCTAATCTCCCCTGTGTAGCCTGGTGAAATGTCTTTTTTGTGTGCCTGCATTCAACATCGGACCAGGGCACGTTTTCTCTTAGTACACCTTTCTTGTTCCCCGGATGTGTGATACAGTTCTATAAAATTGATCTTGAAGGAGTTTAGACTGGCGCACAACATTGTGTGGGCTATGAGATCCTAGCAACTTTGCAATGTATTTGCAACATTTCCCCATCTTGAGACATGCTTAGGATCTCGTCTCTGCCGATCCTTCTCATTGGGAGGACCTCTATTAGATCCTCGTTCTTCGGGCAGGAGTGTGCTCTGTTTGTACACAAATATCACTCTAGCACCAGGGGGTTATGGTCGCTCTCCATTTGGAGCTATTTCTCGAAATGTTTGGCTTTATGAAAGGAAAAACAGTCAACTAAGCAGTAGTCTGTGATGGGTTTTTTCGAACCAGCTTTGAAAGCGGGTTTTGGTGGGACATCCCCCTTGCATCTTCCATTGAGCTTTACAAAAAGAAACGTTGTCAAGAATGTTGTCCTCGACTAGACTCCTCTTTGGGATTCTGTAAGATTCTTCCAACCACATTTGGTCTGCTGAGTTGGCCGTGGACCTTCCCAGCTATGCATTGAAATCACCAAGCAATATGATGCTGTCTTCTCTAACACCTGACATCCCCTTTAGGAGGAAAAACTCCTTCTTGATGGTTTTAACCTGCTTAATTCTGGGCGTAATATATGTATTTACCACCACCAGTTTTTGAGCAGGTAAGCGCTCTCCTTTAGAGAGCGACAAAGAGTGAGAGTTCCAATATTACAAAGTTATTAAAGGGCCTTCTAATAACATAGGCAGCACATGGTTTTCATCACCAGCCATTTTTTGATCTTTCTGCCTTGGTGGGGAAAATGTTAAAATTGTTGAATCTGTCGCATAGGCCGGCCTCGTCTACTAACCACATTTCCTTTAGGCAAATTATGTCAAAAACAGTTTTAGCCACTGTATCCACGTCAAACTGCTTGTTTTTAATGATGCCTACGATGTTCCAGCTCACTGTTCTCAAGAAAGACCCTGCAGTGGTTGCATGCGTGGTCATTGTCCTGCTGCCATTTGATGTCTCATTAAATGTAAGCTGGTGGAGCAAGGAAATGCTCTGGTAGACACTTTCTCTTGCATTTCCTGAGATGTGTGTAGGTGGCAGTCCATCCGCAACTCTTTAGGTACAATTTAGACTCTTGGTGGGCCAGTCTGAAATTGATTTGTACATTTGAAAGGGGTGTTGTGTCACAACTTGGAGAGAGAAGGACATGCCAGAGATAGGTTCTAGCCATGTGTTGTGTAGATGGCAGATTTTAAAAATTGAGTTAGAATACACTTCTATTCCTTTTCTGGCAAAAGCAGTGATTTTGAAACCTTTTTGGCCTGGGCCCCCCTGTGCAAAATTTGGGCAAGCTGGGCCCCCCCAAAAATGCAAAATTGACAATATGTACAAATGGCTATGAACTATTATATCCTCCACCTGATCCCATCACAGTTGATAGGCTCCCTCATCCCACTCCTACCCAGTCCCTGGGCTCTCCCCACCCCATCACAGACCCTGGGCTCTCCCCACCCTGCTCCCACCACTATCCAATGGCTCCTGCCCATCTTGCTCACACCACAGTCACTGGGCTCCTCCAACCCTGTTCCCAACAGAGTCGAGGGCCAGTGGTGGCTGGTAAATTTTTCCAGTGGAGGGACATAAATATTTCCTCCAAAAATGCTATAGCGACTGAGCACAGTGAGGGAGCCTGAACCAATCAAGGGTGGTTCTGGGGGTTTAGCCCCCGTGAATTGTTTTTAAAATAATGGGTTAAAATGCTGCGTTGTAGAGCATACTTAACAAAAAAAGAATGGGTAAATAGCCACAGTTTGCAATAGGTGCTGGGGGGGCCAGAGGACAGGCATGACATTTTTTACTGGACCTCTATGATAGATGTGCAGTAAAAAGATACCATCCCTGTACCATGGGCTCCACTGGGCCTAACACAATAAACATCATTATGTGTGTATGCAAAGCACTGGAGTGCCAAGGGGGAAAGCATGGTATTTTTGACTGGACATCTATGATAGATGTCCAGTAAACAAATACCATCCCTGTCCCCTGGGCTCCACAGCGCCTCAGAAGGTGAGCTGATTTTGGCAGGTGGGTAGGGGTAATTGTGCAACAAAGGCATTTAGGCATTTTTTAAATGCCTTTGTTGTACAACCCTCCTTCCCCCTCTATCCACCACTTGCCAAAATCAGCTCAACGGACCAAAACAAACTAACACACACACATTCATACAGCAATCACTCTAGAATTCACACAAGCATCCATCACCACACACTCACTCACAACACAAGCATACATGCATCCATACACATATTCAAATAAAAAATAAATGAGAACATAAACGTACCTTCTGCAGGGGCCTAAGTGTGGGTGCTGAAACACCCTGCTCCAGGCTGCTATGTCTGTATGTGTGAGGAGGCACAGGAGCTCCCCCCTGCACATACAGACATGCAGGGCCTCAGCCAGCATTTTCAATGAGCTATGCATGGCTGGCAAAGCAAAACGCCCCGAGCCTTGCATGGCTCAGTGAGCATGTGCGCCTGGGGAACTGAACTGAACTGTCAAAGGGAAACAGCGAGTGCTCCTTGTTTCACTGGGCTGGCTCCTTAGCTCCTCCATAATGGGGTAGTGGGCCACTGGGTGGGTTCAGGGCTCTCACGGCACTCCAGGGACGCAGCTACGCCCCACAGTTTGAATACCTATGAGCTAAAGCGTCTTTGTAATTAGGATACAGCACCTGATATATGAGTTTGTTAACCCAAGGTGTATGCTGCATCTCCCCAAAAACCTTTTGATCTTTTTGGTAGCATCCACAGATCCTGCTGAAACCTTTCAGAAGCCATTATATGATGTCAATGCACTTATCCAAATGGGCAGGGTCCTTATTTCTTGCAGTGTTATGGGCATATATTGCTCTTAAGGGGGTTTCAGCATTCACTAAAAGAGGAGTAGTAACGAGACCTCGGCTTCCGACTGCTGCTGGAGGTAGTTGGTATCACTTAGCGCAGAGCTCGATAGGGCTTGTAAATTCAGGCTTGATGAACATCTGGAGCCTGCAATATGGGTGGTTGGAGTGACAGGATCCTCACATTCCCTTGCTTGTGAGTGCTGTCTAATAATTTCTTCATTGCAAGGACCTGCAAAAAAGATTTGTCTGGGCATTTGGTTTATTGTTAATCTAATTGTGCACACCACTGTTGGGCTGTTAAAAACATTCTAAAACCTGCTGGGGCTAGTAATGCAGGAAGAAACACCATCTGCACCTCTTAGCTAACATCACTACTTTATACACCGTTGTTCCTTAAAATGATGCTGAAAAAAGTCTTTAAAATTGTGTTAAATAAGATATGGCATTTGTTCTACATGCCATTTTGAATTCCTGCACATTTTATGAGTGTGATCACTATAGGAGTTGGGGAAGGGCATTTCTAAGAGAGAAGCATGGGATTTTCAAAAGCAATTCTGCTAGTTTTTTCGTGTTCCAGTGTTTACTACATTTTTATATGGCACAAAAACTGGGGCACACAAACCCGCTGAGAAAGATGGGTGCTAAAATTAGCACTCCCAGAAAGTGCTCCAGCGAGTGCAGAAGCGGTTTGGCAGACCATCCTGCTGTTTTTGGACTGAGCATGTGAATCACTACTTCGGCTCGTATTGTTGACTCTGCCCCCTGCACCTGGCACATTTGAAAAATATCCCCTCATCGCGCTGCTGCGCGCGCTCCCAAAGAGTGCTCCATGCAAGTACAGAGGTGGTTTGGTGGACCTTTCTGCTGTTTTTGGACTGAGCCTGTGACTCACTAAATTTGCTTGTATTGTTGACTCTGCCCCCTGCACCTGGGAAACTTTAAACACTAATCTCAGCATGCACATTCCCGGAGAGTGCTCCAGCGAGTGCAGAGGTGATTTGGTGGACCATTCTGCTGCTTTTGGACTGAGCCTGTGAATCACTACTTTGGCTTGTATTGTTGACTCCGCCCCTTGCCCCTGAGAAACTTGAAACACTCACCTCATCACGCTCCTGTGCGTGCTCCCAAAGAGTGCTCCAGAGAGTGCAGAGGCGGTTTAATGGACCATTCAGCTGTTTTTGGACTGAGCCTGTTAATCACTACTTTGAATCGTATTGTTGATTCCACCCACTGCACCTGAGAAATTTAAAAAACTCACCTCAGCAAGCTACTAAGCGCATGCTTCCAGAATGCACTCCAGCAAGTGAAGGGGTAGTTTGGCAGTTAGGCGGCTTCAAAGGCTACCGAATAGGTTTGTCAAGGTTTGGTTTGGCCTTGCATAAACGGAAACTCAATAGTAATACTTTTCTGAATTGTAATTTATTCTTGCCCATTGCCACTTTTTCTTGCTAAACATGACAAACAAATCTAAACTTAAAAAAGCAATTAGAACCGTAGAAATAAAAATGTTGTGTGTTCAGTGGCTGAGATGACACTGGCTGCCAATACTGGTGTCCCATCGGCTATTTCTGAACCGCATCATCCCACTCGTGAAAACATGCAGAATATTGTCGCTCCTGCAAGTTGTAAAATCACATCCTATTTTCAGGCTGGTAAGCCTGTAAAGGATCATTTGTCTCTGAGCGATAAGGGTGCCGGTTACAGTTCATTCTCATACTCAGTAATTCTCATGCTTCCATGACTGGCAACAATTCTCTTCTCAACTGGTGCTATTCTCTTCAATCTAAAATAGCGACACAGGTTGTTTTGGTCGACTCTGGGAAATTGACGTCTATGACCCTTTCTGATCTTGTTGAACTTTTTCAAACAGCCCCAACTACTTCCAGCGAGCTATAATGGATGTCAGGCTGAGAATAAGCCTGGCACTTTATGGTGATTATGAGTAGGTGGAGGAGGTTGAGGAGACTGCTCGTGCAAGTGAGTGCTTACTTGATATGCAAATAGCTATTTACACTTCACATTTTGCCACCAAAATGTTACTAAAGTTATGTGGCAGAACGAATGAGAAAATACACACCCAGAGCGTTGATTTATGTTCTAATTTAGTGCTAATTAGCCCACTGAGCATTGGGAATAATGGCAGTGCCAGCCCACCTTCGACCCCTGATCCTATCCTGGAGGAAAAAAGTGACATGGTGGTTTCCAGTGCACCTGCTGAGATAATTACTGAACAACAAAATCAAAACTGAGTGACGGCTTGAATAACAACCGGGAAAAATGTCTTTATCGAGGATCTAAAAATAACTGCAAAAACCTATCCTGCTGCACTGGATATCGAGCTAGACATTTTCGTAACTTTGCCAAACTTTGAAGCATTTATAAAAACAAATAATAAATTGTGGGATAGGGCCTTGAATATAGATAAACTTCATTAAAAAAAACAATATAAGGAATACTCTTATCAGAGCTTCCCTTATTACAGACCCTGCCGCTATTTGACTAAGAACTGCCCCATTGAGCTTAAACTATTCATGTTCTATTTAAGACTGAACGTCCTTCCCACTCATGAATATGTGGGTACGTGGCAAGCAAAAAAATACTCCACCGATTACGTCAACCGCTGCAGACTATGTCATCGTGAAATTGAAACATCTCGCCATATCTTAACTGCCTGACCCAATTTGGCTGAATGTTATACTAAAGGTCTACTCAAATTATGTAAATAACATGGATAGTATTCTTCAAGACAAGTTTTGGTCAACGCTATGTGGAGCCCAATCAATAGTTGTGACTGCTGCCGCTTTTGGGATATGGAAAGAAATGGAAAAGAAAATGGAGATGAGGCAAACACAACTGTAGTAATAGGAAAATCCTGTAAATAAATTGAAGGTCATTGATGGAATTTTGATATATGATATTTTACTAAACATTTTATATATTTACGTTTTATATATGTGAGTGTTTATATATATGTGTATTATTGTTCTTTTATACATTTTGTTTGTGCTTAAAGTTTTGTAAATTAAACTAAACTAAACATGCACAACAAAAAAATAAAAAAAGATAATCCTGATGTTAACAATAAGTCTGTAACTGATGAGAGGGTGGTGGATGCACTAATGACTATGCCAAACAAAAGACCATGGAAAAAAGCAAACGGGAGGCGAAAGAGAGAAGCAAAGAAGGCTGCAACCCTCACAAGCTAATTATTGAAAGATCAAAAGGAGGGTAACAAATCCGTACAGGAAGTATTCAGTGAACTTAATGAAACCGGTTCTGACCTTGAGCCTAGTTGTGGAATAATTGCTGATAGATGTTCAATGCCAGATAAATCTGCTACTGACCCTAGAAAGGACAAAAAGGCCCCAACATCGAGCGACATTGTAGACAAACCAAATCAAAATACTACTGATCCTGTAAGCGATATTCAATCAACACTATAGCCAAGTCAATGCCTAGTCTGGGATGCTGAGGAAAACCCTTATTAATGTATTTTTATGTCTAGTTCAGTACTCTTGATGACCACCCTTGTATAACACCCACCTCTTAGAATCCCCCTCACCCCACTGAGCCAAGAAGTAGGTTTGTTTTGCAAATTAAAAGGTTTATTTGAGAATTTAAACAATATATATATCTATCACACTTTATAATAAATTAATATCTGATAGTACACTTAGACATATGATGTTGATCAACAATGGGTAATATGGCACTAGCACACTTCTTTACAATCAGTTAGTATAGGATGGATAAAGTAGCAAAAATACTTTTATGATTTCAAGGGAAAAGCAAGGGAAAAGCAATGAGGAATAAAATGCAGTACAGAAATACTTGATATGCTTTTAGCAAAAGATAAGATAATCACTTTTTCTCTGGCAATTCACCCCGCTCCCCTATGCAATGTAAGAAATGGAAGGAGATGGAAAGAGGAGCACACAGTTCGCAGGAATGCAATCAAATACAATATGAAATTCAGTTCCCCCCCAGCAAACTTAGAGGAAACAGGTAGGAGTTTGAAACACAGGCCCAAAATGCTTTTTAAATGTGATGGCAATGGATGGGAAAATGTGCCAACTGATTTTAATTCCCTCTAGAGATTCAGGGTGAGTGGGAGATGCGTGTTGGTATTAGTTCAGGCTCACTTTAGCAATGCTCTATGAGTTATTACCAAGTTGCAACGGATTTTAACAAAAGAAAGAATTGAGCTGCTATTTTGACAAGTGGAGAAATTGAGCCAAAATCGCAAATCGCAGTAAATTTCGCGAGTGCGTAAATCGTGATTGCGGAAAAAGTATAAGGAGTAGGAAGTCGGTTCCAGACGGTTCCAGAGATACAGACGATTAAATAAAGGTAGATTTTTGGATTTAAAGTAAAACTCAAAATGACAGGTGACAGCTTGCAGCTGCAGAATTGACAGGTGACAGTTGTGCAGCTTTAAAAATGACAGATGACACGATTTCTAGGAGGCAGTTCTACTTAGGTTAAAATAGTTTGGATTAGATTATTTTAACTAAGAGATTGGTTCTGCACAGTTCTGCTAGGTACTCACAATATGAATTTGAACTAGGCCTCGTCACGGATCTGGTCAACACGTCCGGCTGCGGTTCTGTCTGCTCGGCGGGTCAATCAGGCACCGTTTCTGCTCACAGCGATCTGGGTCAGCTCTGCTCTGCTGGTCTAGCCTCTCTGGATTCTGGATGTAAAGCTGCTTTCTGGGTACTGCTACAGGTTCTTGCAAAAATTCTCGGCAAAACTTCAAACAGCTCGCCCGGCTGTTGAATAGTTTGGTTAGTTTTGAGGCCTGCTGAAGAGGATTCAGCTGGTGGGTTCAGGCCTCTCTGCTACAAATTCTGGAGTTACTTTCTGCTACAGGTTCTGGAGATTGATGGATTTGAAGTCTGGATCTCTGGATGTGAAGTCTTCGGTCAGCATGCTGCACAGCAAATGGAATTGAATCTCTCTACCTGTCCCAGCAGTCTCTTTTAATGTGTTTTGGAAAGTGGGTGTGTGCGTTGGTCATAACTAAACCTGCCCCTCTGACTTATCATTGGCCAATTCCGCCTCTCTCCCTTGATTGGGGGAAGGAAATGTGAGTCAGAGTGATGCTGTAGGTGTTATGGTCAGAGGAACCTCTCCTTGTCAGATTGCACACAAATCTATTTCTGACCAAAATACATATTTATCTATGTACCATTTTTCTAATATTATAGGTCCAGTTAACATATTTTCTGTATCACCAAACCATCCGATCCATGTCTTTGTACGATGTCATGTCCACTGATGACAGAATTCTCCCCTTTTCATCCAGATAACGACCTCTAAACCTTTCCAGATTTTACAGAAATGTGCACCAGGGATATGGGTTACAGATGATAAAGTGTCAGATTTTTAACATGCATACATTTGATGACAACCTTTTTCCCGCTACTATCCCAAGGAACATACCCCAGGGTCCTAACACCTCTTAAAATGTGCACAGAAAAATCACAAGAATAATGGTATTATTTATATAATTTTGACCAGTCCGCACTATGAGCTATCTGTCTTTTTAAAATTATGCCCTGGTCAAAAAGGGGTGTGGCTTCCCACATCACAGGGTGGAATAACTGGTTTATCCACTTCCCCCAAGCTCAGCTGGCTTGCAGAGGCACTGCCCCTCTCAGTTTCCCCTAAGAGCAAGCCACTTTACGGCCCCCCCCAATATAACATTTGCCTGAGTCCAGGACAGGCCTTTGTTCAACTCCCTGTAGTCCCCAGCTGCCACTCCCCTTTCAATCAACAGGGCCATGTGACCTCAGGATGCAGCCAGGCCTGGGAACACAGCTGTTGATCCAGTTTCAACTCCTGTCGGGTGTAGTTGTCAGGCAGAATTCAGTTTCATTAAGCCAGGTACATTATATACATTAAATAATTACTTCCTTCAAGTCATTTCAGAATATAGTTTTACATTGTATCCACCTCTTAGCAAGTCTTTCCTTGGTCTGGTTTTGTTTCATTTGTTCAGTTTTACACAAAAGTCTGGTGGTTTTAAAACGCCGTCTTTCTGATAGTGGTGAGTACCGGTAATGCAACCATTTTTGGGATTAAGAAAATGAATTCCCCACAGTTCTGAGTTGCTTTTTGGCAATCAGCATTGCCATTCCCAATGGTTTCAGGCTACTGTGTGTGTAGCCCAATGGTGGTTTTAGGCAGTGCCCTCCTGTGCTCACAACATAGGCAAAAATGGGTGGCAGCCTATTCTTCATGTTTTCCCTGTGCACTCTCTGGGGAGTTCTGGCCATCATGATGTTTTCCATGCCAGTACTGCACAGTTTTATGGTAGGGCTTGGATGCATGGGTAAAAACATCCCACAAGCCCCCCCTCTTGCGATGGCCATTCTTTCCTTTCGCTGATGGAACTCCCAAGATCTGGGATGTTCGCCTCCTCTTCTTCCAATTCCATGGATGGCACAGTTTAGCATCTTTTCCTCCCTCCAGTTGATCAATCAGTTCTCCTTGCTGGTCCTGATGGGAGGATTGGGCGGTACCCTGGGCCCCTCGGGTCTCTGCTCCCGGTCCCCGGTCGTCCTCCTTGGTCAGTCTCCATGGTTTCATCTCTCCTAGGATGATAAAGCAAAGCGGCAATACCTATTCGTAGACATTTCTTCACCACTATTAATGGTGTGGCGAACATATACATTTATGAATCAGAAGATATGAACATATACATTTTCTTTTTTAAATTAGGAGACAAGAACATATATATATACAAGGATCACATGATTTTATATGCTATATGTGGAATATTTTAGGGTTGGAACTGAATTACTCTGGAGCGGCCCCCTCTGGGATTCCAGTGGATTCCTCCAGTTGTTGCAGAGTGTGCCTGGGATGGCCACACTTTAGCTGATTTATATGTACCCACTTGTCTTCCCCTTCCGCCAGACTGCCTTTGGGGATGCAGATCTTATAGGCAACAGGGGAGATCTTGTCTATAATTTCAAACGGTCCCTTCCATGTAGGCAAGAATTTTCGCTGTTTGGCCTGGTTCCTTTGGAAATTGTATAGATAGACCTGATCACCCACCTTATATTCCTTTCGGGTAGTTTTCAAATCATAGTGGGTTTTCATACTCTCAGCTGATCTTTCTAGATTCCGCTGAGCATAGGCAAAAGCATGCTGAAGGTGTTTCCTTAAATTCTCCACATACTTTGTGGAGGCATTTATCAGTGTCTGCTCTTGAGTCCTGTAGAGCAAATGCTGGGGAAGCACCATCTTGCGTCCTGTCATCAACTCAAATGGTGACATTTTAGTTGCAGATGAAGGGGTAGATCTGATGGCCATTAGGACCAGAGGTAATCGGATATCCCAACTTGGCCCAGAATCTGCCACAAACTTTTTTAATATGCTCACAATGGTTCAGTTATATCTCTCCACTGCTCCAGAAGAAGCTGGCCTGTAAGCAATGTGTAGCTTCCTTTTAACACCCAGTATCTCCCACATCTTTGTCATTACTTCACTGGTGAAGTGGCTACCTCTGTCTGACTCAATCCTTAGACCAAAACGGGAAAAGATGTGGTTAATCATCAGGGCAGTTGCTGTTTCTGCCTTGCAATTTGGGGCCGGGAGACATTCCACCCACTTGGTAAACAAGCATGTAACGGTCAACATGTACTTGTTTCCTCTAGATGAGCGAATCACAGGGCCTACAAAGTCGATTTGCAAATCTGACCATGGCTGTGTCATCCCCCTCTTTTGGAGAGGCGCACCGTGTGTGAGGGATGATGGCTGAAATTGTGCACACACAAGACACCCCTTCAAGTATTGGTCGAGGTCCTGCCCCATGTGTGGCCAGTATGCAACCTCTCTTAAGATTTCCAGTGTTGTGTGAAACCCCCTATGACCGGCGGTGGCCGCATCATGGGCGTGACTTAACATCAGGCTTCGGAATGAGGTAGGAACCACCCACTGATCATGGCCAGCGTGGGATTTCCTTACCAACAAACCGTCTTGGATTCGGAACATTTTTGTACATTTCATCAACACTCTTAGGTCCTCTTTCCCAATGTAATCTGTGTCCGTCAGGGGAAAGTTCTCAGGGTCCTCAAGGTGTTGGTAAAACTTACCAATAATTGGATCCCCCTTCTGAGCTGTAATTAAATCAGCATCAGGGGTCTCCTTACTCCATTGTGCATTTGAAAGATCATTGTGAGCATCTGTCTGGGACCTAGTGATAGCAGTGACCTGGATTTCCCCCAACAGGGACTCTATTTCTATTAGATCCCCTTGGATGGCCCCGGTTTTGGCCAGCTGATCAGCTAATTCATTTCCAGTTTTGTCTGGTCCCTCTACTTTGGAATGACCCTTGATCTTTTTCCAGTAGATGGTCGTCCCATTCGATGTGACCAGATCATCAATGTTTTGGATTAACTTCCCATGTTTCAAGGGTTTGTTATTAGCACATAACATGCCTCTGGTTTTCCAATTAACCAGGTGCTCCACGAACCCGTTCCGTACATAATCCGAGTCTGTGATTATGACCAGTTTTTGGAGTTGATGTTGGACAGCAGTGAGGATGGCCTGATGCACAGCCATCAATTCTGCCACCTGACTACTTCGGGGACCAATTTTGTATCCAGCGGAGGGTTCTGGTGACTCATTCACCCATGCATTCCCTACGCCGGCCACCAGTTCTTTCTCCCCGTTGTCCTCAACATGGTACGAGCATCCATCCACATAGACAGTGGGCATTCCCTCACACTTGTCTTCTTCAAAGACTTTGTGTGGGGAATTAAGGTATGCCTCCATGTTGTCCTTGATTTTTAGACTTTCGTCCTCGAGACAGTTTTCTCTGGCACAATCATGCAAGTCAGCCAGACCTTGTGCGAGGGGACTCTTCTTGTTTTGGCCATATCTGACCTCCACAGGAAAGCCTTGCATTGACAGAATCCAGGAAGTAATTCGGGAATTACTCACATTTCCGGCCCGGATTCTGTCACTTTGGAGATATTGCAGAGGCTGGTGTGGAGTCTCCACTACGATGTGTTCCCCCTGGATAAACGGGCGGTAATTCTTCAATGCCCACACCGTTGCCAGGAGTGCCTTCTCACAATCGTTGAATTTTTCCTCCACAGAGGATAAAGTTTTGCTCGCATAGGAGATTACTTTATTGACCTTGTCATGCTTTTGGTATAATACTGCCGTCAAGCACGTATTAGAGAACCCTGTCTCCAGGAAGAATTCCTTGTTTCTGACAGGGTAAGCTAGGCAAGGCGCTTGTGAGAGGCTTCTTTTGAGTTGTATTACTGCCTCGGCTTGTTCTGGACCCCATTCCCACTTGACCCCCCCCCCTTCAAGAGATGAATCAGGGGTCTAGTGATCTCTGCGTAGCCTTCAATGAACTTTCTGCTGTAATTAGTCAGTCCAAGGAGGCTCCTTAGTTCCCGCAGAGTTGTGGGGTCTTTCAGTTTCTGGAGTGATTCCACTTTCTTTTCTTGGGGACAGAGACCCTGAGGAGTAATCTCATGCCCCAAGAAATTAACACGGGTTCTACACCACTGTGCTTTCTGAAAGGAAAGTTTTGCTCCGGCGGCCCTCAACTGTGTCAGAACATAACGGATCTCCGCTATGTGTTCCTCCACAGATGAACTTTTGATGAGGACATCATCTACATAAGCCAGGTTACCCCTCGCACCCAGCTCGGGCATGGCCTTATGTAGGAAAATGTTGAATTCATTGCCGGAGTTGAGGTATCCGAAGGGAGTCCGGGTCCATGTGTACTGCTGGCCCCCAAAGGTAAAAGTCAGTTTGTATTGGTCCTCCTTACTGACAGGCACGGTCCAGTATCCATGGTCAGGTCTATTGCTGTGAATACCTGTGACCCCTGAATCTGGGCCAGCCCTTGGTCAATGTAGGGCAGAGGCCAATCGGGAAGTATGGACCCGTTTGTTGAGCTCCCTAAGGTCGGCGCAGAGTCTCCACTGGCCGTTTGGCTTCAATATTCCCAGCAGCGGATTATTGAAAGTGCTGTGGACTGGACGGATAATTCCCCGGGACTCAAGGTTCTTAATTATTTCAGTAAGGGACTCCATGGATGCGAGAGGCAAGCGATATTGCTTCACAAACACTGGAGTCATTCCAGGGTCCATGGGAATTGTTGAGGTGTGGATGTCGGTGCGACCACAGTCATATGAGTCTACCGCAAAGAGATCTTGGAAATCCAAGAAAACTTGTTTCAACTTTTGCTTCTGATCCAGAGTGTCACAGGCATCAGCTAGGTTGACTCTCTCTTCCACCATCTGCCTGAAGCCTGGAAAGACTTCTGGTTTGGCTATCTCAGCGGCCTCCTCCAGCTGGGTGGAGAAGTCCCTGGTCAGAGTGCTGATTTGGACTGGAGGTTTCAGGTGGGAAAGGCAACCCTCATGGACCTGGAAAATCACCTCATCCCTCCTGAAGTCACAAGTCACATCTTCCTTACCATGAGGGCAAGAAGTGTACACCAGGAAGTTCCTCCCATGCCGGGTGAAAATCCTGTCTGGTGTTGTATTGTCATCACTGTCACTGTCAAAACAGTCCTTGGGGATTGGTCCTAACAGTTCATTTCCTAGATCAATGGAAAAATATCGGTCATCAACCGCCATTCCAATAATGGTGCCTGCGGCTAGAGTAATACTCTTTAAGTCGCTGTTATCCACCTCTATTGGAATGGTGTCATGTTCTATGTTGACTAATGGTGTTGGGTTTACCCCTAACCCTTGCTGTTGGAGAGAAGCATTTAGATGAATATAAGCAGCAGGGTTTTTCAATTTTTGTCCTCTTTTAACTTTCACCTCCAGGAAGAATTGTCGGGTCCTTTCTGGGACGGTGACTTCCTCTTTGATCTGAATTTCAACTGCATAAGGTAGCAATTGAGCTGACCTAAAAGCTTTTTCTGGATCATCAAAGCCCATGGGATTATCCGCTAATCGGGACCAAGCTTTGAAGTTTATTAGGTCCAAACTAATGGCAAAGCGATTGAGAATGTCACTGCCTAAGTAAAAGGCGGCAGTGACTTCTCGCACGACCCAACAATTATGGACTATGCTCTTGTTGCCAATGGAGAATTTGAGTATACACCTGCTTGGCAGGAGATGTTTGGAATTGGGTGCTTCCAGGTCCATTTCCCATTTGTCTTTCAGTTTGAATGTGGGAATGGCTGGATCTTTTGGGAGTTGGCGGAACATGGCTTCGCTGATGAAGCTCTTACCGTTGTTCACACACACTCGAGCGAGAACAGAGTCCTTCCCATCATTTAACTGAACAAGGATGAACAATTGCTCTCCAATTTGCTGAATATCAACCAGGCTCTGAGCTGATTTCACATCTTTCTGGACTATAGGAGTGGGAGTTTCTGATTGTGGATTAGTAAAGAATTTCAGGGTGTTTCCTTCCAGTGTGGAATACCACCTTAAACTGGAAGGAAGGTTGAGTTTCAGAAATAGAGAGGACCCCCCATCACCAGTCTGTTGTTCTACTGCTATTACTGTCACATCTGGAATTTGGTTGTTCTGGAAGTGAAATTCTACTTGGTCAGATTTTTGTTCAACCATGTGGCAGGTGCCATTTAAACTAACATGGTTGACACTCTGTTTTAATTTTATTGGTCGGCTAGTCTGGGTCCAGAGGACCTTGTTTACACAATCTATTAGGGGTGACAACCTTCTCAGGAGGTCGTTCCCTAGTAAACAAGGGGTGCCCTCTGGAGTCACTACTATGACCGGGTGTTTCACCTTGTGTCGCCCAATTTTGATGTCCAAATCTGCAGTCCCCTCGACAGGAATTTCCTTCCCGTCAAAGTTCTGCAGTTGTCCAGGAAGAGAGGTGAGAGGAATACGGTGATTCTCCCCCCTTCCTGCATTTAGTTCATCAAAGGCCCTTTTGGACAGAAGGGTAGCTTGGGATCCAGTGTCCACCAGTGCCGAAATTGTAACCTGCCCCTGTACTTGTACCGGGGCATAATATCTTCCCTCCTTCTCCTCAAGGGGGCACAGATAATGCACATTTTTGGACAACTGGTGGGCTAACTTTCTGGTTTTGGACATTGCTAGCGAAGAGATTTGGGCAGAATTCTGTGGAGAGCCTGGGGAATCTGAAAGAAAAAGTTGGCAACTGGAAATGGTTTCGGGTTCTGGGCCCCCCCCCCTTTTCGGAGGCAGTCATCAGGATGGGTTTGACCCATGGGATTTTGGTATTGTCGGTTCTGGGATGAGATGATGGGCAGCGGTAGCTCAGTCTCCACATCTCCCCAGTCTGAATTGGCATCCCTTGGGACCCATTTTTCCTTGGGAGGAGTTCCCCCATCTCTGAAGGAGAAGATCCTTTTCCCAGGATCTTCTGAGGATCCCTCTCCCTCAAATTGGAAGACCTGTACCTCCTCCACAAAGTGGGTCTGTTTAGGTCCTTTGTTTTTCCTACCCCCCCTCTGCTCCTTGGGAGGCAGGGTTTCAGGGGCAGGAGATTTTGTTTCCGGTTCCTGGTTTTCCAGGGGCTGTTTACAAGTTGGGAAGGAAGCTTCCTCCAAGGCTTTACACCCCCCTACCCCTTGTGCCTCCTCCCTGGGAACCGGTGGGTTATCGGGGTGCTGCCCCCGTCATTGTTCTGGAGCACCAGGTCCAGAGTTTGGGGCTTTCTGCGGTGGCATGCTCATCTGAGGGTTCTGTTGAGCACTCAGTATGTGACCCAGATCCCTCGCCATATTTTGGACCTGGCGCTCCAGTTATGAAACCCGCTCAGGCTGATACGGGGCTCTATTTTCTCCCCTGGGCTGATCCCGGGAAGGGTAGCTATCCCTTCTTTGGTAATACCCTGGGTTGGGAAGATTTGGGTACCCCTCCACCCTTGGCCTCCCCTCTCCCAGATTAGGTTGTCTGGGCTCAGGGAATTGGGGAAAGAAGGATGGATGATTTTGGGGCTGGAAATTGGGTGGATACCTGGGGAAAAGGTTCTGCCCAGGATTTGGTGAATTTCTGCCCTCCTGGGGGAAGTTAGGAGGGAAGTTCCCTGGGTCAGGTGCTTGGCTGGATCCCCCCTTGGGCTGGAGGAGTCCACACATAACCCAGGATTGGTCGGTTTCCCTTGTAGCGGGGACTTACATAGTCAGGGGAGTGGGGGACTCCATTTGTGGGACTACCTCCTCGATTCCCTGTCTGTGACTGGCCCGAGGGCCTTCTGGGCTGTGAATTATTTGGTGCAGGCAGGTTTTTAGGCCCCCCATCTCCAAATCTAAAACGGGGGCAACCTTTACCTCTGCCACCTTGGCAGCAGCAGGGGTGCTGTTGGTTTTGGGGTTTTTCGGCGCGTTATTTTTATTTTCGATGGGCTTCTGCACCTCATAGATCCGGGTAGCCTGTTCAATGACCCAGTCTAAAGATCTTTTCTCATGAAAATCTCTCACGAGTTGGGTCATTATGTATTTGGGTAAGGCATGGAAAAACGTATTGATAAATTCTCTGCTATCCGTGCGCACCCTTCTGGTGGTCTGCGCAAAAGCACGCTTTAATTCTTGCACAAACTCTTGTGGGGCCTGATCCTCCCCACATTGCAAATTGTAGGCTGCCTTGCGAGCCTCTTGAGGATTTCTGTGCACAGAAGTGTTTCAAGATGGCCGCCCTGTATGTGGACCACCTTGAATGGTTTTGATCCTCCAGCCCCGCAAAGAAACTGGAGTATTCTGGTGAGAAGGTCCACTTTACATATTCAATACAGCTTTGGCTGTCCTTCAAATGGAAAGTCTCCATCATTTGCTCATAGTGCTCCAAGTGTTCCCAAACAGAATACTTGGCGTTCTTATGATAAGGCGTGATGACACTCCTTATTGCCTTTATTTGTTTCAATGGGTCCTTAAGCAAGGCCCTTTTTGCCTTATTGGCCTTTTTGGTTCGGGTAACCCTGGTCCATTCATCCTCCGACTCAGAAGCGCTGCTCCCAGAGGTGCCCGTCTGATCTTCCAGGTTTTCCCGGATTCTGCGAGCCTGGGAATGGCTGGCAGAATGTGGGGACCTGGTCTCCTGTGTCCTGTAATGCTCAGAGGAGTCTTCAGGCCCCTCCTTGCTGCCAGGATTTGATGGGTATCCCCCCCACTGACCTAACTGGGCAGAGGTTTTCAGGATGCCCTTAATGGGCCTACTCTCCTGGGGTTCCCCACTAAATTGCGCTGTGCTTGGGTACCCATACCCGGATGCCCGCCCATCCATTCCTGGGAGGTACTGGCCTATGAGCCCCATACTTCTAGCTGGATAGTAATCTGCCATCTCCGTGGCCCTGGGCTCATGTGCGCGAGGGGGCATGGGGGTGGCAGAGTCCAGGGACTGGGAGAGATGAAGGCCTCTGGTACCAGGGCTCCTGAGGTTATGCTCAGGCGTTTCCCTTTCCCAGCGCACCTCGTCTCTATCAGCCCCTGCTCCCTGTTGCAATGCAAGAGCCTGCGCTTTCAGTTCCTCAGTTAAAGCCTTACTAGACTCTATCAGTCTCTCCTGCATCGCTACCTGTTGCTGGAGCCTATCATTGTGCTGACAGAGAGCCTCATTTTCTCTCTGTGCCTCCTGATTGGTCCTGGAGTACTGGGCCAGTCTCTGCTGCAGGAGGGTTACCTCCTGAGCTGTGTCCCTATTGGCCTGCTCCTTTCTTGCCAGAGCATCCTCCACCCTCCTGGTGTGCTCTAACAAGTTCTGGTGTTCTTTTTGGAGGTCACCCAGTCCCTGGAGGGCCAGGTGATTTTCTTCCATTTTCCTTTTTAAGTGGCAGACTTCCTGGCCTAAGGTATCCCTTTCCTGACTAAGAGCCTGCATCTGTGCCACCAGGTCGTCCCTTTGCCTTTGGAAGGCACCAGCTTTCTGGCGCTCCTGGTCAAACTCTGCCTGGGTATCCAGGTCTTTCAAAATCAGTTTATTGCTCTCTGCCTTCTCCCTATATAGCTGGCTTTGCAGGGTGACTACCTGCTCGGCACATGCCCTATTGAAATCTAATTGTTGCTCCAGCTTTTTCTGGTTCTGCAGTAGGGAGTCCAAACCTTCTTGGTACTCCTTCTGCAAGGCCAGAAATCTGGTATCCTGGTCCGCCTTTTCCTGTTGCAGCACATCCATATCCTCCTTTATTTTAGTGATGTACTGTCTGCTGTCCTTTTCTGAATCCTGGCTCCTGAGCAGCCTCTGCCCAGAAGAGCCCAGATCAGATTGGGCCTTCTCTAACGCCATCTGTTGCCTATTTGCCAGATCTTGGCCGTCAGCACGTTTGTCCTGCATGGCTCTCATATATAGATACAAATATGCCGCTATCCTGGCAATCTTATTATGTTTATCTTTGGCTTTAGGGGCCATATATAGTTCACTCAGGGCCACATGTAGGGGACCCTGATCTCCCCATATATCTGACCCTGTTTCAGTGACCTGTTGCGCGATTGCCTGCAACCAGACAGTTTGGTCCTGATGAGTCCACTCACCTCTCACAAATAGCTTATGTAAGAAGTGCTCTCTGGCTATTTTCATATCTACCAAGGTCGTCATTCTGGAATTTGAGTTCCTTCCTGACTTACAGAAGTTTGTATTTTATTTTGCAAAACAGACCGTTTCCTTAGAGCGTTCCTTTGAGGGATGCTTTCACAGTGTAAAACAGCGTGGTGATCTAACCGGATATGTGTATCTGGTCAATTGGCACACTGTATTAATCTGCACAAGTGGTAAATCTAACCCAGAATATCCCGGCTCCGAGCCCCCACTTTTGTAAGCGATATTCAATCAACACTACAGCCAAGTCAATGCCTAGTCTGGGATGCTGAGGAAAACCCTTAGTAATGTATTTTTATGTCTAGTTCAGTACTCTGGATGACCACCCTTGTATAACACCCCCCTCTTAGAATCCCCCTGACCCCACTGAGCCAAGAAGTAGGTTTGTTTTGCAAATTAAAAGGTTTATTTGAGAATTTAAACAATATATATATATCACACTTTATAATAAATTAATATCTGATAGTACACTTAGACAAATGATGTTGATCAACAATGGGTAATCTGGCACTAGCACACTTCTTTACAATCAATGAGGAGTTAGTATAGGATGGATAAAGTAGCAAAAATACTTTCATGATTTCAAGGGAAAAGCAATGAGGAATAAAATGCAGTACAGAAATACTTGATATGCTTTTAGCAAAAGATAAGATGATCACTTTTTCTCTGGCAATTCACCCCCCTCCCCTATGCAATGTAAGAAATGGAAGGAGATGGAAAGAGGAGCACACAGTTCTCAGGAATGCAATCAAATACAATACGAAATTCAGCCCCCCCCCCAGCAAGCTTAGAGGAAACAGGTAGGAGTTTGAAACACAGGCCCAAAATGCTTTTTAAATGTGATGGCAATGGATGGGAAAATGTGCCAACTGATTTTAATTCCTTCTAGAGATTCAGGGTGAGTGGGAGATGCGTGTTGGTATTAGTTCAGGCTCACTTTAGCAATGCTCTGAGTTATTACCAGGTTGCAAATGGATTTTAACAAAAGAAAGAATGGAGCTGCTATTTTGACAAGTGGAGAAATTGAGCCAAAATCGCAAATCGTGGTAAATTTCGCGAGTGCGTAAATCGTGATTGCGGAAAAAGTATAAGTCGGGCTTGTTGGAAAGCTTAGGTTCTAAGCTTTCAGAGGAAAGTTAAATCTCGTTCCTAGCCCAAACGGTTCCAGAGATACGGACGATTAAATAAAGGTAGATTTTCGGATTTAAAGTAAAACTCAAAATGACAGGTGACAGCTTGCAGCTGCAGAATTGACAGGTGACAGTTGTGCAGCTTTAAGAATGACAGATGACACGATTTCTAGGAGGCAGTTCTACTTAGGTTAAAATAGTTTGGATTAGATTATTTTAACTAAGAGATTGGTTCTGCACAGTTCTGCTAGGTACTCACAATATAAATTTGAACTAGGCCTCGTCACGGATCTGGTCAACACGTCCGGCTGCGGTTCTGTCTGCTCAGCGGGTCAATCAGGCACCGGTTCTGCTCACAGCGATCTGGGTCAGCTCTGCTCTGCTGGTCTAGCCTCTCTGGATTCTGGATGTAACACTGCTTTCTGGCTACTGCTACAGGTTCTTGCAAAAATTCTCGGCAAAACTTCAAATAGCTCGCCCGGCTGTTGAATAGTTTGGTTAGTTTTGAGGCCTGCTGAAGAGGATTCAGCTGATGGGTTCAGGCTTCTCTGCTACAAATTCTGGAATTACTTTCTGCTACAGGTTCTGGAGATTGATGGATTTGAAGTCTGGATCTCTGGATGTGAAGTCGTCGGTCAGCATGCTCCGCAGCAAATGGAATTGAATCTCTCTACCTGTTCCAGCAGTCTCTTTTTATGTGTTTTGGAAAGTGGGTGTGTGCGTTGGTCATAACTAAACCTGCCCCTCTCACTTATCATTGGCCAATTCCTCCTCTCTCCCTTGATTGGGGGAAGGAAATGTGAGTCAGAGTGATGCTGTAGGTTTTATGGTCAGAGGAACTTCTCCTTGTCAGATTGCACACAAATCTATTTCTGACCCAAATACATATTTATCTATGTACCATTTTTCTAATATTATAGTTCCAGTTAACATATTTTCTGTAGCACCAAACCATCCGATCCCTGTCTTTGTACGATGTCAAGTCCACTGTTGACAGAATTCTCCCCTTTTCATCCAGATAACGACCTCTAAACCTTTCCAGATTTTACACAAATGTGCACCAGGGATATGGGTTACAGATGATAAAGTGTCAGATTTTTAACATGCATACATTTGGAGTGACAACCTTTTTTCCGCTACTACCCCAAGGAACATACCCCAGGGTCCTAACACCTCTTAAAATGTGCACAGAAAAATCACAAGAATAATGGTATTATTTATATAATTTTGACCAGTCCGCACTATGAGTTATCTATCTTTTTAAAATTATGCCCTGGTCAAAAAGGGGTGTGGCATCCCACATCACAGGTTGGAATAACTGGTTTATCCACTTCCCCCAAGCTCAGCTGGCTTGCAGAGGCACTGCCCCTCCCAGTTTCCCCTAAGAGGAAGCCACTTTACGGCCCCCCCAATATAACATTTGCCTGAGTCCAGGACAGGCCTTTGTTCAACTCCCTGTAGTCCCCAGCTGCCACTCCCCTTTCAATCAACAGGGCCATGTGACCTCAGGATGCAGCCAGGCCTGGGAACACAGCTGTTGATCCAGTTTCAACTCCTGTCAGGGGTAGTTGTATGGCAGAATTCAGTTTCATTAAGCCAGGTTTCAGCTAAATGTCACTTTTTGTTCCCAGTTTTCTACATTGAAATCAAACTGACAATTTTTACATATACATTAAATAATTACTTCCTTCAAGTCATTTCAGAATATAGTTTTACATTGTATCCACCTCTTAGCAAGTCTTTCCTTGGTCTGGTTTTGTTTCATTTGTTCAGTTTTACACAAAAGTCTGGTGGTTTTAAAACGCCGGCTTTCTGATAGTGGTGAGTACCGGTAATGCAACCATTTTTGGGATTAAGAAAATGAATTCCCCACAGTTCTGAGTTGCTTTTTGGCAATCAGCATTGCCATTCCCAATGGTTTCAGGCTACTGTGTGTGTAGCCCATTGGTGGTTTTAGGCAGTGCCCTCCTGTGCTCACAACATAGGCAAAAATGGGTGGCAGCCTATTCTTCATGTTTTCCCTGTGCACTCTCTGGGGAGTTCTGGCCATCATGATGTTTTCCATGCCAGTACTGCACAGTTTTATGGTAGGGCTTGGATGCATGGGTAAAAACATCCCACAATCCGGCTGACTTAAAAATTGTGATTTTAAGTAGTTCAAATAATTAACCATACATTTTTATGAATTTACTTCAGTTAATTCCCCCTTTGAGGGTGCTTTGCACTAGTGATTTGGAATTTGTTGAGATCATTGAGGGGTTTAAAATGAACACTAATTGTGTACATTGTATATCTGTTGTAATCTTAGAACTGATCAAATTGCACACAGCTAGTTTTCAAAAGTTAGGATTTGACTTGGCTACCGAATTGCCGGCAGCAAGCATACAGAAGCCCAGTAATGAAGTTGGAAAGCCCAAAACATTGCGACTAAAATCCAATGCAGAAACAGCCTCAGTGAATATGCTTCCTAACAAAATCAATGATGAACAGGGTTGGAACTGGCTTACAAAATGTTTACACATTGTGCTTAAGGGATCTCAATGAAGGAGCATATTATCATGGAATACACGCAGGCATTTCCAATTGCTGACCAGGCAAGCACATTTAAGTTGTTAGATAAGAACAGCATTTTTATGCTACAGGAGTGCCGGCTGGTTACGAAATTGGTAATGGACTGGTACTATTTTGAAAAATGTTGCTACTAAGGGACCTATTGGGCTTCCACAAGGTAGACTAGTAATCGGGGTAATCATTGATGTTACAGGTTGTTACTATTGAATGTGTACAACCCTACAGGCGCCAGTTTCACAGATGGGATTTTTGGGAGTATTATTGACATTTTTGCCAAATGCTATGAACCCGAAGCAAACTTTATTCTGTGGTCCAGGGATCTTAATGCTTATTGTAAGGATCCCGCCATCATAGAGAATAACAAATGGCTGTCTGCTAAATGTGTGCTTGTCCAAAATAGATTAAACAGGCCAGGGTACACTATGGACGAAATTCATGCATTAATGGGAAATAATTGTGCAAATCAGCCACACGATTGGCGCTCTTCCAGGAGGATATACGTGGCATTGTCGGAAAAAAGGGCTACACTTTATTATTTTTATTTTTCTACCACATTTTTTGTTTTGTCAGACATTTAGAACTTATTGACAATGGTTGTAGTGGCCGTAATGCTTTAGAATTACAGATTTCCATTGACTCTGGAAGCCTTGAGGTGGTGACACATGCAGGGGCACACCCAATCTCAGTGGTAACATAATTGGCTGGTCTGCCCAAAACCTTGAGACAATCAGGGAGTTTGTAGCAGGGAAATTGGAATTGGTACTCTCGGACGTTGCGGACATGAACGCTGATAACATAGAGAATTGGATTTTTGAATTGTCCAAAAATGTCGCTTCTGTGAGCCCCATCAGTATCCTCAAAGTAGGCCAAGAGAGTAGGAAACATTATGATAAAGAAATGCAAATGGCCAAACACAGATCAAGACATAATGCTAAAGTCGTCCGTAAGGTTAATGGCAACTCACCTGAATACAGAGTAATTGCGAGAAGATAAAAAAAATAGATATTCTAACTGGTCGAAGCGATGAAAGCATTCAGTAAATAACATTCAATGGCAAAAAATGAAACAGGTGATTTCTGGAGGTAACACCAAATGCATATGGGAAATTCTGGGGTCCCATAAAGCTAATCCTAATTATCGCACTACTAACCCTATTTCGGAAAGTATTTGGAGATCTTATCCAACAGTTACTGTCTTTGATAAAATGGCATCGATAATGAATAGAGCGACTCTCTTGAACAGTACTTTTGATGCTTTTATTGATGAGGAGGACATCATCCAGATTATAAAGAAACTTAAGGGATCTCGACCCCCAGGCCCTGAAGGGCTTGCTAATGTAGTATTAAAACAGATTTCGGGAATATGGGTTTACATACTATTCAGCAAGGTTTGTCAAGAAGGTTGAGTCCCCATGTCGTGGAGACGATCGATATTGATTCCTGTTTATAAAGAAGACAGTAGAATTAACTCTTCTAATGATCGTTCATTGTCCATGTTGGACATAACCAGTTAACCAGTAAAATGATCACAACTTTAGTGCTCAGAGAGATTCAACAGTGGGCAGGCTTATCACTCTTAATGGGAACCTTCAAACGGGGTTCAGAGGTGGCTTTGCCATGTTGCATAACATGTTATTGCTAGACACTTTAATTGGCAATGCACGCTTAAAGGGCACTTCGGCCCCTTAGGCACTGTACGCCAACTGAAAAGCGGCATTCAACACTGTCAATTGCTCTAAACTTTGTCAGAAACCAAGGAATTATGGAAGATATTCTTGGTTGCTTGAGGTGGTAACGAAATTACATGAATCCACATTGGTCTTGGTTCAGTTGTAGGGGGGCTATCCTAACTAATAGAGGGGTCAAACAGAGTTGTGTTTTGGCCACCCCTATCTTTCAACTTGTACACTGCTGACTTGCGTGACCGCTTTCGAGCGGTAAACAATTGCCCTCCTAAATTGGGCAGTGTTCATGTGGAATGCTGTCCTATGCATACATTGGGGGTCATTACGACCCTGGAGGTAGCCATGCCGTTATTTGCGGCATGGCTACCCCCATTCCGGGTACCGGGTCTGGGTTCCTGGAATGGGTAAGCATTCCCCATTCCGACCTTGGAGGGCCCGGGATTTTCCCATTCCAGGAACCCATCCCCATTCGAGCCCCCATAGGGCTCAATGGGAATGGGGAGCATGCCAACTACGGGCCCGTCCTTACCAGGCGTCCTTAGCGGGTCCCGCGAGGAGACCTTGTAATGAGGCGGTGGGAGGTTAACAGGGCTGGCAACTCTACCTGCCCCAATAACCCCCTACCGCCAGGGTCGTAATGACCCCCATTGTCTTATTGGACCACATTTATGTTGGGATGTATAGGACGGCCATTGAACTCTTTAGCTACATCCAGGAAACCGATCTGGACTTGAACGTGCCTAAGATAAAGTATATGTGTTATGGCAATAAAAGTTGCAGGAAATCCCTCCTGCACCTTATGGAAGGTGACATGGAGCTCGTACACGAGTATAAATATCTGGGGTTGGAGTTTGGCCATGGCAAATATACAGAGTTGATTGCTGAGAAGAGCCTTAAGGCTACCTTACAGATGGCCTTGATTAAGAAATGTGTGGGTAGTACCATGGGTCTTAGCTATCAGAGGATAGTCCAGCTTTATAAGCAGAGCTACTGCCCCGCAAAAACCTATGGATTGGAATCCTTATTAATGACAATCTACCATTGGCTTATTGTTTTAGAAGGGATATTTTGGAGGATACTATTAAAGTTGCCTCAGTGCGTTCCAATAGAACTGCTGCATCTGGAATTTGGTTTGAGATCCCTTGTCTGCTTGGTGCTGAGAAAGAAATGGATAGTATATTTAAAGGCTCTTAAGGATCCCAAATGCTGTTATTAAAACTTTTGGGCTTAGACATGTGGAATAATGGGTGCACTAGCAAGTTGCATGTATGGAAAAATGCAGTGTGTGAGTTGTTTTTTTCAGATAACTCGGATGCCAGACTGGACTGAAGATTTTTCCTAAATAAAAGCTGAATTGGTGAATACATTGGACCTGTGGGGCTGGGGTTCAAAATGTAAGCATATAGAATCACTTAAGCGATACTTGGCTCATCCATTTCTGAGATACACCTAGTTGAGACTTCATCACTACTTGATTAAATGTCCAGCTATTCATGTATGAAGATTTTACTTAATGTTAAGGATTGACCAGCTGCCTATGCTTACCGTAAAAGGTCCATAATTGCATGTGCCTCTCGAACTACGCACATATAGAATATGTAAATTGACTAATGTACTTGAATCTGCCCAACGCGTCTTGACTTCTTGCAAGGAACTGTTCTCATTGTTACATGTGAAGATTAGCACGATTTGTGCATGATTATTAAGCAATTTATGTTTATCAGTTTTGGCATTTGTGCCGTAACTCTGGCAACAGAACAGTGTTGAGTGCCTTGTTTGGTATTTGGAAAGGAGTGGAAGGCAAGCAAATTTCAAGTACAAAGAACCTTAGCTGATACTATCTTCTGCATTTATTATCTTATTGAATTTTGTTTCTAAAGAGTTATTTTTTCGAAGTCTCCATTGATTTTAATCTCTTTTTGTAAAGGCACGGTTTTATCTTTTTAGAATTGTTGAATGATTTGTGTTCATTGTATGTCTTATTGATTATGTGTAACGTTCTGCAGTACTAATATCACATTATATTAAAACCAATAAAAAATAAAAAGGGATACAAATATTTTCAAGCACTGCAGAATTAAAGAATGACAAAAGGGAGGTTGTATTTTATTGGTAAAAACAAAAAGGTTTTGCAACAATTTCTTTATTTTTAATTTGTAATGTGTGTTGTGCCTTTACACATAAGTGTGCAGCATTTCTGGAAAGATTGGTGCAGGAAAAGTTTTTTTTTAGCATACTATTAAATTGTGACAGCTACCCGTCACTGATCGTGACCATCTTGCCGATCCACAACCAATAGCTGCATGCCTACCAGACATTGGTGCAGCTTACATGTATGCAATTATATTAGCACACTGATAGCCCTCATTGTGACCTGAGGCTACTCTAGAGCATCACAGACTTTCAGTGTGCCTCATTTAGCAAACTTTACTAAATAGGTGCCCAGGTTTTATCAGAATAGGGCAGTCAAGTTGGGCATGGCCACTTTCCATGCATGGAATTATGTTATGTTAATGAGATTTATACAACGCAGCGCTGCCATTTTCATGGTCTCTAGGCACTCAGGCGAGTGTGAAAGAGGGGTAAGCGGTGGTTAGTTAGTGGGAGGGAGTGTGTAAGAGTGCAGTTGCTGTGCTGTTGGTAGCTTCCGTTCAGAAAACATGTTCACTGTGTGTTGGGTTTGCTTCTAGATGGCATGGGCTTGGTGGTGTTTTGGTGTGTAAGTCTGTATGGGACTGGTTTGTGTGTATGTGGTGTAGTGTTGGAGATGTAGTGTATATTGATTGCATAGGATGTCAGAGGGAGAGTGGAGTTTGCTGTCTCATTTCAGGTTGGTGCTATGGTAGAGGTGTGTGTGTTGTAGATGGTGGTTAAGTGCTGTGTTTGTAGGAAAATTGAGATTTTTAGCTGGGTTAGTGATGAGAGAGGCCTGTGTTTCCTTGTAGGCTACTTTGCTTGTTTATGCTGAAATACCTTTAATGGTGGTTAGGTATACTATGCTTTATTTTGTTGGGCCTGCCGAGTTTAATTGGGTAGGTTATGTTGGTACCATGCTTTGCGGTGTCTCCTTGTATCAAGGTTGGGTGTTTTTCTTAGATAATACTTCATATTTTGGCTGGAAAGTAAAAGAACAGGTTTTAAGTCATTTTCTGAACATTAGGTGTTCTTCTGTTGCTTGTAGTTCCTTGGGGAATGAGTGCCAATGTTTTGCTAATGTGGGGATAAATTGACACATTTAGCTCATCTATAGTAGCCTGTTGCTTTAACATTGTGTGGGTGCATTCAGAGGCCCCAAACAGAGTCCCTTTCACATGAACAGCAGGATTTTAAACACTGAAACAAAGTTGTCTTGCCCTTTGCTTGTTTTTTGCAAGTAAAATTAAAGAGCCATGTGGAAAGTGGGCCTACTTGTCATTACCAAAGGAAAAGCAGCATGTTTATTTACAAAAGAAGGAGGAATCAAAGATCTTTTTCACATATAAACAGGATTTTTAAACAGTGACACCAAAACGGCTTGCAGAGGTGTGTGCAAATAAAAGCAGTTTAAGTGTCAAAATGTATCACTGGTCCCAGAAAAATGTCAGGGAAAAGACATTATGTGCGGGTTGACAAAAAACAATATTCATTATGCTTCACATACAAAACAACTGTGACATTTGAAAAGTCACTTTGTTTTCCACCTGCGACTCAGGGAACTGTAATGGCCAGTTAAACTAGGTCTGGCTGATCTGAACATGTCCCAAATGTGAGAATTGGTGAGCGGGTGGAGAATAGAATTAGGGATATGGGTAATAATGTACATATTCATAACTGTTATGCTTTTTATGGAAATGGCAGAAAGGTGCCACATGGCCATGCTACATGGTATGGACCTGGTGGTCAGCTTTTCTAATTCCCCAGGATTAGCTGAATCAGACAATAAGTGTATTAAGTCAGTTGCTAGTAAAGTTATGAAGTTGTGATACATGTAGTTTTTGCCAAGCATTTGAAAGGAGGACAAATGGCGATTACATATGGGAATTGCCATATGTTGCTCCAGCCCCCTAAACCAACCTTGTAGGCAGGATTTGGCAAGAAAGGGAAGGGTAACTGTCAAATCATAGTTGCGGGTATTATTGCAGGGTACTTCCCCAAGATTGTAAAATTGGTGGTGTCATCGCTGCTATATAAGGGGGACTGAACTAGGAGGAGTGACACAGACAGAGACAGACGGACAGACAGAGCGGGTGAAAGTCACCATCAGGAAGGCTGTGGAAACTTACCATCTGAGAGCTGTAAGGAAACACCAGGGAGATTGCTGAGAGTGCATCTGGGTGGTGCTGTCTATTTCTAGGAAGGCCTCAAAGCTGGCTGGGTACTATGGTGGAGAGTGGGAGGCCATCTTTGAGAGTGGAGTGACCAGACCCCTGCCCTATCTTTCCAGGGTGTCCTGGGATGCAGCTAGCTTTCCTGAACTTTAAACAGAGGCTTTCTATGTAAGTATTACTATTATTTAAATAAATACCAATATATTTCCCATACAGAGGCCTCGTTCTTGCCTCATTGTTAGCTCAGGGGAGAGGGATCCAAGAGGCATGATATGCATCTAAAGTAGGGCTGAACAAAATAATCTGTTAAATAGTTTGTTGCATGACACCTTGAGTGGTGAGGGAAGAAACTCCCTGTGTTGAGGCCGGTCTCTCAATAAACTGTTACAATTGTATAAATCAGATTTCCATTAGTCCTGCTAATCATTTACACTAAAAACAACTGAGAAAATTGTCAGCAATCAAACTCAAATTTAATTGGAAAAAAAAGTGCAGGTACAAGTGCCGAAATGATAGGTCCAAAATCATCATGGTGAACTGCAGGACTTGGTTTTTCAGTGGTTAGCCTGGTCCTTATTATAATTAATTCATCTTTTGTAACGCGACCAGACGCTGGACCTGGATTCAAAGCTGTGCTGGGTTGTCCATGGTTGTCTTGCTCCCAAAGAAAACCTGTTGTACCCCTGGTCCCTTTTATAGCATGTACTTTTGTGATTTCCTTGGATCTTCTACTGTTTCAAGCTGCACTGTTAGTGTGTAGGGTCTAAGGGATAGTTTCTTGGAATAGCGTATGGCCACCCTGTACTATGAACCATGGATTCCAGGCAACATGACTGATGGAAATACCTCCTCAGTTTTCATAGTTATCAGCGGACACTGCTGGAAGGGGCTGCCCTGCAAACTGCACGCGCTCCAGGCTCTTAAGTAGAAGGAAGGGTGTGTGGAGGCCAAGTCAAAACAGACACTTTTGATATTTTATCGCATGGTTGATGATTACAGATGATGGGCGTGCGTGGCCCCTCCTGCATAATCACATGGACTGCACAGCTTATCCGCCTCCTTACGATCTATGGTGATCACAGGTTCGCAGGTTTCTGTTGGTGGGGGCGGGGGCTGGACATTGACGTTTTTTGTTGTGCTATTTAGATGCCTTGTCAACGATTCATTTGTGGGGGGCCGGGGATCTTACATGTGATAGGGTTGTTGACGGGAAACCAGTCCAGGGATTTCAGTGAATTTAAAATGGATTCCCAGTCCCAGAGCGCTTACCCTGATGTCAGTCTTGCAGAAGCGTTTTCTCGCGCTTCATTAGGCTAGGACGTTAATAAGCCCACACCAGGAAATGATTGCTGCAACGTGGAATGGTGAATACGACTTTGATCTACAACAGACACTCACAGCACTAAAATAATTGATTTTAATGCATAAAACACAATTAGGTTACACCAATAGGTTGTGCTTTCCCGCGTACCTTAACTAACAATGCTGTCTTTTTCAGAAATGTGAACCTCTAAAGGAGTGATGCAAGACTCCATGACAGGACTGCATTGCCATAAACACGAGGAGGCGAGGGTTTTCACACATTCATAATGCCTGCTTTTATGCGCGCCGTACCTTCCTCGCTATAAACATTCGGCATGCAGCAAGCGATCTATGTATTGATTCAGAAAGCTCCTTCTGCATAGCTTTTAATGGGTTTTGCAAGCCCGTGGCCTCTTCCTGTGACTCATGCTGTGTTTCCTGAACCGGAGATTGCGGTTTTGAGTTTCACATTGGAAAGTAACCACAGAGCTGGGTGTTTTTTATTCTGTGTCTCTCTGCTGGAATCTGAGAAGACAATTTTAGCTCCAGCAGAGCTGTTTATATGTACTAGACCAATTTAGAAATCTTTGCAAATTTGCTAACACTGCTGACAGTATAGTTACAGAGCCACAAGACAAATTGCAAGTATGCCAGGTTTTCTTAAAACGCGATTCGAATGTAGGCCCCAACAGGTGTTGAAAAGATTGCACAATTACCAGTTTTAAAAAACAGGAAGGAAGAAACATTGTCGTAAAATCTGGATAAAATCCAAGTTTCGAACGTGTAATATTTCATTCACACCAAAAATAATAAACATATTATCTGTCTATAGCGCCAAGATGCCCATTGGGGTGAAACCGGTGCCCTATAAATATATACGTTAATGTGTTTGTCTGAAGACTACTAGGGAAGATGCTTTGTCAGCTCCAGAGGCCTCCAGGAAACGCAGGACATGTGTGTGGTCGCCATAAGCCCCCTTGGGAACGAGAAAGGGGAATCTTGGAGGAGGGAGTGTAGGAGAATTCCTAACAGCAGTAAAGTGCTTCACTCACATGCCACTTCCAGTAGCCAGCTGAAAAGTGCATGTGCTCTCTCTAACAGCATGCTTATTTACTAACCGATTGAGTGAAGATACCTTGCATGAAATTTCACTGGACCATTTACAAACAGTCGCTACTGAATCCAGCAGTCAACTTGTGTATGGACATTGGACCAACAGTTTTATGGCCATTGGAAAAAATGGCATTGTATTTTAAAAAAAATAGTATTTATTAAAAAAGATTTTCGTCTCACAAAAGCATATATCACAACAGTACATAATGATAGGCACAGTCAAGCGATATAATCGCCGTTGGTATGATACATCCATATTACAGGTCAACCAATCAGAGAAAGTAACAGAGACTAAAACTGGCAGTCTCACACTCCTAGTATCCTATACCGCCGCCCACAGAGAGCACCATATTCCCTGCCAAGGTCACTGAAGCACACCGTGTCATCCAACCATGCTCGAATGGTAGGGGTGGCCCTGTGGGTCTACCGCATCAACACACATCTTCGAGCCACAATCATGCTAGTAGTCAGAAACTTGCGGCCAGGGCCGAAAACTCCCGGGAGCCAGCCGAACATATAGCATAGCAACTCACAGGGCACAACATGGTCCAACATACTAGAGAGAGCACCTGCCACCCCTATCCAAAAATCTCGAAACTGGCGGCATGACCACAGCATGTGAAGGAAATTAGCCGGACTCGTGGTGGTGTGGAAGGTTGCCCAGAGCAATTGCCAGTGGTTTAGATTCATTCGAAACCTTCCACCCATCACTTTTGTGGTCAGTTTGGTCAGTTTGTTTCTCCTTGTGAGAGAGGGTATGCCCAGACGTGGGTCCCTTGCTCGCTGCGCCACAGGGAACCAGGCTGCACCTCACTGAGGAGGTCCAACAAGGCCGAAACGTGTCTGGGGTTGCTTGGTTTTCTGTGCAGAGGGGACCTGGCCTAGCAGTTCGGGCTGGGCTGCTACCTTCGGTGGCGGCAGCTGCTGACTGATTTGCACATGGCTGGTCCCCTTTTGCAATGGCGCAGACGGGCTAAAAAACGGTGGTGTGGAAGGTTGCCCAGAGCAATCGCCAGTGGTTTAGATTCATTCGAAACCTTCCACCCATCACTTTTGTGGTCAGTTCGTCCGGTCTCTCGGGCCATTTCACTCTTAGCAAGGTCAAAAAGGCACAGCTGGGCATGCGCCAGGTATACTCTATGAAGGGTCATAAGCTGGATCAACTGGAGACAGGCATTGAATGCCCCATTATAGGACCGCCCACTTAGCAGCGCACTCTGCTTGTCTGTAAACGCCAACCCAGTGACCGTTTCCCTGTGGTGTTTGCACTTCAAGGCCTCCCGGTAGGAGTAACGCTGCACCTGGCCATATATGGTGGAAACAATCTGCTTGGCTGAGACTGAATTTAGGAGATACTGCAATATCGGAAGCGATACGGGGGCAATCAGGAATGTAGGAGACCACATTTTAAGCGCTGCCAGCACCTGGAAATACTGCAGCTGTCTGCGGAGGCCATTGCCCATCTTGGTCGTGACCTGTTCATGGGATACAAACACCCATCAGGATACAAGTCTGCCATAGTGCTTATCACCACACTCCTGCATTCCTGAACCAGGGCTTTATCGCAGGTAGGCCCAAGAAACTCAATATTCCAGCTGTAGCCCCAGATCATAGGGGATGTCCACTCCTAGCCTCTTAAGGATCCTATGCCATGCGTGCACCGTGCAAGCCACCGGATCAAATCTACACTTATCAGCCACCTTCCTTGACACTAGCACACCCTGAGCTGCATTTTTCAATCCTCACATGTGGGTATGCTTGAGACCCCAGCATCCAATAGGACGCAAAGTGTAACTGCGCTGCTAGGAAAAATAACTCCATATCTGGTGCACGTACTCCACTATGGTCCCACTGGAGGACCAAGGTGTCCCAGAGAAGCCTGGGGGTTTCGGGTGCCATGCCAGCCTCACCAGTAAGGCCTTGAAGTATGCAAAAAAATGCTATTCCCAGCCACAACGGGATGTTCTGAAACATATACAACAGTTTAGGGACCACTTTCATTTTGGCAATGGCAACCCGGCCCAGTATGTTCAGATGCAGCGTGCACTATTGTTCCACCTTATTTCTCAGGGACTTCAGGTATTTCAAGTGATTATCCTCCAGCAGGGAGCAAGAGTTCCTGCTGATCGATATGCCTAAATACCGGACCGACAATTGCTCTGACCTATACCCTCCGACATCAGCTGGCCTAACGTAACCTCATTAAGCTAAAATAGAATGGATTTGGTCTAGTTGACACAGAGACCTGAGTATCGACAAAATACGGCACCTTTGTGTGACAAGGGATGCAGGCTTACCCTGGCTTCCTTGAAATATAAAATCGCATCATCGGCATTCAACGACACCAGCTCATTGGTCCCCCCCATTGCTAAGCCACGTCCCAGGTCGAACTACCGCAGCCTGGCCGCCAGAGGTTCTATCGCCAATTCAAAAAGTAATGGTGATAACGGGCACTCCTGCCTAATGCCACAGCCCAAGTCAAAGGCCACATAGTGTTTCCCAAACAACCCAACCTTAGCTGTCACGCCAGTATACAGAAGTCTCACCAGTGCTACAAAGGGTGCTGGGACTCCCACTGCCTTCAATACCTCAAAAAGGTAATCCCACTCAACTGAGTTGAATGCCTTTTTCATATCGAGTAAGGCCGCAACCGCCTGCACATTAGGATCTATTTCAGCTACTACAGCAAACAGCCAGTGGAGGTTCAGCGAGGTCGATCTCCCCGGTTAGACCCGGACTGGTCCGGGTGAATCATTTCTGAAATGAATGGAAGCAGTCTATCCATAGCAAAGATCTTGGTATTGAGATTAATGAGGGATATCTGGCGAAGCACACTCTAAGGGGTCCTTTCCATCTTTTAGGATTAAGGTCAGCACAGCCTTGTGCATTTTAGCAGGCAGCTGCCGTGAGCCCAATGCTACCTCCCAAACTCCCACCATGTACTTAGCGACCTCCGGCCCCAGTTCCTTATATAATCCTGCCGTCATGCCATCAGACCCAGGAGCCTTAGCTGTGGGAAGCGCCAGGATGTCATCTACCATAATCGGCTTAGCCAGCACCTCACCTGCCTCTAGGGCAAACATTTGGTTGTGATGCGACCTCCAAGTATTCAGCTAAATCACCTCCAGCCAGGGGTCCCCGCGACTTGCACACTCATTCAAAATACTCCAGGAAAGCACCAAGTATGGTGTCGGACTGCACTACCACACGCCTGTCCGATCTGCATATTGCCGTGATATCAGAAGCACCCGCCTCCTGTTTCAACATTGCTGCTAGTAAGCGATCAGGCCTACCTTCCTCCCCATATCGCTGTGCCATCGCCAGACACACCAGGTATTTGACCTTGCAGTCGGCCAATCGTTGAACCGGTCCAGAAACCCCCTAAACCCAGCCATAGCCTCCACATAACCCACTGATGACATTGAGATCTCTGTAACCTTGATCTTATCCTCCACCTCTTGCAGCTGCTGCCTGATTGATCTCAGCACAGCAATCTCTAAGGACATACAGCCACCCCAGAGGACCACCTTGAACGTTTCCCAATGGTGAGGGCATCGTGCGTACAGAGCCTAGATTATTCTGTAAATATGAATGCATAATACTCACCACCTCACTCCGAAACACTATGTCCGACATGGCTGTGGCCTTGAATCGCCAGTGAGGTCTAGACACCCCTGCCTGGCCCATATCCAGCAACCACAAGACAGGGGAGTGATCTGACAGGGTTCTTGGGAGCAACAGACTGTAGAGGAGGTCCCAAATATGGACTACACTCCAGCCACCCATGTCGAGATGCCAGAAGCATACTCTCCAAGATATGCGACCTATAAGGAGCAAATGAACCAACAGAGAGCCACAGTGGGGCTCTGTCCAGTACCCATCAGAAGGACATGTATACCTATTGAAGCGACCAATAACCAGACAACCATGGGATGCAAGATACCCATTGAGACAACCATACCACCAGTTAACACGAAATGAAGACTACTTTCAAACTGTCCCCGAAGAGACCCAAAGAACCTTAATGGAATGCAAGTGGTGACGACACACGGGCCCCGACAGACTCACAGATGAATGAAACAACGGCTAAAGGATGACACACAAGACGAAAAAAGTTATGAATAATGGTGCGACAGACTTAAAAGAAGAAACAACGTTGCAGCACGAAGAACGTAACCATGAAGGGAGGATAAAAATACATAACTGACAAAAATGCCTGTAAATAGGCTTGGAACGCAAGAAGCCAAGGAAACGGTACTGCTTGCAATGTTTAGTAGAAGAATAGAGCAGCAAGCGCCAATTATATATCTACCTCAATGAAGCACATTATACAAGTGCGACTCCATTTTGTAAAAGCAGAATTAAGCCCAGGCTGCAAGGGGTAAAACAGGCCGAGATTCATATTCCAGCTAAAGCCGGAAGGGAAGAGCGGAATCGAAACTCAGTAAGAAGTAGCTCATGCATGGGAATTCGCGGTCAACTCCAAGAAGGGAGGAAAGTGTAAACTTTGAAGAACCGAAATTTCAGAGCATAGCCGCCAGCCAGTGAAGGTCGAGATAAGGAGGCCCCAGGCAGGTGGCAAGGCTAAGAAAGAATCAAATACACGAAAAGAGGGAAAATGAAGCAGATTCACGGTGAACAGAAACGTGACCAGCCAAGGGCGAAGAGGTACCAATGTCTGATGTCACCCAGGATGCCATAACTTTTCCTGATAAGAAGCTACTGTTTTGAGGCCATCCTCAGCCAGCTAATTGACACATAGCCCTAAAGTACTGATTGATGGAAGGGAGGCAGGGTGAATCTTGGGGCAATCCGCATCTGGGTGTCCATCCTGCATGCTGCCAATTAAAGTGGAGATTTGTGTCTACGGGTGTAACCTACCCAATCACAATGGACCAAATAATCTAGGGTCCAAAACTACTAGAACCAATGAGACGTCGTACTTGTAGTGACGCCTATCACGAGTAGAGAAACGGGCGTAGGCACCCTCCTGAAAAGAGTTATCCAATCCTTACGCTCTGTTACCATATACAGATATAGTACCTATATTTAAGTAACCTTGCCCGACCAATAGAATTGTATGACAAACTTTTAGTGTTACACGTCATTGATGACGAGAATGTACTATAACTATATCTGTCTGAATGAAGAATTTGGAAGTTGAAGCGAGACAGGCTATCGCAGCTCTGATGATTTCCATTTGTTTCCCTGTTTTTTTGTACTTGTCATTAAACAGACTTCCCTTTGCCAAACCATTGACTTGTCCTTTTTGATTGGTGTTGGAGTAAGAGAATCCTGCACCCCATCCTCCTCATGGTGCATCTATCGCGTCTTAAAAGTACTTGAGGACGAGTTCTGATCCCATGGGCCCGTCAGAGGTTGCTACGCCCTCGATTACAAGACAGTCAAGCATCATACACAGAAAGGGCGGACTAGCAAACACATAGTCCAGGTCTGAGGACATGCAATGCATTGTTGAAAAAAAAATGGAAAAAAAAAAAATGTTCCTTTACCCCAGGGTGGAGTACACGCCAAACATCCTGCATCCCCAACTCAGACATAAATCGCTGCACCGCCTCAGCTGCTTGAGAAAAGGGAACAGACGTCCCAGCAAACCTATCCAATGACATTTCTAGAGTCGAGTTAAGGTCCCCTGCCCACACAATGTTAGTATGCATATAATTATAACAGCAGGACAGCAGTGATTCGTTGAACCCCACGTCGTCCACATTAGGGCCATAGATATTCACAAACGTCACCAGAGTTTGAGCCTAGCTGCCTGACACAATGACAAACCTCCCCTGTGGATCAATGGCCTTCTCTAATAATTGAAATCAAAGCAATCTATGTATTAGCATCATGACCCCAGCCCAATATATAGAATATGACATGTAGTATCTACTATATCCCCAGGACCTAGCTATCCCTTCATTGTATCTCTAGTGTGGAATCTCTTTTATGGGGTGATATCTCTAGTGTGGAGTCTCTTTCATGTGTTGGTATCTCTGGTGTGGAGTCTTTTTGTTTATTTTCATGGTTCATCATGGGTTGTTTTGTTCCTTTGTCATGGGTATATGGAGTTGTGTTGGAATTTCTGGTGTATTTCTCTGGTGTATTTTTAGGTTTCTCTGGGTTATATGGTGTTTTAGATTTTTGTGGCATGTGGCGTAGCGGTGAGTGTTTTTCAGAATTCGGGGTCTATAATGTTATGTTGTTGCAATCTTACATTGCGTTGGGTGTTGATCTTAGAATCTGGTGCAGGTAGGTTTGCACTGTAAGATAGTGTTTGAATTTGTTGATGTATTTATTAGGATTAGAGTTTTGGCATTGTAGTGTTTGGCTCTAATGTTGCGAGTTCCTTTAGGGTATTAAGGGAGGGAGGTTTATTGTATTCTGGGGTTTTGAATGCGTGTGTGTGATGTCATTACAAGTGTGAGCTGGTTCGCGTGAAGGTGCATTCTTAAGTGGAATTTATTGTAATGTGTGGGCGGGGGATTCTACATTACGACAGTTGGGGAATTGCTGTTGCCGGGCGGACGTCCCAGTGTTTTCACTGTGTACCCTGTGACTAAGGAATAAACTTATTTACCATTTACTCACGTGTATCTTACTGGTGATCTGAGGAACCGCGGATCTCAACATTGGTGACAAGGATTGTCTAACATCCTGCTGGGAGGAAGCAGTTTACAGTGACACCGCCCTCCAGAGACGACGTCCGCCCGGGGTGGTTGGAGCCTGTTATTGGGACCTTGAGGTTGTCCCAATGGTCGAGGAACTGGGTTCTTGCTACGGCGGTCTGCTGTAGTGACTGCGGTTAGTCTGCTGTTTTTGATCTTTCGGCTGAAGTGCAGAATTTTGTCTGTATCTGCGCAGTATAGCCCATTTGAGGATCCTTATGGTGATGGCTACTGGCTTGGCAGACCTGAGCTTGGTGTTGGGCACACTGGGCAAGGCGGCACCTGGTGCAGATGGCACTTTGTGTGGTGCTGCTGTCCCTCAGGTGTGGCTGTGTTGCAGACGTGTAACAGCGTATTTCCCGAGAAGCCCTGCTTAAGCTTTGCAGTGTCCGGGAACATAGCAGATTTGGTTTTTCGTATGGAGGTGACTGTTGAGAGTGATTTCAGCCTTGAAGGTTCCTTGGTTGCTGGAGGAGGTGACATATCTATCGAGGATTTATGGGGTGAAGCTGATTTGTGCGACTTCCTAGTCGTGCCTGAGGGAATGCTGGAAGCATAGCTTTCCAGCAGTACGAAAGTTGTTCATTCCTGTTTCCATGTTCAGCAACCGGATGTGAGCGTAATATATGACAGCCAAGTGAGCGGCGAAGCATTGGCTGAGCACACATTCGGAGATGTACTTCCTGAAAACGTTGCATTATGGATTCAAACACAAACTGGAGTTGGTTCCATGCAGGTGGATGTAACTGTAGCTGGGCAAGCAGTTTGTCGGGCCATCAAGAGGTGTGCCATTTCCAGCGTGGGTGAAGATGTCGGGAAGCTGGCAGTTCGTTTTAAGTGGGCTTGCCTGTCAGTTTGTGTTTTATCTGATGCTATGGATTGTGGGGTAAGGAGTTGTTGTCAGGATGGTTGGAACTTTCTCCAGAGGGCAAAAAAATGTGACCCTGATCTGAAGGAATTTGTAGCCGGATTCTCAGGGTTGTCTTTAACGAATATGTGAGCTGTGTAACATTCATTCAACATCCTATGGTTCACGTTATACTGTTAGTATGTGCAACAGTATGCGGTGAGATGTGTGTGGTTGTGTTGGGAGTTTTTAGAAGGGCGAGAGTGTTGTTTCTATTGAGGTATTTGTATGTTTCGATTCCATAACATTTCGTTTATTTGCAGGTGAGATGTTTTGGACTATTGGAGGTATTCATATTTTTTGCTGCGATAACATTTCTTTTCTTTACAGGTGGGGCGTTTTGGACTTTTAGGGGGGCGGTGAACAATGGACTTGTGGGGGTTTGGCAAAATGGTGGTGAACTTGTGGATTTTGGACTTGTGGGTGGTTGGCGAAATATTTGTGGCGGCTGACTTTTTAATTGCATTTGTGGTCATGTTGGTTAATGCTTTATTCAATATTTTTGCATCAGAATGTTGATCTTATGGGGCGGGGGGTGATTCTGAAACGTAATTTATTTCATTCATATTACAGAGTATTGGTGTGTAGATGTTCAAGGGCAATGTGTTTGTGATTCTTACCGATCTAATATAGAGTACTGATGTCTATTGGGAATGTGTGTAAGTGTGTAAGTTTAAATATGCATTGAGGAGCTGCGGTGTGTGTCAGGTTGCAGTGAGGTGCTGCAGAGTGTGTGTTAAGGTATTTATATATGCAGTGAGGTGCTGTGGTGTGTGTCAAGGTGCAGTGAGGTGCTGTAGTATATGTTATGGGTTAGAGAGCAGTGAGGTGCTGCAGTATGTGTTTAGGTGCAGTGGTTCTGCAGTAGTGGTGACGGTTAAGGTATTTATATATGCAGTGAGGTGCTGCAGTGTGTTTCAAGATGTAGTGAGGTGCTGTGGAGAGTGATGCGATGTGTGTCAAGTTGCATTGAGGATGCTGCAGAGTGTGTATTAAGGTGTTGTGTTTGTCAATGTTAAGACTCATTTTACATTTTTTTGGCTTAGTGTTTCTTTCTTTTATTGAGGAGGGATGTTTAGTATATTTGAGGTTTTATCTTTTGCATTTTTGGGTTCCCCATGTGTTTGTGGAGTGGCTTGGAGCTGGAGTCTCTTTCATGGGTTTGTATCTCTGGTGTGGAGTCTTTTTCATGGGTTTGTATTTCTAGTGTGGAGTCTCTTTCATGGGTTGGTATCTCTGGTGTGGGGTCTCTTTCATGGGTTTGTAACTCTAGTGTGGAGTCTCTTCCATGGGTTGGTATCTCTGGTGTGGGGTCTTTTCCTGGGTTTGTATCTCTGGTGTGGAGTCTTTCATGGGTTTGTATTTCTAGTGTGGAGTCTCTTTCACGGGTTGGTATCTCTGGTGTGGAGTCTCTTTCATGGTCTGTATCTCTAGTGTGGAATCTCTTTCATGGGGTGGTATCTCTAGTGTGGAGTCTCTTTCATGGGGTGGTATCTCTAGTGTGGAGTCTCTTTCATGGGTTTGTATCTGTAGTGTGGAGTCTCTTTCATGGGTTGGTATCTCTGGTGTGGAGTCTTTTTCGTTATCTTCTTTGTTCATCATGGGTTGTTTCGTTCTTTCGTCATGGGTATATGGAGTTGTGTTGGGATTTCTGGGGTATTTCTCTGGTGTATTTCTAGGTTTCTCTGG
The DNA here is from genome assembly GCF_040938575.1 of Ambystoma mexicanum. Lineage (NCBI taxonomy): Eukaryota > Metazoa > Chordata > Amphibia > Caudata > Ambystomatidae > Ambystoma > Ambystoma mexicanum. The sequence continues at coordinate 441,170,196 of NC_090927.1, read as the reverse complement.
GTTATATGGTGTTTTTGATTTTCTTGGCGTGTGGGGTTGCGGTGACTGTTTTTCAGAATTTGGGGTCTATAATGTTATTTTGTTGCAATCTTACGCTGCGTTGGGTGTTGATCTTAGAATCTGGTGCAGGTAGGTTTGCACTGTAAATTAGTGTTTTAATTTGTTGATGTATTTATTAGGATTAGAGTTTTGGCATTGTAGTGTTTGGCTCTGATGCTGCAAGTTCCTTTAGGGTATTAAGGGAGGGAGGTGTGTTGTATAATGGAGTTTTGGATGCGTGTGTGATGTTATTACAAGTGTGAGCTGGTTCGCGTGAAGGTGCATTCTTAAGTGGAATGTTTTTGTATGTGCGGGCGGGGGATTCTACATTATGACAGTTGGGGAATAGCTGTTGCCCGGGCAGACGTCCCAGTGTTTTCACTGTGTACCCTATGACTAAGGAATAAACATATTTACCATTTACTCACCTGTATCTTACTGGTGATCAGAGGAACCACAGCTCTCAACATACCCCTCCCCTTTCGCGTCACACATGAATCTCACGGTGCAATTTCAGAATGGGTGGTTGTATTGGATTTACATTCACATCATTTTTATGATCGTAGAAATGGCATAATTAAACTCACTCTAATTTTCCATTCTTTCTTACATAGCAATGGCCTTCACAGATCACACACTATCATTCATTAGGCTCTGTTATGGACGAATTCTTATCACAGCCCAATGTTAACAAACAACCATCAAACTGCCAAGGTGACAACTTCCCAGCTCAAATCATTAAAGACGCTGCCGGAGACCTATCACCATTCATCACAAAGCTTATCAACGCTTCTTTCTCCACTGGCACTGTCCCCAATAACTTAAAGGAGTCTTGGGTACTCCCCCTCCTTAAGAAACAAACACTAGACCCAACTATACCCACAAATTACAGATTGCTTACCACCCTTCCTGCTCAAAATCTTAGACAGGGTAGCCTACCTCCAAATACAGAAGTATTTAGAACAGAATCATCTATTAGGAGTTCACCTTTCTGGCCTTGATCGACCTTAAGGCCCAAATAGATGCACTTAAAGACAAGGGAAAAACTGCATTGCTACTTCTGCTTGATCTTTTGGCTGCATTCAATTTGGTGGTTCATAAAGTCCTCTGCAACCACTTGGACTCAGCGGCGCACTTCTCTCAAGAGGCCATAGGCTCGATACAATCCTTTCTAAACAATAGGACTATGCAAGTCTTTTCACCGCCAGCATCTGCCGATCCTATTCCCATCACTAGCGGGGTGCCTCAGGGTTCATGTGTCTCACCCACTATGTATAACATATTCACAAAGCCCTTTTCGATGATCTGGATGGTCTTGGTATCACCTACACTAACTATGCAGATGATACCCAGATCCTCATACCACTCACAGAGATTATGACAAGGATGTGGTCTTGGTGAATAGAGTTTACATCATCATCCAGGCACGGATGGCCGCCCATGGTCTATGCCTGAATGATGACGAAACTGAGCTCATCATCCTGGGCACCACCACAAATCTCAACAAACCTGGACACAAATATTCCACCTTTAACATTGATGGTAATGCCATTCAAGTTGCCAAAGTGGTACAAACATTAGACTTCTACCTTGATGCCTCCCTCACCTTTACCAAACAGGTAAACTCCATGGCCTGCCTACACTTGTAAGCTTATCAGAGCCACTAAGCCATTCCTCTCCACTAATAGCTGTACCATCCTAGCCAAAGCTCTTATTCTTTCCAAACTGGATTATTGTAACTCACTATACCTGGGGTACAACAAATATATCACTAATAAAATCCAGATTCTCCAAAATAACACCCTAAGAGCAGCATTAGGCATAGCAAAAAAAGCTCATATTTCTCTGCTCAGAAGACAGAACAACTGGCTCACCACCAGCGACAAAATCCTACTCAAAATCGCCTCATTGACACATACTTGTCTTAACAACGCCGCCCCACGCTATCTTACAGAAAGGTTCATCAGAAAAAACTCATCTAGAACGGCCAACTCCAACCGCCTGCTGGTTCCGAGATTCAAACTTACCAAAGTTGGAGGGTGCAGTTTCCCAGTCAAATCAGCTCAGCTTTGGAACTCCATTCTCCCCTCCTTGAGGGCAGAGCAAACATACCCCCTCTTCAGACATAATCTCATCAACTAGATTAAAGAGAACGACCATTAAGGGATGCACCCTCCATACCTCCTATACCCTGCATTGTATATAGCTTTTGTGTTTCTGTAACATATTGTTGTAAGTCTATTGTATATAATCTCTAAAATGTCCCTGGTACTCAATTGTACCTTTATAGAATATGTATCATGTTTGTATATTTCCTTCTCACTGCATATATCTGTACATCTCTGTAACCTAAGCCGAAAATTGTCTCGTCTCTTCTGCGCCCTGATACCTTCGGGTCTGGCGCGCATTATGAATTCTTAAACAAACAAACAATTTCCGTGAAAACACTCTGGGTAAAATGTAATAAGCTTATACACTTGTACCGAATGCACACAACTCAGAAATGTATTTTAAGTTGGATTGAACTGATACCTTTAGGTGTTTATATTCCATTTAGGATTGGCTGAACGGAGAGCAACTATTTTGTGCTATAACAAATAATGCACTCATTTTAGCTCAGTTGGACTGAACTCTCTCCAGGGCAATGTCCTAATGAAAAATATAAAATATAACTTTTGGCATGGATGAAGGAATATATAAGGGTCCAGGGTGCTCTGAAGTATTTCCCTGATTATTTGAAGAACTGGTCAAACCCAGTTAAATATTTAGAGGTAAGTTAATTAATTAAATTTGTACCCATGTTTTGTATGCATATTTTCCCCACATGGTGATCATTTTCTGTTGAAATTCGATGTGCACCATCCTGCATGAAACCGCTTTAAAATATCTTACAAATGAAATCAAACAAAATCAAGTTCATTCAAATGTTTGCACTCTCTAAGCAATCAGTAACTTTACACATCTTGGAAATAAACTCAACACTTTGTATAAAAACTGCAAACGAGAATTAACTCAGCACCTCTGTATCCAAACTGCAAACGAGAATTAAAAAGTGTGGCTTTGGTTTACCAGACCACAGGGGTTATCTCGTGCCCTTGGTCATTCAACAAGGGAAATTCTTGCTTCTCGCTATCACTGTCAAATCACCAGGATGGCTCTAAATTGAGCAGTGTGCCTTGTCAGCAGTCATTTGAGTGTGGCACATTTTACTTTTAGTCGTTATTTTGGCAAATTCACAAAATATATTTCATACCAACCATACTATATTGTGCAATTGTGAAAACCGGAGGACGCAAGGGGTAATTTTGTCTCATCGCAGAAGTGACTCCCAATTCACAAACAACATGTTCTCTGAAAAGTGTGACAGCAGCAGGCCCTTGCCTTTCTAGCCCTGAACCAGAGATATGACAAGGGTTTTATTGTCAATACATTTCATGAGAACATGACAGTTAGGAGCCCATCACAGTGAAATGTGCTCCCAGTGCCCACATGGGTGCTGCAAGGTATTCATACATCAGTGCCGGGTGCCCATGCCATTCACAAATACATGCATGGCGGTTGGCCAATGGACGGCTTGCAGCGGTGCACAGCCAATGTGAAATGGACAGGTCACCTTTGTGAATGCAGTGGACAGCATCTTTATTAAAATCATGCAAGTTAAAAAGTTGCCTCGTATGGGTTTCTTTTTTTACTTGTATGAGCTTTTGTCGATCAGGCCGTGATATAAAATTGGTGAAACCATAAAGCTGAGGTTACAAGAACGGTCCTCAGAACTGTATGTGTGAGACATGCTGATTAAGAAAGCTTTTTTCAATAGGATTTATATCTTTATATCTTCATCTCCTCCTGTGTCTGCGCTACCTAGTTTTGAATTAGCCCCCATTTGGTGCAAAGAGTACTTTTGCAGAGCAAAGTGACTTTCCACTGCCAACAAACACGTTGAACCAGGCTTTGCACGGCTCTGTGAATTAGGCCTGGTTTAATGTGTCTGTTGGCAGTGCAAAGTCATTTTGCAACGCGCTAAACGTTCCATGCCCTAGGCTATCAAAGTGTTAAAATCTTGGTAGTCCATTCAGAGGATGAGACCACCCTTCATTTGTCCTTAACAAGGTAAACAATAAGATGCGTTGGATATTCATAAAATATATACACAATTAAAGAGAATAATGGTTTTTGGAGCAGTGGCTCTGTAAACTACATCAATAGTGTCATGTGGGTGCGTAACTGAATACTCAAATAAATTTATAATTCAGTGATGACAACTTTCGGCATGTGGTAATTGAGTGCCCCAGAGTCAGCCATAGTTATTATTATTATTGTTATCATTATTATAATTAGGGTATTTATTGCGTGCCGACCTAGCTTCGGGAAGCAACAGAGCACTTTAGGAGGAAGTACACAGCGAGGTAAGCAAATCCCGAGGGTTCAATGCGAGAGAGAGGCGAGATAACAACGGGAAATGAGGAGGCGGGCAGTAATGAAGAGAGGAAATGGGGGAGCCAATCGCCCAGGTTCAGGTTAGGTGGGGAGTGGAGGGTGTGTGGACCCAGGTGTTAGGGAGGAGCCATTCTTTGAAGTGGAGGGTCTGGATCTCCTTCCTGATATGTAGAAGCCATGATGGCATGGATTCCATGATATGTAGAAGCCATGATGGCATGGATTCCCTGATATGTAGAAGCCATGATGGCATGGATTCCATGATATGTAGAAGCCATGATGGCATGGATTCCATGATATGTAGAAGCCATGATGGTACGGATTCCCTGATATGTAGAAGCCATGATGGCATGGATTCCATGATATGTAGAAGCCATGATGGCACGGATTCCATGATATGTAGAAGCCATGATGGCATGGATTCCATGATATGTAGAAGCCATGATGGCACGGATTCCCTGATATGTAGAAGCCATGATGGCATGGATTCCATGATATGTAGAAGCCATGATGGCATGGATTCCATGATATGTAGAAGCCATGATGGCATGGATTCCATGATATGTAGAAGCCATGATGGCACGGATTCCCTGATATGTAGAAGCCATGATGGCATGGATTCCATGATATGTAGAAGCCATGATGGCATGGATTCCATGATATGTAGAAGCCATGATGGCATGGATTCCATGATATGTAGAAGCCATGATGACACGGATTCCATGCATTTAGTTTTAGGGCATCTTTTTCCACTTCGCATAAAATCAGTTCTGTTAATTGAACTGTCTTTCCTCAGAGTCCAAAACATGTAAACGTGTCAATAGATAGTAGTTAAGCGCTTTTAATAGCTAAGAGAATCGATCAATGTAGAATTAAGTTCAGACCTGTCTCTTCCTTACACAAAATGTGCAATAACGTGGTCTATGTTTAGTGAAGGTGGTGTTAAGCACCCGTTCGAGGGGCTGGAACAGGTGTTAACGGTCCAGCGGCCCAAGTTAAAAGCCTGAGCGTTCCATGCAGCCATCAGGCTGCATGGAACGCTAGCTTTCACCGGCGGTTCAAGCCCGCATTCCTAGCCACATGATTGGCTGGCTCCCCCAGCCAGGGTGCTAATAGAAAATGGATACAGATTTTACTGCTGAGATTATCACATGGCCCTAGCTAGAGCAATGTTAATAGAAGACAGTTCACAACACGGGGATTTCTGCCATATTTATCGCATTAAGTAGTTATAGTGAATTTTCTAAATTGATGGAGGATTCAGCCAGAGCAGTAATTCAGAGAACATGGTTGGGGTATAAGCCTTAGTAAATAGTTCACGTGCCCACCGCTCAACATTTCTAAGGACAAATACTTTAAATGGTTGGTTGTAAACAATGATGCTGCCTGCAGTTGTCTTGTATCTTCACTATGTATCCTGTATATTTTTATTACTGTCTATTGCTGTCTGTATCATAAGCCTAACATATACTTGCCTTTCCTGTGAATTTCTGTGCACAGATACCTACGGGTTTGGCGCGCATTACAAATAAATAAACAAACAAACAAACAAACATGATCCCAGTTTAGCATGAGAACAATTTACATCAGAGTTTGGGGTGGGGTTAGTGAGAGTGCCAGGTTCCTCCTGGAAATTGTGTGTGATTGCAACAAAAGCAACCGCAAAGCTCTTTGGTGATGATGTGGGCAGAGCGAACAGTCTACAGCCAATAGAGGAGGGGTATTCACTGCAGCAATGAGCCTACTATGAACACTGATGGTCTGAAAAATGTGCGTGCCATCTCTCAAATCCGATTTCTAGAAACGTATAGTCATGGCTCACCTGCAACCGTTCATTCTGAATTTGCAACTACTCAATGCGATGTAGGCAGGCTCTAGTCTCCACCATAGTACTGAAATTGTAATGCAACAACAATGCTCAACATCTTAAATGAAGTGGATGGTGGAGAAGTGGGAGCTTTAAATCGGTTGACCACTGTATGCTGCTGTATCACCTTGAGCTACAAGGAGTTAGCGGTCAAGCCCTGAAATGGATTGAATCTTTTTTGAGTAATCGTTCTCGAACTGTTAAATTGGTAAATTGTGTTTCAAACCATGCGTTTTTGGGGGTACCTCAGGCCATCTCTTCTCTATTATCATCATTGCAGTCACAGACGTTTCTTTTTTAATTGTGCTTGCGGCACTCAGCTATTCATAAATCTATCTGGAGACAGAGATTCTTCACCATAAAACAATGTATAGGCAACAATTACCTTAACAAGAATCCCAGAAAGAAAAAGAGCCTGACAATGAAAGCCAAATACTCTCCTTAGGGCAGTATTCTTTGGCTGGCATCCTCTGGGAATTGCTCAGTACGATCTCCGCACGTGAAACCCCTCAGTGTGATATCTGATTTAGAACCTTTTCCGTCCCAGTAAGTATCTTCAGTCTCAAAATCCTGCTTCTTCTATCTTAGAAAGCTTAGGAGACCAATACCCATCAAGCCACAATTACTAAAGCACTTATCAAATCCCGATTTGATTTTGAAACTAGTGCCTACTTAGACCTCAGTGCAAAAAACATTTCCAAACTGCAGTGAGTACAAAACACAGCTGCCAAACTCTTGCTTTCCCTGAGGAAATGTGCCCATATTTCCTCTGGACTGCGCTCACTAAACTGGCTGCCAGCGAAGCAAAGATTTTTATTTCAAAGCATTTGCTTCTTTTACAAAATGGCCACCAAAAAACCCTGATCACACTGCAGCTCTATCGAAGATCAAGATCCCTGCGATCTCAGGGTGCTTATCTCTTGATCACTCCTAAATTTCATAAAGTAATGATGGCAGGTGAAATGTTTAGGTCAAGTGGTGCTAAAGTCTGGAATAACCTGCTTCTCACAATTACACAAATTACTAAAATGGCGGCATTCAGAAATGCCTAAAAACGTACTACTTCTGCACCCTGGATAGCTTGTCCTCCTGTATCTAACATAGTGGCCATTTGTGTGGACCTCAACTGAGCAATCTGTCTACTATAGCGCCAAGATACCTTTTGGTGAAAGATTGTGCTATGTAAAACTAAATACAGACATGCATACATACGAAAACTGGACATGACAAGAGAAGCCTGCGCATCGCGACAGGACAGAACTGCTTACGTTCAGGTGTAAGAAATAACTTTGGGTAATGTGCTGTTTGGCAGCGCTCTTGCTTCTGGAATTGGTGTTTTGCACGCTGGACTCGCCTTTCTTCTCTCTATTTTGTCAGTGCTTTTCTCTACTCCTTCTTTTATCATGTACCTCCTTGGGTATTTTATTTGTGTGTGATGTTAGGTAACATACTAGTGGAATACAGGTTGCATACATTCTTCCATATATTCATTTTTTCATAAATATATTCTTTTCATCACAACTTATGTGATTGCTATATGAGCCCGTGCGGTAAAGCAGAAGTTGGTCAATGTATAGTTAATTGGGAGAAATTCTGTTCACTATATTTTTGAATGATTTTCACACAATACATTTTTCTAATTTCAAGCACAGTGTATCCAGAAATGCTGTTGAAACCACGGGAGTATTATTTTAAAAGCGAAATGCTGGTCTTATATCTAGGCACCTTAAGAGCCTAAGCAATATATCCTGAGAAATCAGTACAAAAAGAAAATGAGAAATGGAAAGTTGAAAGGCCGAGCTCTCCACGGAAGGCCTGCTTCCTGCCTGTTGCTCCTAGGCGGCAAGGCAGGAAATGAGTGTTTAGAAACACCTGGTGCGGTTTCAGGTGCCAGCTGGATCTACAGCATCGCCCGCATCTTCAGCGGGGCCACTTCTGCAGGGCAGGCGCCACACCACGGATGCATGTCTAATGCTCCAAAGAAACGCTCCAACTTTCTTTGCTCGTTTTTCCCCACTCACCTGTTTTACCACATAATGCCCCTCCATTACCGCTCCCCACGCCCCATCCCACCACCACCAATAATTGCCTGACCCCAACCCACCATCTACATTTGTGTGGTTAAATTCGAGAAAAATACGAGCAAAATAAATTCGAGCAGGTTTTGACCGAGCATTAGACCCACTACCAGCGTGTCACTTTCGTTTGCTTATCTTTTTGCGTAAAGTATGAATTTATTTCGACAGCTGACAGCGTTATTTCCTGCCAGTCGCCCATCAGTAAAATGACACAGGGAGCATATGTGGGCCCTGGTTCTTCTTGGGATTCTGGTGCTTGCAGTTTCGTCGTTCCCATTGTTGACCCAAAACTACAATAACCCGTTTAAAAAGGAAGAAACCGGGGCTGTGTCAGTCGCTAGCAGCTGACAGCTTCGAGTCAGGACATGGCAGTATAAAATACATACAACATGTTTTGGTGAAATGTCTCAATAGTGTTACCGTTGCCAAGTGCTCCCATTGCATCCCTTTTATCCAGTCCGGTTCTCTTATTATTCTTAGCCAGCAGCACGTTTAATGCCAGGGTTAACTGTGGTTTTCTTTCTAATGCCACTGTGATCCTTCAAGTTCCATTATGAATAGTGCTACTGGCTTAAAAGCCATGACTGGGTAAAGGATGGCTCTGATGGTATAGCGCCACTTGGCGAGAAGTCTGTATGCATTTTGTGACATTCATTTAGGACAACAGAGTAATGATCAACAGAGTGCCACAGAGTTCTTGTCATACTCCATAGACTTTCCCATTGGGGTGGTTTGGCTATTTGAAAGTTCCCAACTGATCCTGCAAAGATTCGGTGAGGATTTTTGCGACTATTCTGACCTGTCACTGCACATGGTGTGGAGGGATCAGTGATGGCACGGCATGCAGAGTGGCTGCACCTCTGAAGATATGATTCACCGGTGTCCGAGTGAAGCCATCAGAGTTATATTTGCATGAAGATGGACCGACATATGGGAAGATAAGAACGGTTGAAGTGTACTTTGGGAGAAGAAGATGTTCATTAGATTTAGGCAAATTTACACCATTGTGTAAAACGGTGCAGTGGGTCTACGACAACCTAGTCAGATACAGGGGATCATTTTATAGGGTTGTGCAAATTGCATGAAGGGGAGCTCAAACCTGTGCACTTCCATGTAAATAGTCCCCTCTGTTTAATTTGGATTGTTTGCACCATAAAGTGTAAACAATGCACAGAAATCCAGGGGGACCCGAATTTCCATTCGTAAATGCCTCCCAACATGTATGTTCATGGCGGGAGCCATTACATGGATACCTATGGAATCCTCCAGCTTTTAGCAGGTGCAAATAGCTGTTGGATTCCACGGGATTCCATAGCATCTCAGACAGCTTCAGAATTTCCATGGTGGGGAAAATAGGGATAGTAGTTATGCGAATTAGGATCTGTTGAAGTTATGCAAATTAGGACCTGTTCATCTTTCCTTATTGGAAATTCATGAAAATGTGCTGGTTCCGAGAATGTATGCGCAAAAGGTTTGCACATGCTTTATGTGCATGTGCTTTACAAACCACTGCATGTAAAGCTCAGAGGGTCCTGGTGGAAGGTCTTGTGAGGTTGGCCCCAGACCACCTAGGGCAGAATAAGCCAAGACCCCCAAACACCATTGCTGCAGTGGTGGCATACCATTTGGACCACCACAATGCTCTGGTGGCCTCCCTACCTCTGACTTTTACTGTCAGAAAGTGCTGTCAGGACCTTAAGGGGTGTCTGTGAAACTGGTCACAGGGCACTGCTGGAAGTCCCTAGGCACAGGAGGTGGCTCGCCACCCCAACTCAAGGGTCTGTGGTCATGAGAGAAGCAGGGTCTGACAGTAGCAGACATGCCATGCATAGATGGAGGCGTTGAGACTGGATCCAAAGTTGAGTTCCTATAATCCGTGCTGGACAATGAATAATGATGTGGGTTGGCATGTTTGCAAGAATCTGTGCATACATGGACCATGTGCCTGCTAGCACGTGTGCAGGCACCCACTGAAGCATGATGTCACTACTACATACACTTCTGAGCCAGTTCCCTCTTGTCACTCCACACATGGTGGACGACACATTGTTGTCAGATGACTTCATATTAATGGGACACAAGACCCCACTCCTAGGTGCAAATATCATCCCATTGCATCTGTATTTATTTTATTTATGAAGCATAAGCACTGTAAATAGGAAGTGTGGTACAATAAAGTGGAGAACCAAAACTGAACAATAAAAATACTTTAAATCAAAGTGAGAGGAATAATGGCTTTAAATGAGAGTGGAACAAACATAGATAAGTGCAGGAGTGAGTAGAGGAAGGAAACGAGTTCCAATGTTTCGGTTCAAGCAGAGAAAAAGAACAAACACAGGACTGGGCACAGAGTGGTTTAGGAACAGTGAGAAGAAAGTGTGATTGGGAACAGAGAGGGTGAGATGGAGATTAGAGAGAAATACGCGAGGCAAAATATGGAGGAGCAGGACTGTGAAGACACTTAAAAACTATGCAATGAAAATGGAATAGAAGGCAGTCATCGAAAGAGGATAGAGAAAGGAGGGAAGGGGAGATAGACATCGGAGAATGAAGACAAACAATAATACACATTGAGAATCCATGGAAAGAACAAAGAGGTGCTAATGAGAGACAGGAAGGCCATTAAGCAATGTAGAGGCGTTGAGAGAAGACAAACACACACTGAGATGAGAGTTTTGGTAGCAGTGCAGGAAGTTAGGTAAGGTTTTAAATAATAGGAAGCTGAAGTTATGGGAAATATTGGAGATGTGCGAAGAGAAAATAAGCGAGGCATCAAAAAGTACTCCAAGGTTGCGAGGGGTGGGCGAGAAGGGAAGAAGAAGATGGGGGCAAGGAAAGATAAGGACAAGGAGGAGATAGAGGATGAGGAGAGAAAAAGACAAGAGGCTAGAGAGGAGTGAAGATTGTCAGAGAAGTAAAGTAAGCTTAGTACCAACCTCTTCCCCACCCCAGATTCTCCAATACATATAGTAGGAATTATTGACATTACTCACCATTTATGCAACATAGCTTTCAGTTATGTTTGTGGTTTCCTAGAGACCTGGGCCCCAGGGAACGTCTCCCACATACCAATAGTAAAATGATTTCACCAGGATCATATCATTTGGTGAAATGAGAAAGCTGTGATTAGGGGACAGTCTTCTTTGCGTCGCAGTTTGCAATTTGACTGCTTGCTAAATTTCATCCCATCCCATCTCTACTTTTAGACCAATGTGAAGAGCGGTGGAAGATACAGAATGCATTGATAGAGCCAAGACAGAGATGACTCTACGAGCTAAACATGAGCTGGCACAACAAAAGACCCATACCTGGCTTCCTGCCTCCGCTCAACACAAAATCCATACTGACCCCCTGCCTACCCATCCCTCCACAACATAAGACCCACACTTGGCATTATGCCTCCCACCAGTACGCATTACTTAAAAGGTACATTTTCTAATTATTTATGGCAAAACACTAGAGATTATAAACCCATATGAATGAGACTTCTCCCAACCGAGATTTTGGGAAAATAAGGCACACTGATGGAAAGTGATGGAAAGTGATTTGCTGAGGATCATCTAATGTGTGAAGTGTGGAAGGCGGGGAGTTGAGCCCTGGAATCCTGTTTCCACGATTTCCAATTTAGACAGCTGGGGAGACTTCACCTTTTTCTATTTCATCCTCAATAAAATAACCAACTTAATGCTTTCTGCAAAGTTATTATTAGTGGACTACACTAGTTCACTGTTCAATTAATCTGGCTTTCAAAGCACACAGTCATGTGGTGAAGCAACTTGACAACATTGATGAGAAGTCTTAATTGAAACTTTTGTTCATAAAGCAAGTATGCATCACTTTGTCAGAAAAAAAAGATGTTGTACCTCTGTCTCATATACCCTATTTGTCATACCCATCACCCTCCGGTGTCCTTCCCTTGTGCCACATCCTTGATGACCTTTCACCCTGCCCTTCCTTACAAATAATTTTCAGACCACCATTCTCCATTTGCTTCAACCCCTAAGCCTTAACTCAGTCCCTTCCCGTACCATACACACATACCCCTTTCCTTTGCCCATGATACTCAGTATAGCCTGTGTCCCAAATTGGACCCAGCTAGGCAGGGCTGCATACTTGTCCCCAGAGGGAAAGTAGAAATAAAGACACAGGCACTGGGGTGTAGGGAAACATATATTATTTAATGGGTTAGTGAATTTTATGTGTGTATAGTTTTTGGGCAAAGGAGGTACCTGTACGGAACCACCCAGTCCACCATGGGGCTTGATGAAATGGGGAGAAAGGGAAAAAAGTGCACAAAGGACTGAGCTCACCTGCCCAGGAGTGAGCTGAACAGGGGGAATGAACGTTCCAAAAAAGAAAGTTACGAGAAAAATAAAAAAGAATGCTGGGGAGAGAGATGGAGAAAGAAAGCAAGTCATCTCAGCTCTCTGGGTGCTCTGGCCTGGAACATCCCTTAGGGTGTAAAGGCTCTGTTGAACTGGGCCGCGTGTGTGGGGCGACCCAGTGTCTACCATGGGCCCAGGCTGCATGCCCAGAGCAGCCTGGCACCCATATCTCGGGAGGATAGCTCAGGGGAAACATGCTCGCCTTGGAAGCAAGACGACACGGCGCACCATAGGTTCGAACCCCGGGTCCGCGCTTAGAAACCTCTGGGTATTAAGCACGTTATAAATAACCTATCATATGATATCATATGGGGTAGTGAGGGTTGTCGGCCCATGAAGGGGCAAGACCGGATGGGCTAATTGTGAAAGGCCATGGACCACTTGCATGCAGCGTTCTGGAGTGATAATGAGTCACCCAGTCTGGACTGTGCGCATGGAGTGGCTTGAACTGGGCCATCCGGTTGTGCCTCCTGTCGCCTTGCCCACTGGGTATGCCCTGAAGAAATAAAGTCCTCCCGAGTTGTGCATCGCCAGGTGTGGCCTGGGAGTTGAAGAGCGGGTGGTGGCAGCAGAAGTTCACACACCTCGTCGGGTGGGCAGTGAAGATCAAGTCCTGGGCTGCAGCATCCTCATGGCCTGTGTGAAGGCACAGGGAACTCCGGCACGCTGGCTGGAGCGCCTGGAAGATAGAGACCCCTCTTAGTGACACACAGGTGCAGTGAAGAGAGGTTAGGGGCGTGTCAGAGGATCATTGGAGCACAACAGTAATAGCAATGTCACCATGACCACAATGATGCCACCTGAAAAATGTATGAGCCGTGGGGCTCAGCAGTGACCAGTCACCCGCAGGGTATGGGAGTGGCAGAAAATCAGCAAAAAAGAAGCCATGTCGCATGCCGATGTGTGCAGTCCTGAAAAGTGCAGATAGCGTCTCAGAGCTCGGTGGTGAGAGGTTTGATGTTTGACAATTCTCATTAGGGGTGCTGCCCATAATTAACAAATCACAATGTGAACAGTAACATACACATGAAAACATGACTATTCATAAGAAGACCGCAAACTCATGATCTGAATTCAGACCAAATAAACCAGACTGCACTTATTTGAGATTTTGGAAATTTCCATAGCAGATACAGGTACTGTTATATACTTTGGTCTTTTGAATTGGGCGCGTTGGCGCTTCGTTGTGCATTTATCATTTGTTATTTTTTGAGATCATCAAATTAACATGACCCAAGTGTGGTCATCAATTGTGCAGGGACTGATAAATGCACAACCAAGTAAGTTGGGCGCACGAGTACGAACAACCACCTAACTGTAACATACTCTCTAATGTAAGATGGCATTATTCGCGCGTAGACTAATGAATATACATATGCGTACACAAGCACAAAGATGCACCTAAAGGTTTGATGCGAGTCCAGTGGTGATATTGCCCTCACTAAACCTCAGCGCTAACATATGGTAAGAGGATGCTGAGCACAACATATTCCATCATATCTAAATACATGAACAACTTAATCCTGCAAGCTAAATATATAATGGGGTGAATTCAGGCATGAGGACGAATGAGTACACAATTTTAATATTTAAGGTGAACACACAGCATTAGAATTGGGCTGGTGTGGTAGTTGTTAATTATGAATAGTCGGCACACACCCAAGATGGAGGCAGTAAGTAGCCATTGACCGTGCACTAGCGGCTCGGGCTAGCTTAATGAATCTATATATCTCTTCAAACACCGTCACTGCGTTTAGCGTCTTAACACAGAACTACTACACGCATTGACAAGGTAAAACTCTAAGTACACAGTCCCTTAGACTTCCGCGGAATCGCGGCTTTGCAGCACGTAATTATATTCTATTCTTCATGGGCAATTGAAGTTTAGTGAAACTGATGGACATATATTTGTGCTCTCTTTCCCTTCTATTTATAATTGTGGCCAATGACTTTTGTCGCTACAATACAATTCTGTGGATCTATTTGGATCGACATGGTGTTCTTTGTGATCATAATCGTAATTTACTGCAAGTGCGAAGGATTAGAGGTATGTTAAATAGCTATGACTTTACAATTGGAGGTACAGTTTAGATTTCTGGATAATTAACACATACTGTGATGTGATGCATTATTTCTGTGCTTTACTGCAGTTTTTCGCTCATTCTACGGGATACCAGCTGGTAATTCAACCAGACTGGGCTTATTTGAGATTTTGGAAATTTCCAAAGCAGATACAAGGTACTGTTATATACTTTGTTTTTTTGACTTGGGCGTGTTGGCGCTTTGTTATGCATTTGTCATTTATTATTTTTTGAGATCATCAAATTAAGTAGCTCTACTAACTGATTGTTTCACAATCCCTTTTGACCCCTTACCCTTATCTCTCTTTTTTTTGTAAAAATGTTTTGTTTTTATTATTTTGGTATGTATTATGATTCTCTTTCCAATTATCTTGATGACTTTTCACAAATGTTGATGTTCAAATGGTGTTTACTCTCGGGCATACATGATGGACCCATGAACTTTCATAATGTTTTTAATATGAATATTTTGTTGAATTGAATGTGATACTTATTGTGTTGCTGACTTGTCATGCCTTGCTGGGCATCTGAATGAAAAAAATGTGTGCATTCTGTACTATATCTTCATATCAAAGCAATTCCTAATCAGCCTCTGAAGAAGAGCAAGTTTATGCTCGAAACACGTGTCAGGCTGCATCTATCAGTTCAATGCCAATACACCACTTCTGCATCGGAAGCATATATTGATTTATCACAATTGGCACTGTGTGACTGTTTTTGTGTTAATTACTTAACCTTTAGCTAACCTGAACTACATGCATTTCCACCTTCACAGTGTGAAGATGCAGACGAAATAAAGGCATGAAGAAATAAATGTATGACCAAGTAGATGTCTGGTGAAGTGAAGGTAGACCCACTAAGTGTAGGGGAAGTTTTCTGGGCAAAGTAAAGGAGAGACAGGAAAAGTGAGCAGACAGTGATCAGGGAAGTAGAAATGGGAGGCAGAAATCAGGGGAAGTTAGCAGAGAAGATGAAGGAAGAAAAGGTTAGGTCAAGAGAGGACTCCGAAATATGTGAAAGAGCTAGCTATTGAATTTGGTTATAGGCTTGAAGAAGAAGAAGAAGAAGAAGAAGAAGAAGAAGAAGAAGAAGAAGAAGAAGAAGAAGAAGAAGAAGAAAAAGAAAACGAAGTATGAGTAGTGGATGTGTAAATCACAAATAATATAAAAGGGAAGGGAGTCAAGGTCATCACAGACGGAGGATAGGGAACGAGGGAGAGGTAGATAATGAGAAAGGCCACATGATGCTTGGACTAGGCCTCACAGTGGTATTGGAAATAAAGTAATTAATGTGGAAGGGAGGTGGGGGAAAGAGGGTGTAGTATGAAATGAAGATGATGCTACTGCCACTCCTGAAGGGGCTGGGTAGAAGGAGTAAAGAAAGAGGCATGGGTGACAGTCAGGAGGAGAAATCTAGGTTTCAGTGAGGTAAAGAAATTGAATATTAAGATGGAATAAGGTATCAAGCATTGAGTAGACCAATAGACAGAGAGAAGGAGAAGGAAAGGAGTGGAAGATTGATGCATGGCTATTCAGGTTTTAAGAACAGGGTAGTGGGAGGTAAAGTAGAATGGGAAGAGAGGTGGACAGGAATAGTAAAAGCCAAAATAAGAGAGAGACCAAGAGTAATAATGGACGTAGGTTAGGGGGAAAAGCTTAGGAGATGGTGCTGATGAGAAAGAGAGGAAGAGGAGCACCGAAGTTAGGTGGGCCATGGGAGATAATGCATAGTGGCAGGTGGTTAGGAGAAAAAGGGGAAGATATGTTGCATGGTAGTCCTGCTAATCAAAACAGGGACAAAAGGGCTAGATAGACAATGCCCCGGGGAGCTGCCGCCTTTAGGAGTGGACACTGCAAGTTGATGCCACTGCTGGGGGGGGCGTTAGAGGTCTTAGGGGGCTATAGCCCTGGTTAGAACCTCAGAGGCTACAATCAAAATGCTACCTAGCCCCGAGTGCCACCAGTCCTGACATTAGCATAGCCCCAGAAATTTTCCAGACCCAGCAACACCCCTACGCAGAAGAGAAAAGATTTATCTCTGCCAGTTTAAGTGGGTTCATCCCATGAAGGTAAGTACATGCGAATGTAGATTCGCAAAGATCTTTGTGGAACTCACATGTATATATTTGATTTCTGCCAGGGCCCTTTCTACCCCTCATACTTCGTCAGTTCATGCATTGAGTACAATGTAGTTGGGTAAATGTAACATATGCTATTTACAATGCTAGAAAGATGGCCTATAGAAGCTCAAAAATCAGCCTGGTCGATGAGAGCATGCAAAAGAAAACACTCCAAGGGAATAAATATATTTAATTTCTTTAGACGATTTTTAAAAGGTTACTCAAATGTATTACAACACATGTAAAGCTTGCATGGACAGCCATCTGGGTGCACACATGTGCCTACTGCTCCGTCCATGATCACTTAGGGGGACAATACAACACATCACACAGGTCTGGCATTTATCTTACTGCAGCAGCACAAGTGGAATTCTCGAGGCAAGAACGATAGCACATTCTGATTGCAAGAGCTCCTCACAGTCAAGGGTCAGAGGCTTCCAACATATGTGGTGATTTGTCAACCATCCCGCAGCATCTCTTCCCTCCCTTTTGTTTTCCAGCTGCATTCACATTTCGCTCTGTCTGCTCTTGACTGGGCCACACACTGCCTCTAGACCTGGACGCCGCCGCATTATTATTCGAGAGTTGCCCTGTGGGACACATTGAAATGTCAAGCCACCGCAAGTTGACTGGGCAACTTGAGAACACCTGCAGCCCATCACACAGCCACACACTATTGGCTAATAACTGCTTATTGCTCTTTGAAGTTGCCCCACATAGACGCCCTATTTTGATCAAAGACAGTATAGACCTTCTTTTCTGCCATCCTGATCTACTGACCAACTTACTTGATCAACACACCAAAGCTATCCCATTCTACTTCAAACCTTCCCTGTGTATGTGGTATTTGCCCCCTTTCTCCCACCCTCTTATCTTCTCCCCACTCCACAAGCTAAGTTCTGGGTCCCCCGGGTGGGGGAACAATGAGCCAAACTCCTGGCAAGCCTAGGTACTCTGATGCGGCTATATAGTGGTGATTGCACACGGTTTAAAAGCCATACAGCATACATGAACATGACTCAGTGCTTCTCAGTGGGGGTCACATGTGTTCCAGAGGAAGGGTGATATCTGTCTAGTGTGCCCGTTGTGATTACTATACAGTGCATCATTGGCGCACTAATGTGGTTTCCCACATTCTCTATCATGTTAAGTGCGCTAGTGTCAGTGAAAGGGGGATGAGGCATATACTGGAGAGGGGGTAAGCTGTCTTTTCCGCCACAAACTCTAGGGCCTTTGTCTGTTATGTGGCTAGCTCTATGGACTGCATTGCTCATTAAGGTGCACGTGCCCAGAGACGTCTTTATGGGAGGAGAAAAGGGGCTGTTGCCCCGGGCCCCCACCTTGGAGGGGGGACACAAAATGCAGCTTGATTAAAATAATTCAGTTCCCATTAGTCACCAAAATTAATAACACGTCAGGATTCTTTATGGTGTGCTGCTGAGGCCCTAAACATATTGCCTGCTTTTGTTGACATGTACATTCTGCCCTGATCTTTTCATCCTGTAATGCTTACTATGTTCACTGTTGTATACATAGTTTGTACGGCACAACAGCAGTAGCATGCGCACCTTTCTGTGGGGATTATATTGATCATGTGCAATAGCTAAAGTTGAAATGGATATTGATGAATTTGAGTGTCGCAATGGTTCAGAAAATAGCTAAATGTGTTAAGCACTCATTGCAGAGATTTGCGTTCATGTGCAAGAAAACAGTACAAAATTCCAGCAATGCTGACTCAGCCTTTGAAATCTATGCAGTCAATACACCTGCATGTATATGCACTTTGATTTTTAGCACACCAGGTGCTGTCATCACCAATGTACCTGCACCAGATAGCGGTTGCTATATAGAAAGTGCCATTGCATCAGTATGGTGAAAGTCTAGAAATTGGTTTGTTCAGATGGGGAGTTGGAAGGCAGGCACCTCCATAGACGAAGTGTTAGTCCACAGAGGTGATTGTGTATCCGAATTCCAGACTCTGGAACCAAAACGTTTCTGCTTGGAGCCAGGCGTTGCCAGAAAATGATACAGTGATCCTCGACACATCTTTTATCACTGATAGTACTGTGCTGTCTTCTATGGAAAGGTTTGTGTTTGGTCATGTGATTTGCATATTTTCCAAGTCAGTTCTGTAAAATGGGATTAGTCTAGTTCAGGCTAAGAAAAGACAGTGGTAAAGTGCAGAGATTGCATAGAGGTTGCGAATCCCAGCTTCACGTTTTAACCAACGTATGATCCTGGGAATCTCATCTAATCTTGTATTGCCTCACCTGTCAAAATTGCCAGTCCCTCAACCTTAAAAATTGTCATCCCTTCAGAGTGATTTTGTTCTCAGGGTATGATGTTTGAAAAATTCTCTATCATGGTTTCACTGGCTATATACAGTGTTGCTTACTCTATAATAATAGTGAGATTTGATATGTTGCACACCAGGGCCACTTGATTATTTGCTTTCTAATGGCAACGCTACTTGAAAACCATGTCACTTTTCTAATCTCAGTCGGTTTGGAAACGGTCAACTTTCGGGTATCTTCAAATCGTCATCCACTCTCTATGGTATGTGTAGGTTTCTCTTTGCTTCCCATTGGTCACCTGTATCCATGCTTGAGCACTTTTGCATCTGTGAGGCAGCTAATCTGTGTTGTTTGGCTATTCCGGTGTATGTGCAATGTGTCCTGCAGTTAAAATTTGTCAGATATACCTTCCTCATGGCTGCTATTTAGTGAAATGTTTCCAGTAACTATGCTAGAACACAAGTACCCATTTCGTAGACTGCTAATTTTGCCCTTCAAATGCTATTTGTTTATCATTCTGAATACAACAAGAATGAATACGTTTTTTTATCTCTACTTGCAACATATCAAGCTGTGGGTTGTGATCGTAACAGGCGGGAGCGGGGGTTAATTCCTTTGATCCAGCAGAGGGGGGCCCCAAAGGTGTCCATGCCCCAGGCCCCAAAAGTGCTTAAGATGGCCCTGCACGTGCCCATTTGCTGCTCAGGTGAATGGCATCACAATGGGTGTTGGGGTTATGAGTTCACTCACCTTTCCACACCCCAGCGCATGCCGAGTCCCAGATAGTGTATGCTCTACCCAGTAGGGCGTTGTGGTTTGATTTCCAAGCTCGGTTCCCATAATCTGGTAGTTGGGATCTCAGGATGGATATGACATTGGGATTCCATTACTGAAACACATATTATTAGTAAGAGCAGTTAGCATAAAGTAAAATTGCCCCTGCTGAAGGGCAGGCACAGAGCCCGGTATCACATGTACCTTTGTTGAATGATCAATTCCTAGTGTGGTTGTTAATCGGCAATGCTATTGTGGCTAAGTATGGCCCTTAAATGTTTGCCCCACCCCTTGTGTCTCACCAGGTGCGGTGCCTGAGAGCTGATGGTCATCCTTCTTGCTTTCCCTGCCCCCTTTCCCACCTGCACTCAGAGGTGTGGATCTTACTGCCGATTGATTTGAATGTGTTATATTTCACTGGCTACACAAACAGCCAAGGAACATGTGCTTGCTGCTGGGAGCGCAACAGAAGATGGACCTCAAACCCATACTCAGATCAAGAAAAGAATCAGAGCCTCTCGGACCTCTCTGAAGAGGGCCCGGCTACACTTAATACATGTAGGAGAAGAAAAACAAACCCTGAAACATCTAAAATAGTTAGGAAATCATTTTTAGCCAGAAAAATAGCCTCTTAGGAGATATTAAAAGCCTCCTTCGGGAGGGACAATCCCGCAGATCCTCCATGTTCCTCTGTTTGGCCTCAAGGAGTCTACGCTTCTGTTATAAGGCCTAAAAGTTCCTGAATATACTTAGGGCAACTTTTGCATTTCGGTTTGATGAGGGACATTTTTAAATGGGAAACTGTATTGGTAGCTTCAATGAGTGCTGACTGTCAAGAATGAAAAACGGTAGCATAGAACATTGTGGAATCCTATGAAATACTAACCTCAGAAAGGGATTCTTTAACATAGGGGACAGCAGTTTATGGTTTGCTTTACAGGCCTCCCTTCACCAGCCTGAATCAAGGGAGACCTGTGTTGGAGTATGAGTGATGGTAAAAAGCTCCCACCAAGGCATGATCCTACCATGGCACAAAGGTGGTTTCTAAAGTGAAGGGTCACATTTCTTGCAATGCCCTTTAATGTAAGAGGTAGTAGGCGTCAAGAGTGACTGCTCCTGGGCAGAGATAATGTTAAGAAATGTTGCCCTATTGGCCTGGCGTGGAGCGTTCACCAAAATATTATAATCTCTGGGAAGAAAAAGATGGAATACACTAAACCCTAACAAAAAAAAGAAATTTTGAAAAACTAGTCAGAAAGGGGACATCCGAGCCAGGGGATAAAGGCAAAGTCACTTCTTAATGGCAAAATTGTTATTTTCAATGTACAGGAGGCAGAGGCCATAATCTTTGGACGGGTCACCGGGGCAGTTATGGTTGTTAAGCTACCTTCTAATGGAACAGACGCTGTACACTACTGCATGCTACATCCAACTCTCTCTTCCTAAATACCTCCCTAAAAGAGCCCTTCGTTCTGCTAGATCCAGCTCTCTGTGAATCAGATGCTTCTCTAAGCAAAGAGCGGGGTGCTAGATGTCTCTCCTCCGCAGGAGCCTCCCTCTGGAATGGTCCCCCTGCCCCTCTCAGGCTTGAGCCGGATCTCCTTAAGTTCCGAAAGCTCCTCAAAACCTTCCCTTTCCCCTCCTCCTTTACTCTCCCCCTCGCCTGCTAACACCTTCGTCTGCCTCATTGACTGGCTGCATGGTTCCCTCTGAGTATTTCAGGGCTCCAGGCATCCCCGCCCAGATCCTGCTTCCCTGGCACCTACCGCCCTCTGGCCTCCCCTTAGTACTTGGCCCACGCCTCTTCACCTTTAACCTTCCCAATTTAGCACTTGTTTTTGTGCAGACCGGCACTCCCCCGTCTCCCTCAGACTTCCAGTTCTGCACTTGCACAAT
This sequence comes from Ambystoma mexicanum, assembly GCF_040938575.1. NCBI lineage: Eukaryota > Metazoa > Chordata > Amphibia > Caudata > Ambystomatidae > Ambystoma > Ambystoma mexicanum. Next base: position 441,148,226 of record NC_090927.1, on the reverse strand, counting down.
CAGAATTGTCCCAAGGCCTAGTAAGCCGTTATTGTATCTTTCTCCCTTGCTCCCCCCCCATTCTTTGTCTTGTGGTGCCTTGAAACACCATTTGTTATAGTGGCGCCTTACAAATATCCAATAAATAAATAAAAATAAAATTAGCAGATGATGTCCCATCATTCTATACAGGCATCCTAGAAGTGCATCTAATTGTTCTCTATAACCTATGAGGACACATTCTAGAACACCTTTGGGGAATGCACATATGATTTTAATATAGCTGTCCTCCCACACATTCATTACATGAATATCACTGCTTCTACACTATGGTGAGGGCTGCAGACACCAGGAACACTCCTTGGCCCAGTCACATTACTTGAGGACTTTGGACCCGATTCACAAAGGTTTTCACTGAAGCAAATCAGAAAAGCCAGTGAGCAGCTTAGATATGCTCCTGCTGCTTTACACCTAATTATCAATCTTAAAACTAGTGCAAAGCTGGTGATTCCTCGGGCATCTCTGAAATGTTTGTGAATCACACTGGCAACAGAGCGTCCCAGAGATGCTCCATGGAGCTGCATATTTGCTCCAGTTTTAGGCTTAGTGAATCAGAATTAAAGGTAGCCGGACCAAATCAGAGATGCTCACAGGCGTTTCTGATTTTTTCCAGTATCAAACTTTGAAATTCTGCCCATATTCTAAGAAATGAACACAAGTGGTGCATAAACTCTTTAATCGGTAAGCACTCTTAACCTGCCTGGACAGAGGCACTGTCTCCATTGCTCCAGGTCTCCTGCCTGTCCTAACACAGGGCCCTAGACTCGGGTGCTGCCCCTCTCACTGAACCGCTACATCTCTCATGTGACTTGAACGTGGTGCATCAGGCGGATGCAGTGGTAGATATCACTGCCTTAATTGTGTGCAGCAATTTACAGCCTTTGTCAAATGGCTGTTTGGTTTATAGGGCAATTCAAATTTAATGCAACTTTAGGGTGCACAACAAAATGTAATACAAGTCTCTTACTTAATTACTGTTTAAGATTACTCAGACTTTATGTAAAATGTGCCATCCCCAAAAAGAAACACTAGTGTAAGTAAATATCTGTCTTCAGGCTCATGGCTCTTTTAGATATCTTTCTCCTGATGTGAGTAACATGCTGGTGGCACATGTGTTGCACTGATCACTGTTATAGAATTCACTGTTACATGATTGGTTTTTACTTATCTTTCTTAATCATCCCATTGTCAGGGACTGATTTATCTGTATTGATTCAGAAGATGAAACATTTTGCTTAATATCATGGTACCCTTGAACAGTAATCAAGCAAGAGACGTACATTACACTTTGCATTGGTGTTATGCATTTTTATGTTTTATAAATAAGATCATTATAATTCTTTTTTTAATTGTTTTATTGATTAAAAAAGAATTAACCTTTAACAAGATGAGTACAACTTTTTTTTACAATTTCATACTAAATTTTCATAAAATTATAAATTACATAAAGTAATAAAACAGAAGAAGAAAAAAATACTAAAATCAAACACACGATTTACAAATTCAGGAGATAAACAAATTCTCAAAATGATAAGTAACTATGAGTATCAAAATCCATATTCAACATTTTGTCAAATGACGTAACAGCCACCACCATAGAAGTCGTTGACCCAGCCAAGCAGTGCTTTCACATAGAATCATCACTTAGCCCCTGGAACACACAAACAAACCTCTTAAAAGCAGTCCATTTCAAACTATGGACAGCTGTAAAGCAAGTTAATAAATGTTTAATGGTTTCTTGTTGTTCTTTATCATTGCAGAACCTAAAAAAAGCAAGCGCTGCCGGTTCCAGTCCATATTGTACCAAGATTTCTTTGGTGTACAATAAGTTCCAATGGAACCTTAGGAAGAGACAACGGGTACACCTGTCAGAGTAGATCAACAGGAAGGGAGCTAGAGTGCCCCTCTTCTTGTGTTCCCCCTGAAGATAACACATTGAGGCATATTGATGTAATTCATCCACTGTTTGAGCCCGTCATAGTCATATAATGCATATTTGACCATAGTCGGATTTACCAACAAATCATCAGTATAATCATATTCTACTATTAATGTAGAGTTAAACTCTTACATTTTCAGCAAAACACTTGTAATGGAGGTGCCAAAATGAAGATGAGGTATCAACAACTGAATGCAGTATGGGGCAGCCCCCCCCACTTAAAGCCAGGCAGAGAAAAATCGTATGGAGTGATTTAGTATTGTAAATGTGTGAAAATAGAATTCATAGGGTTAAAAGACATTAGCATTTTAAATGGTGTTATGTTTATAAAGTCAAAAATGCTTTTATCATGGTTTAGTAAGCAGGCAAGGTACAGAATGCATATTGAGTGGGAAAATGATTGTTTTTCCCATACCCAGACAGAAAAGAATGCCTTTAACTGACAATGCCTTTATATGAGTAAAAGGAGTGTATTAAATGAAGCGACTATCTGCAGACAGTGGCCGCATGAGGCAGCCCAGAGTTCAACAATTCAAGGCCGCCGTGCCTTGCAGGAATCAGATAAGCAGTCTGAAACCAGACAGTTAATTAGGCTATGTCTGAAGTTTTAGCCAAGGGAAGCAGCTGCATGACCAAATTTGGGTTAGTGTGGGCGGGAAAATCCTAGGATGTGTGCCAGAATGTATTTCATTTCGAAGGTTTAAACAGATAAGGAATATTTGCCTTGTGCACGAGTATGTTCAATGAAGAGTTTTGCCTGGACGTGTTTAGAAAAGGGAGGGGTTTGACTCTTTTGCTCTGAAAGGTATAAAAGGAAGCCCCATTTTCAGAAGGGAGCAGGGGTTTGTGTACTTGACAACGATGCTGTTTATGTCAGTCTGGCGTGAATAAAACCTGAAGTCTTTTTGTGAACCTGACTCTGTCTCCCTGCCTGATGCTTGAAATGCTTTGCTGAGATGCCAGAGAGCCCTACAAAGCAACAGAGAGCCCCAGAAAAGCATGATCGGGGTCTTAGCACCTCGTCTACACACTGGACCCATTTTCCAGACAGATTTCCCTAAAGTAGTTAAACAGTGATCGATCGTTCACAAGGTAAGAACACAAAGAAATATACATCCACATGGCCCTAGCTTTTAAAGAAATGATTCCTAATTTGGAACGTATTGCAGGAAGTGGGGTTGAGCCAGGGAACCTCAGAATTTTCCTCCAAATCAAGGCTTCAAGGATGGATACTTACTCAATCATGAATAGATTGTAGACTTCAATTCCATAAATTCCACCCAGGTTATTAAAAATGCTCATGTTACTGCACACTGACACTAGCATATGTGCCCGTCTTGATGTGGTAGTTAAACTATCTGCAGCTATGCCAACATGTAGAGGTGTGAAACAGGGATGTTTTGTGGCAGCAAGCCTTTTTAACCTCTGCCTAGCAGACCTAAAAGAAGCATTTTACAACTTGAAGAGTCACACAATCAATTAGTTGGCTTGCCTATGCAGATGATTCACTTTTGATGGACCACAATCCCAAAGGGTTGTAATGTATGATTGATGCACTAAGTGAATATGCCGATACTAATGATCACAAAGTAAACCTTGAAAAAAGTAAGATCAAGGCGTTCTCTGGCAAAATCAAATTTTAAAACAGAACGGCATGGCTGTTGAATGGCTCACAATTTGCGTGTGTAAAATCATATAGAGACATAGGTATCCATGTTGAGGATACTCTGAACTGGAATGTGCATTGGTCTGAAACAAAGGTGAAATATATGAAATCAGTTAACACCATAAGCTTGTTTATGGGCAAAATGGGGGTTATTCAGTGTTTACGATCCCGCTACTGTATACATTGAAAATCCTGCCTGTACTGAACTGGTATCAGGTAATATTATCCCCATAAATAATGTCACCATACATATAGTCTCCGGGAAACGGGATAGGCAACATTATTTGTTGGGCCAATATATGGGGTAAATGGGAGCAGGGGTTTAAAAAAATGTGGGTCTTGCGGGGGTGGCCCCTGCAGGTTTCATATGGTAATATGACCACAAAAAACATCACCATTCTTGTATGGCGACATTTTTGCGGGGATGTTATCACATGGAACCACTGAACTATCGTATTGAAGTCTAGGGCCATAACTATGCTGAAGAACTAAAATAATGTGAGGCCAAAATGCTCCGCAAATAGTTTAGAATGCCGCAAGTACTGTCTGTTGTATTTTTGTACCTTGAATTTCACTTAAATGGGATATCGTCTGACTTTATCTTTAGAGCAGTCATGTGTTTTGAAAATGTGCGACTGTTAAACAATGGTACGATTGTGGTAAGATATGTACATGTTTTCCAATGTCTTGATAGATGTCATTCGATGGGTACTATGGGTAAAATAAAGTCACTACAATACAAGTGGCATGCAGGCTTTGAGGGTAGATCTGTATCTAATGTTGTGTATGTGCTCAAACGCTGGCTGAGACAAATGTTAACTGACTTTAGCTATGAAAATAACTATGTACAGTTATCCACTAACACTAACAGTGGTCCGTTTATTCAGTACAGATCTGCTTGTGTATATAAGCCCACCCACATAATTGCCTACCCCTAGTAGTGCTATAATAAGACAATATCTGCTTTTAAAATTCAATGTTTGTGATATTCTAGACATAAAGGGCACAAAGGTTGGTCTGCCACGATCTGAACGCATGTGTCGCATGTGTGGTGAAAAAGTTTTGGAAACTTTGGCACTCAATTGTAAGATGTATATTTGGTTGTTATTGTTATTTCGTTCTTGTCTTTAGGCAGGTTGTCGCATGTTGTTTATTTTATCCTGTGCTCTTAACCTGCTGTACCAGATAAGCGCTATATTTTCGATGGAATGTGTTATATGTTGTATGTTTTCTCCATGTTTGTATATACAAAGACGAATGGGGATGAGTATATTGATTATATAAATGAAAGTAAATATATGAGTTTTGGGACAATTTTCCCTTCAAAGAAATGTATACTGGGAGTAAGGGAAAACATATCATATCTTGAGTCCTCTCTACATAGTTCATTGGATAAAGCAATCGCCTGTGATAGCAATTAGGAGCAAACTGCTGTTGTATTACTCTTAGAAGTTATAAGGAAGCCAAGACAAAGGAGGGAGTCAACTGGGGTCACTGGCTCTGACCGAAGTCGCCAGGTAAAGGCCTTGTTCTTATGATTAGACAACTGCATCATTTTTGTCTTAGCTGGGTTGATGGTGAGAAAATGGCCTATGGGTGTACAATCAAACATGACAACATTGTTAGCATAGGCCAACCATAGAGGTCTTAATTTTTGCAGTTTTGGTGTAACAGAAGCTTTTGACTAAGATTATTATTATCCTAATGAAGATGTAGACACAAATTGATAATTGTTGAGCATTACATTAAAACAAGTCAACTGTTTTAGATAATTGTGCATTTTTTCTGGTACATGGATTGCATAGACATTGTTTTATATGCACTGTTTGTGATGTATACATTGAGTCATGTTATGAATATTTGGATTCTGTAATTGTGATGTATTCATATTTTGTAAATAATCTACATGTGTTTGTTATACGATTATACATCAGAAGAAATGCATTTTTTAAAAACGATTAACTAACACTGTGTTCCTGTCAACTTGTTCCTGGCATAAGTGAAGTAAAAAACATCAGTATTAATTATGATGCATTTCTATGTGTTATTTTCTTTTTATATATTTATTACTAGATAAAGATAAATATATACATACAAATTAGATTAAAATGTATTACAACCCAAACATTTTCAAAGCTACCTGTGATGAATTGAGGGTCCCTTCTCCACAAGGGGATCCCCCGTCAGACTATGGAGATTAACCCACTCTGCAACACCCTCCATAGCATTCGAGGAAAGTGAGACTTCACCGGGAGAGACTCCTCCCCGGGGACAAGGGCTCCTGTTCCACTGAGGAACTCCCTGAAACCCGCAAAGTGGTGGCATATATGCATTTGTCTAACATAACGGAACATTATAAATTCCATAAAGATTAAGTGAATTTATGCTGTCCACAACAGGAAACTACAAGTCTCCCTTTAAATCAGTCCCTCCGATGGACTGTACTGAGGATGTTGAAAAGGGATGATATGACAAGAGAGAGTAAGAGATTACGAGAGAAGGCAAGAAGCTGAGAGAAGCTGGAAATCAGAGAAAACCAGCAGAAGCACCCTGTGTGTAGCATAGCAGAAGGAGGCTGGAGCTCTGGCAGAATGCATAGCCTGGGTAAGTCAGCCACAGACACTGGGAGACCGGTGGATGAGAACAGAAAAAATCACAGCACGATGAAGAGGGAGTTCAGTGGTAGCATGACCACACAGTAAGGGTGGCGGACAGCCCGCCCACAGAAAAACGCCAATACCACTGATGGGGAAAAAACCACTCGCGACCCAAGATACAGAGCAAGTTCAATTCAGAAGATGAGACCAAAACGCACATGAAACAGACGGTGCAACAAGTGAGCTGCAGAGCCAAAAATAAGCAGAAAGATAGTCCAAGATTTTACCGGTGCAGGTTGATGTTACCCCTCTGACTGTTTATGTTTATGTTTATTGAATTTATATAGTGCTTTAAGCCAAAGTGCTTTACAATATAACAACTGGTACAAGAGTGAGAGAAGCATATTCACAAACATGAGACAAGTCATTAGAACAACATGTAGAACAATTTACAAGGAGGGGGATAGTGGGGGAAGGAGATGGGGGTTACAGAGTCTGTTTTGTGGTCTGGGAGTGGGAGGAAGGGGGGAGGGGAGGAGGAGGGGAAGAGAAGGGGGAGTGATCTGGTGTCCTCAATGCTCTTAAGTGGTATCAGTGACAAATTTAAGGTCCTTAGGAAGGGGGAGGAGGGAGGCGAAGGAGGGGGAAGGGTTAGAAGGGGAGAGGGGTAGGGAAGGGGAGTCAGGGGGGAGTGAAGAAGAAGGGCTTTCAGAGACGAGCGGAAGGATGAGTAGGTGGCGGTGGAGCGGATGGGGAGCGAAAGGTGTTCCAGTGTAGGGGGGGGCCAAGAATTCGAAGGAGCGGAAGCGTGAGGAGGCACATGGGGCTGGGGGTACAGTGAGGAGGTAGAGGTCTGCTGAGTGGAGAGAGCGGGAGGGTGAATAAAAAGAGAGGAGGGGAGAAAGGCAGGGCGGGGGCCAGGCCATGGAGAGATTTGTATACAAGGCAGAGGAATTGAAATAGAAAGTAATACAGGGAACAGTAAAGAGGAACTCATAAGGTTGCCGGTCCAGTAACTACGGTACCGGTAAGCTTGCTGGTACCATAGTTACTGGACCGGCAAACTACGGGTTCTGCTTGCAGTTTTACTGGCACGGCTGTCACCGGAGTCATAATGAGGCCCATTATTACTTGAGCAAAACTTCACCCAGTATTATTTAGAAAAGTATTGGAAATAAGATGGGTAATGAGAACCATGTTCATCAAAGGCAAAGATCCTGGAAATATACCAAGTGGGAGATGAATAGAGTTGAAAACGCGTTACCTTGGGCAAAGTGAAAAGTCAACCCAGTTCCTGAAGATGAGAAAGAGAATATAGTAAATAAAGACATTTGGGAAACACCCAGGGAACCAGAAAGACAGAACTGCCTGACTAGGAAGAGAGAAGGAACTTATACATAAGGAAGATGGTTTGCATAAAATTGTTTGCAGCTCTTCACAGATACCGGGTTCATCCGGATACATTACAGCTACTTGCTGCATATATTGGGAGCAGCACATTGAGTTGCTCTTTCATTGACAAGCATTCTGTGTTTTGTGATGCGTGAGGCGTAGAGAAGCCAGCGGTCCACGTGTACGATCAAGGATATGCAGGTAAACCACTGCTCAGTTTCCCCACCATGTGATTGTCATGTTTTAAATGGGCCAACTATGAGAGCAGGCATGCCCTGGGTAAACACGAATAGTCACATTTGAAAGATATATGGGCTAATGGCGTAGGACTAACCAGAAGGCATAATGGGGTGGACCAGTGAATGAAGGATGACAAGTCCTACTAACTCAATACATTAAATGCAAATATTATTCAATCCACACAAAAATATGTGATATACATTATAATACTAATACATACCAATAGAATAATTCAATATTCTGGACACAATTCTACACAGTCAGGCTCACAATCAGATATTCTCCACCATTCATTCACATACACACTCGCTTATCAGCAATGGCTTTCCATCTTTTTTTGTAAACAGAACTTCATATTACACCTATCTTAGAAAGGTGCTTGTACAACATATTCCGACCCTATCCTTAATACTGGTCTCGTTAGCAGTTTGTTTTAATTTCAAACTGTTTATTTAGAAGACATTCACTGGTCCACTCCATTATCCCTTTTTTTCATTTACCTGATGTACCAGGGATTGAAGTGCAGTTAACCCCTTTTTTGTATAAAGTGGGACTAACCAGGCAATCCACATCTTTCTTTGCAGTTTTTGCTATTTTGTTAATGGGCCAACCATGAGATTGGGCAATCCTTGTTCAAATGACGTGATTAGTCGAATTTGAAACATACATGTTTAAATGGTGTGGGACAAACCAAGCAATCTGCACTTGTGAATGACATCAATTAGTTTTATATTTTTTATTGGCTTTATATGGTTACATAATAAAACTAAACCTTTTGCCATTACCAACATCAAATTAAAATCCACATAATTCAATCAATTCAGTTGTATAGCATACAGATGGTATGTTCATCTGCAACAGTTTTAAAGCTGCTTATTCATTTATTGTGTCAATCTGCTTAAATATTAATACAAGCAATTTGGGGAGAGCCAAGGTTGTTGTAACTCTATCCCCCTCCACCAGTATCTGCCACCATTCATACAGAGGTCTGGGTCCGTACTTGGTTATCACTTCTTTCATCAGTTTCTTTCTCAAGTCTTGTGTTTCAGGACAATTCATAAGCAGATGCTTTAGTTACTCTGTTGTAGATTTCACTTGACATAATCTCCATGATGAAGATCCTGGAAAGCCTTCTCTTAACCTCTGTGTTTTTTTCCCTGGTGGGAAAAAGATTCAATCAAAATCTCTTGAACTGCTCTCTATGATACCAGTCGAGGAAGATTGGAGGTACTTTTGTAAGGAGTTCAAATGTCTTGATTCTTGCAAAGGTCTCCCAAACGATTTGTATCATTGTCTTTCATTCTATGTAAGAATCCAATCTCGTATGTAGAGATTTGTTTTACTTTGTCCAGATTGAATAGCAGTGTATCTTCGGATTCACCCGGGTCTGATGTTATAGTTTGGCAGATAACTTTCCATTCCAAAAGGGTGGTCTCCATTTTCCCTTCCAGAGCCTTTTTTAGTACCAGGAAACTTCCCTTTGCCTGTTCATCAATGCACTTCCTATAGAGTGTGAGAGATTTCCATGTTACTATGGCCTTTAATGATGTTAGGCCCAGTTCCATATGAATTGATTGAATAGGAGTACTCTTTGGAAGGCAAAGTACTTTCTTCCAGAAGATGCCTTCAATCTTTGGCCAATTCCCGGCCCCAAAAGTGTAAGAAGTTTCAGCTCTGTATGTTAAGATAGGTATCACCTTCATCCTATAAAAGGAAATCAAGGGGATCAATGAGAATCCGCAGAATCTTTGAAGCAGGATTCTACCTTGTCCTGCTAAACTCTTTGCTTTTCTTCTCAATGATTCTAATCTTGGTGCATCGCATTCGCTTGTGTTTAGACAAACTCTGAAGTAGGTGAATTACTTCACTACGGGGATTTTCTCCCCTTGCAAGTGCCATGTCTTGAGTTTTTTGCATCTTTGTCCCAAAGCGTCACAGAAAACATTATCATTGATTTTTTAGGATTTCATATAAATCCATTTGAACTTACATGGGTTTGAAAGGCATCCAATTGCCTCTGGAGGCCAACTGACATTTGGTCCACCAGGACGATTTCATCAGCATATAGTAATCGTCTGACCCCCATGTTTGCAATTTTTTGTTGGGAAGCATCAAATATCTTCAAATGCCAGGTAAATGTCGGATACAAACAGGTTGAATAGCTCGGGTGTCAGGGGGCTGCCTTGCTTTAGCCTAATGTTCGTTGGAATTTCTCTTGTTACTGACCCTGAGCCATTCATCCTCACACTCACAGTTGTCTCTGAGTAAAGATCTTGGATTGGTCCCAAAAGTTTATTAGGACAGCCTCAGTGTTCAAGTTTATTCCATCGTGAATTGGGAGACTCCAGCCCTTTAAGACGAGGTAGCAATACCCTTGAGATGGATGGGGATGCAAAATGTACTCAAACATCAATAATCGAAACGACTCGGGTAGTTGGCAAAAAGGTAACTGTTTTAATATCAATTATCTAAAACAGAGAGTACAACGGACATCAACGGATGTCTCAGCACATAACTTCTAAATGCATCTTGAACAAAAGCATTCTTTTATAACACAAAATCGTCATTGATGACATCAACCTATGTATATTTACTAACGTCATCCTACGTAGCGAACTTCAAAAACCTAGTGGCTATTGTGATTGGTTGAAAAGGAACCTCTAAGTATACAATACATACTAGTCTAAGAAAGTGATGAAAAGCGACAGGTTTCTTAACATCAGGTGGGGCAACTAAGCCCTCCCTTCAAACAGGTCACTATGAACATCACTAAATACATGACGTCCCATTGGTTACACAATCTATAGGACCCTTAATCACACGGCCCCCTATAATTGGTTGGCACTCTAACCTCCATCAGTACTTTCCCACCTACATTAGCAGCATGCATGCTGGGCTTCCAGGTGCTGCTGAGCTAGTCTTTAACCATAGCTTCCCACCAATTAGCATATGATCTATCATCACCTCAGTGGTCTGCTGTCAATTAAGGTTTTGAACTTGACATTGGGAGTGTTCTTTTGCTCTGGAGAATTCAGGGGAGTGAAGGCACGCTCTGCCCTCATACGTAGGTGTGGTCGTCATGTTTGTCCAACTGCATCCTTCCACATGACTGAAGACAACAAAATTGAGCTCTAGTGTATTTAAAATACTATTTTCTAATAGACCTTTGAAGTCATCCTTGTTTTTGTCCACGTCTTCTGAACAGGAGTTTTGTTCTTTCACACGATTTGTATCCAATGTCTGCTCACCCCAGCCTGATAAGAGCTGGGCTTCTTTGGGCTCATCCAGCCTCGCCTTTCTGAGTTTCAATCCTGTTAATTCGTTCAATTGTTTTTAACTGCGACACACTGGAAAAGAGGCCTTCCTTTTTTAGTCCAGCTATGCTATAATACGTAGAGGAAACATCGATTCTTTACTTGCTCCTATATGTATACATTGGCGCATGCTGCAATCCATTCACTATAAAGCTAGCCTCAAGAATACTTCATCTGGTTGCGTTTCTTTGCTTATGTACACATGTAAAATGACTTGATATCTTCTTCTTTTCTGTAGCATACGTTTCTTCATCTTGATTGGCAGCTGGGGAGCAGGTGTAAGTGGATCTAGGTCACCTGGCCTAAGCCCCGCCCACCTAGTGCTTGTCTGATTGCTGCTCCTTTTCACCACTTAGCAAGCGCCGGCCAACTGGTGCCTTCCTGCTTGCCATTCCTTTTCACCACTTAGCAAGGCCTGCCCACCTGGAGCCTTCCTGCTTGCCGCTCTTTTCCCTACTTAAGGAGCTCTCCAGCCTCTTTTCCTTTGCAGCTGGGGAGTAGGTGTAAGTGGATCTAGGTCACCTGGCCTAAGCCCCGCCCACCTTCTTAGCCCTGCATCTTCCTTCCTGCTCTTAACTCTTAGATGAAGGGCGTCTCTCGCCCAGGCGTCCAAAGTGAAGGGCAGTCAAAGAAAAGGGCTATTGCTGTTTGGACCTGTTCGGATCCAGGGTCCGACCCCCTGCTAAAACAGCAAGTAAGCATGCACCAACATGTGTTTACACCCTCTGTCCCAACAGGCCATCCCCACCCTCTCTGCTCCCCCCATGTTGTTCCCTTGTGCACCCCCCACCTTCCTGCACACAGGAGTCTGTCCTGATACATTCTGGTTTCACCATCACCATCTTGTGGCCAATGCTGGATTTTACTTTTATGGACTTCATTGATTCACAGTGCGTCGACCTTTCTCAACTCTCATGCTGGACTTCCTTTGCATCTTGTACTCATGGTGGCCCTGAATCATGCTGTTCCATCTTCATCTTGTATCCTGGCTTGCAACATTATGTGTTACTACTGACTTCTGCAATTGTATTCGCTCTCCTCTCTTGCTTTTCCACTCTTTTTGACTGAGTACTCTCTGTTCTCTCCTCCACTCCCCTCTCCCTTTTCCTATCTCCTCCCCTCCTCCCCTTACTTTCTTCTATGCACTTACTCTATCAGAATTGTCCCTGGACCTACTATGATAGCAATCTCGTCTGTCGCTCCCCTATCCCCTTACTGTTGCCCCCCCTCCCTCCAGCACTATCTGAAACGTTGTCAGGCCTAGTACGATAGTCACTGTTTTGTTCCTCCCCTCCCTTTCTGCACCCCTCTCCCTCACCATTTGTTTTCCTCCGGCTCTACCAGAAATGTTGTCAGGCCTAGTACGGTAGTCGCCTGTCTGTTTCCATTTCCTTTCCACTCTCCCCCTCCCTTCCTTATCTATGTCTTAGCACTTGCACTATCTGAAATGTCGTCAGGCCGAGTACGATAGTTCATTTCACATCCTTACTGTTCATAGCCTGTAAGAATGTCGTTGTATTTTCCTTTGTTCCCTTCCTTGCCTTGAAGCGCTTTGAAACACATTGTGTATAGGCGCTATATAAATAAACTATCATATCATATCATATCAAGATGTCACTTATCTTTAATACTTTCTTGATGCCTTATAGAATATCTTCATTCTCTTGTCTCTGCATTTCTTCTATGTGAATCAACTTGCTTCGTGTGGTGGTGACATCACCATTCTTCTCTTCCATACTGCTGTCCTGTTTCTTCTGGGATTTCATTCAAATGGCCATCATACTGTCTCGTATGCAAGTATGGTTTTCTCAATGGGAACCTTGCTTCCAGGATTCTCCTTGGTATCTGTATGTTCAATGGTTTTGCTTGTGTCTCATACTCTGGTTCCCAACATATAGGCAATATGGGTGAAGTGGTTATGGTGGGGGTACTTGGCTCATTCTCTACAATAGCATGGGATGTGAGACTGTATTGAAGGCCTGCGTTAGGTCTATAAACGTCGTCCCTGTGGCCAGATGTATCCGTCCACTTCACCATTAGCTTCAAGATCAATGATGCAAAAAAATCTTTCTGGTGACGTCCAGCAACGCAATTTTGTTGTAATTGCTTGGATCCGACCTTTCTCCCTACTTATAGATTGGAATGATGACCGATGATTTCCATGATATAGGAATCCTTTGTGATGTAACAATATGTTCAAATAGAATGAGCTAAAAAGGTGGATCATTGATTTAGGTCTTGTTTTAACATCATATTTGTCATCCTGCCGGGCCCAGGGGCTCGAGATTTGCTGGATTTTTTAATGATCTCATAGATTGAAAATCTAGATTCAAGTTCTTCCACTCCTTGGTTTTTAATGGAGTCTTTGCCGGCACCCATTGCTCTGAATCATAGAATTGGATTTTTTAAGGATCTCGTATATGGATTGAAAATCTAGATTTAAGTTCTTCCCCTCCTTGGTTTTTAATGGAGTCTTTGCCGGCACCATTCCGCCTCCGTGATTCCTGGGAAACCGGGGTCATAATGTCCCGGTAATTCCGGGAATCACGGAGGTGGAATGGTAATACGAGTCCGATGGTAACTAGGTGGTTTTACCGCCTCGGTTACCACCGGACTCGTAATGAGGCCCATTGTCTATTTTCCCTCACCTTCTTAGTTTCGAAGGAGTTGAACAGACATGAGTAATCTAATCTCTGCTCTGGGTCGTTAGTTTTTAAGTGGGATATCGCCCAATTCAGTTTTTCAATTAAACCTGCAATGTTCTGTATGGGATTTTTCAGTCTGTTCCGTCCATTGGTTGACTCCCAATTCTTTGAGATACGGTTCTCTCCTGAGGTGGCAAACAGGGTCACAAGTTATACCCAATAAATTGTGATCACTTGAGGGTTTAGTTAATACTGTCAGGGTTTGCACTGCTCCAAGCATATTCCGTGAGGTGCAAATATAACTGAGGATATGACCCCCCTCTCTTTCCCTTTCTGGTTATCCTCCTGGGCATATCCCCCTGGGTGTTTCCATTCAGGATAATTATCTCCCTTGTGCTGAGGGTTTTTTTATCAAATTCAATCCCCTTTTTTCTGCAGCCGTTGCCATAATGGATTTAACCTCGATTAAGAGACCGTTGGTATTAAAGCAGATACAGTTTAAGTTGCCACACAAAATAAACCACAGATCTTTCCATTTCGCTCTTTTGGTATCAATCAATTCTGCCACCTGGTCTGTGAAATTTAAACAATCCACAGTTGCAGGATTACAATATAGGTTGAACAGGATCAAGATTGTCTGATCCCTTTCCTTGCTCACGGTTATCCTACCCACCAGTAGCTGGATTATGGGTTAGGTGATGATTCCTCCAAGAGGTCAAATTGAAGCCGATGTTGTATTGCTATCATGAGGCCTGACATTGGTCTTCCTTTAGTGCCTTTCAGGGCTGGGTTAAGAAACACTGTGTAGCCATCCAGGATAGGCGGACGACATCATTAAAATTGGAAATCATGGGGCACACATATGGTGCTCCATGTATCAGTGTGGCCATATTTTTGGTGATCTTTAGTTTTGGGTTTTTAGTTCCACTAGCTTTAGATGACCAATCTGGGCTGGTTGCATGCAGGCTCCCATTCTGTGGTGGGGTGATTGATCGCCCTTCATGTTGAGCATCCAGAATTAGAACACGTCTCCTTGATGTGTTAGAGATACTGTGAGTATCTCCTTGTTTTTTTTCTTTTAAAGAACACCTCAGTTGATGTCTAAACCGGGCAGTGTTAGATAGCACCACTAATGGGTGGGTCCTGTCAGTGTGTTTGCTTAGGTTTCAGTGGGTCATGGTACAAGAACCGACTCATGCACTTGCCTTGAATTCTCGTCAAGTGTATGTGCAGCAGTTTAGGTATGATATTGGCCAACATGTTTAATGAGAAAATAGATTGTAATGAAAATATAACCATTTTTCTTAATTGTATATTTTTCTTTTTTTTTGTGTAGAAATGGATACAGCTGTCCTGATGAAAACAGTTGTTGAAACTAGGAGTAGGGAAAATGACTAGGCCCTTTGGAAAGGTGCCCTTTTGCAAGATAGTGCTTTATCTGTCTCGCCTAGTAGACTATGGTTGTTTCCCATTGTTGACAATGTTTTTTTCACATCAATGGGGGCAGGATTTTCAAATATTGGGGATATTTATGTATTAATTTTGCACTGAATGTATTCCATCACACATATACAAGGTCAGATTGTGGTGTGATACATAAGTAGGATTTTGCACATTTCACATTGCACTTTATGATATTGTGTATGTATGAATATTGGGATGTATTTTAATTGATGAAATTGTTTGCATTTGTGATATTGTAATATGTATTTCCAACAAATTCATTAGCCAGCTATGGTGGCTTTTAAGATATGACTAAGTGAATAAAGAATTGATGTGTGAAAAAATACTACATATCCTCATTTCATCTTTTCAGTGAAGCACTAAAGTAGTTAGATACCCACTGGCGTATTCTAACTGTGTAGTATTGTAAATGTGATTGTACAGCATAATTTAATTATTACATTTGGGATTAAGAAATATTAAGTATGAATTTGCTAGATTTGCTGGTAACCTTTGCTTTTGAGTAACAGAAGTGCTGTTACATTCACTCGAATCACTTATTCTTTTCTCTTATGCAGTATAGTTGAAGTGGTTGTGGCACCAGGTGGTATATTATGCCTACTGTTGTGAATGTTTTCTTGCCAAGAGATACTTGGGCATATGTGAAATTAGTGAGTTTATATTTATTTTTAGTACAATCTGCATTTTTATTTTTAAAGCATTAATATTACAGATTGGGCATGTGAATCTATTTGTATATTTTAAAGATTGCCTCCATTGCAAAATGAGAATAATATGCCATTTGCATTTTGGAGAAGTTGTTCAAATAGAATTACATTACAATTTGGTATAGATCCATACATAAATCGTTCCTTAGGAACATACTCTTGTGAACTTTGTTAGCTTTCATTCAGATGTGTTCTTTCTCTAGTACTTCTAGTAAGTACATTAGGAATTTGTGTGGACCCCCTGTGTGTTTATGGTCAATTTAACAATTTTTGCACAGTTGCCCAATACCTGTCTTATCCCTTAGACATTGTAGACAGTGTCAGGGTTGTTAGTAGAATGTCTGTGCAGGATGAGGATTTTTAAGCATAACTGTTCTGAGCCATGTAAATAAATATTGTTGACAACTGGAATCGGAATAGAAGATTGATTCCTTGATTTGCATAGCAATTTACTCCAGTTGTGTTGCTGAATTTAAAATGTGGTCTCTCTTTTGTTTGAAGGTCCTGCATATGATTTTTTTTCTTTTTTAACAGCGATTATGTGGAGATCTGCAATGGTTTCTGTTTGTACTGGTTGACTTTTTAAAGGTTTTCTTTTTTGATATACAGGGCACATATCCACATGCGGAGTGTAGAGTGCTCTCATTCTGTTGTATTCTAGAATGCAAAGAATGTCAGCGTCGACTTTGCTTGCATCAAAGTTCATAAAGAATAGACCAGTGAGTTTACAAAGATGTGAAAGTGCTATGTAACTGGTACCTTCTTTGAAGACTGTGCTGCCAATGACTAGAAGTGCCTGGTTGAGGGTTAGACATTGTGATTTGTGAATGGTAACAGCATATGCAAGTGACAGAGAGAATTGTTCTGTGCATACATACATATATTTAAAAATAAGGAAACGTGCTGTGGTGTGGGAATTGTTTTAGTTTGTTCAAACGTGTCAAAATGTATTGTGACAAACTGGATATTATTTTCATTTGGATATGTTTGAAAGTCAACAACTGTTCCAATTGCTCCATTGACTAAACCTTGTTCTATATCAAGGTTGTGTTTTAGTATAACTCTGCAGTTTAGGCAGAGAGTTAATAGTTTTTCCAATCTAGCTGTGTTTGAGATAGATTTGTGTCATGATGTGCTTGTAAGTGTATGCAGAAGCATGTGATGCAAAGCAAAATGTTATGGTGTGAATGAGAGAATGTTTGTGGGGAGGGTTCTAAGCCCAGGCAGTTGGAGAGCTTTCCTGGTTGATGGGAGCCAGTGCATGTTCCTTGTAACTGTTCCAGCTCTGCTAACAAGATGTAATTTAGGAAGATGAAATAAAGCTTCATGGAACCTACCTGAAGCCTAAGGAAGTCAATTTGTTGCAATGTGTGATTTAGTTGTGCTGTTGCTTGTTGACACATAGGGAGTGTCATGCCATGCACTTCTCGTTTGTCTGTGCAGCTAATGTAGGCTATGGGTTGCATTTTTTCTTTCAGCATGGTTTCATTAAAATGGTCACAATTTGCAAGGGTTGGTATTAAGCACGTGCATTTTTGATTTTCTGGAGTTCATTGTTCCATTAAATCAGAGGCAGATGTATTTTGTTAATTAATCTACTTTCCAAGGATGACTTTACATCTTCAGTAAGCACACCAATTATAATGGTTTTTAAAATGTGAGCATACATTGGATCTGCAGACTGACACATTTTTTGTGCAAGTTTTCTGTAATGAGAATTATGTCACAGATTGATATTGCCTATCCTGCTGAGTGAATTACAGCATTCTTTGTAGCATAATGCTAACATATGGGTTGCCCATTCACTGGTATTAACTGTAGGAGGTCTCCAAAGACAAAGGCAATGACATGTTTTCCTCCAAGCAGTTCTTCATATTCCGTTTTTAGTACTTCCTGCATTCCTAGATGAATTAAAGCAATCATTAGGTTACTTCATCGACTTTCATTTGTCCTAGAATTTGACATACTTCAGTCTCAGCTTCTGCTGACAATGTGTAATATATTCAAATTTGTTTTGGTGTTCCACTAGGAGGAGAAGTAGTCGGTGCAAAGTTTTGCCAGAACCAGCTTTATCACTTACATAACATACAAGGGTTGTCATTTTTACACCTGCAAGTATTATTTTCATGTTTTAGTCAATATTCAATTTAATCAGTAACTTCTAGGTAAATGGTGAGTTGCTCATCATTAACTGTGATTTGAGCATGGGCAAATCTTCTTTACATTTTTTGGATTGATACATGCTGCGTTCTACGTCATTCATTGCGGTTTCTGCTTCATTTTGAATGAGTGTTTCTCGAAGTGATTCTTGGGTTCCTGTAAGAGACGGTTGACTCTCTTCAGGAGTGTCTTTATCTAATTATGTTTCTATTTCTTCTTCTTCTTGGTATTCATTGTATAACATTTCTCTGTACCGTTTAAATTTGTCAATTGTTTTACTGCTTTCATTTGCCTTGAATGCAGCTTCAAATGCAGATTCATATACCAATGTTACATGGTTAATTAGACTGAGTTTTCAAAGTCTTACTCAACTTCCTTGAAAATGTGATACTGAGTATTTGCCAGTTGTCATATTTGGCATAACATTATTTTTGCATGCATAATTTTGGGCTATATCATACAGGCACATATGTTCCGAGGTGGTACTGCTGTTTTGATAGTATGTGTCAATCAGATTATTTTTCAAGATGTCTTGGTTGTTGGTATTTTCTGTAGCTATAGATTCGATTTCTTGGTAGGATTTTAATACTCTTTTTTGCGATTAACCTGGACTAAGGTTGAGCCAGAGAATGTTTTCAGATTTTCCATGCAAGTTTTAAACAATCTGCAGCTTTGTAGGACACACACTCTCTATGTTAAAGCATTTTGATACCAAAGCTGTACAATTTTTGTGAAAGGGTTTTGTCCAATCTCTTTTAGCTAGGTTTTCTCAACTTTGGTGACATATATTGCAATAGCAGTTGAATTACCAGCAATGTATTGAATGTCTAAGTTAGCCTGCACATTTGTGATATGATTATAATCATGGATGTACTTGGATGCTTCCTCTCTTTTAATGTTGTATGTGTTTTTGGGAGATTGAACTTTGACATTGTGCCTAAAAGAAGACATGAAACTATTTACTTGACCTTTTGTACAAAATGGTCTAGGCAATCCAAAATGACTTTTGGTGAAGATTGTTCTTTTATTTGTGTATCGACATCAGCCGTATTTGCCACAATTATGTTCTTGGAAACATAAGATTTGTATCCGTAGGTCATTGTGTATATCTTCTGAAGGGATGTCACAGGTAATGTCGTTTTCAATAAATTGTAAAACAGTGTCATATTGTCATGGCCAAATTTAGGGGTATCGTTAATCCAAAAAGCATGTAGATATGTGAAGCACCTCTGGATGGATATTCTTTCCTCCAAAAGAAGTGTTCTACATCTCCAAGAGGAGGACAGTTTTTATTAAAGATGAAGTGTTAGATGGCAATGAAACAATGGTGAAAGAATCTCAAGAAATTGACAGGCTCGAGACAACAGAGTTCTCCTGCAATGTGTATGTCTATTTCTTCTTTATTTTGGCTTGCCGTGCCTAGGAAGTCATGTAGGTCATCCCATGCATATTGTGTATATATTGTGAATAACAAACAATGTGGGGGGCCCTGGGTTCCTTAGCATGCAGCATACATTAGCATGATGTCAGAAACAATATTCCTTTGTACCACACATATTTGTCAAAAGATTTGTAATACTTGACTGCAACACCTAATTTTTGTCTTTTATATTTTAAAAGAGGTCAGTAGCTGACATGTTTAGAAAAAGAGTGCCTGTTTTTATTGTGCATGTGCAACTCCATAACATAGATTTGCTAGTTTGCTTTCCAACAAGAGATGGAAAATGTATTCAACATTTTGCAGGCATCTTGGATCTTCAGTATACATTTAAAGAGAATGATATTCTGATGCACTGATCTTTATGGGTCATTGTGTCTTCCTCCTTTTCCTGTAGGGAAAAGTAGTGGAAAACAACATGCTTCTAAACTTGTTTCCCGTATACTAATTGGAGAACCTTTGGATTGATGCATTTGATATGTTTCTAATGCATCTTCCATGGTGTTCCTGGTTTGTAGTGGGTGAATTGTATACTGGCCAACAATGTTCTCCATATTGATAGTAACAACAGTTTCAAATGGACCAGTTTTTGGTGTATCTTCATATAATTTTGTTGTTTCTCTTAAGTTTTCTTCTATGCTTATATCTTTGTAATATTCATTGTTTTCTTTAAGATACTCTAGGGGCCCCTTTAATTTTGTTTAAGTCAACTAGTTGTTGCCAATTTGTTTTTTCTTTTGTTGGCACACCATTCACTAGTACAATCAAAGATTGGTGCACTGGTCATCCTACTCCTAGTCTTTCCACATTTTCGTTAAGGTCTAATGGTAAGTATACTACCTTGCCATGAATGCCTTTTAGTAATTCTGATTGAGGCAATTTGGCAGTCTTGGACTGCAGACATATTATAGCTTGCAATGGGTGTAGTCTTTGAATTATAATACTCTGATATAGCTTAAGTTGTTGGAGAGCACTTTGAAGTGGAAATATTTAGAAGTTATTATTCATAGCTCGAGATGGCATTTGGTTATCATGAAGTGTACTATTACAGTATATGCAAACTATTAAGGGATCAGTTATGTTTTGTTTATTTTCTGATCTTAAATACAAGGCCAATTGGAACCATTGTTATTCCTCATTGTCTTCTATCTTGTAGGACATATCTACAATTTTGTACTTTTCTTATAAAAAAGTTCTTCTACAACAAACACATAATTTATCTGGAATTTCAGCAGATGTGCTTTCAAACTATGCTATTTCTGTTTTGTATGTGGTTGTAAGACGTTTGGTGTTAGAAAGTTGTTGGTAAATACTTTGTAAGTTAACTGTGTTTTCCAATTCTTGTTCAGTACCAAAATATTTACTTTGGATGTGCTCTATTTGTCTGAGGACTTCTTCGGCTGTTTCATTGAGTAGGTTGTCATTGTGTTTTTGTAGTTCCACAGCAGAACCGTTAGTATTGTACAATCTATGCACCCGGTTTTGTATTGTAGAATTGTGTATTGCTAAAATGTTTATGTGATGGAGGGTGCTTTTACAAGCGGTTCGCGAAATGCAGACTAAGGAATGCCCTCAAAGAAAAGTGAAACAAAATAGGTGATGGCTGAAAGGTTTAGAATCAATCTTAACCTCTGGCTTTGCTCTGGGCAACCTTCCAGAACATCGTTCTTTGCCTGCCAAGCCATTACAAAAGGTGAAAGACCATCTTCAAATCAGGCTTGGTCCCGCCCCAAAAGGGGCAGCCCAGCCCAAACTGCTTGGTCACATCCCTTCTGCACAAGACCACAAGCAACCCGAGACATGTTTTGCCCTTTTGAGGAGTAGCTTGGATCTCTAGGCCCAGGAGGCACGAGACCCACGTCTGGGCATACCCGTCACACTCAGGGTGACTAAGCAAAACAAAAGAGATGATGGCCAGAAGGTTTAGATGCCAGGCAGCATTTACTCACTTTGCACTTCAGAGTGCATAGGCATGTACATGTTTGTATCCCGCTTTTGCCCTTTCCGTTTGCACCCCGTAGTGTGAATGACTAAAATCTGGCGGTGGGGAGCCAATTGCATTACAATGTAAAAGTAACGGCTCCCCAGCATCAAAATAAATGTTCATAGAACATGACCCTATAGTTAGTGTTGAGTACTGGGATGAGGAAGGGGGTTTTAGAGTAATGATATAAATTATAATTGTGCAGTAAGATGTGAAAGAGGAATGTATAGATAATGGGAGCTGTGGACTAACATATTTGTAGGGAATGAAGTTGTAGACCTCTGGTGTAGTGGTATAAGGACGAGGGATGTGGGGATAATGCAGAACAATGTGATTTCAGTAATGGAATGAGTAAGGGGGAAATACAGCAGGTCATGTATTGCTATTAGGGAAATCACATGAGGGAGAGTGGTGTAAACAGATGAAGGGAAGGTAGGAGAGGAACACCAACCACTATAAAGCGGGGACAGGTGGAGAAGATGTCGAGCACTGCTGATGAAACTAAGGTAGGGGGCAATTATTTTTGTGGGCCTTCACAGCAGCCTTGAAGGTGCTGCAAAATTGTTCCCCCCTGCAGATGAGTGCATCGCGGTATATACATAAAATAGTTGTCTTGTCCTCTGAAGGCAGGGATCAACTGCCTCTTGTATAGCCTGTGATGCATCAGGCGGAATCTTCTGCCCCACTGAGGTGGAACCAGAGTGGGCAGGAGTGGAAGAAAATGGCGGAATAGAAGAGGTACTGCTATGTCCTGAAAAAGTAACTGCCTTTCTCAGGGCAGTCAGGTGAAAAGTATGGGTGTGGTGATTCATGGAGGTGGTGTCAAAGGAGCACTGCCCCTTCTGGTCATGATTCAGTGTGACACCACACTTAGTGCAGTGCACACGGGCAGCCCGAGCCTTCGGCGCCCCCCACGCCCCACACACACATCCCTACAGGAACCTTACTTTTCTAGACTAAGTTGTGGACCTTTAAACTCAGGACCCTAAGTCCTAACTGAGCAAAGGATACACAGTATTTTGTCACCCATAATGCCACGTTTCTTTTTTTTGTATAGAATGACACTTAGCTTCGACAGACATATCCTCAACCCAACCGTGAGACCTAATGGGAAGGGGTAAGCAATCAAGAGATTATGATCTGCTGACAATAAGGACAAAGATTGTCCACAGGTTGAAGGGTGTTGTATTTTGTGTTCAGCCAACCCACTCCCAGGAGATCTACCTATCTTGGTACATCTCTTTCCCATACCTGACAATAAACCATGTGAAGGGAATTGAGGTCTATACTCAGGATGTTCTGTTTATCCCTATTTGTGAAGCTGTGCACTTCCTTCCAAGTGAAATACCCACAAATGTACTGATTCACAGGGAGGTCACCTGGGTTTTGTCGGGGATAGCAATTGCTGGCCCTGGCAATTCCCTTAGAACTCCTGCAATAGCCTATGCAACCCATGGACACAGAAGCAGTGCCATTGGCCACTGGCCCAACCTCTTAATGTATTAACAAAGGGATTTATTTCAGCCCAAATTGTTTGAGACACTTTTTGGAATTAAATACATCTCAGCGATTTTGACACCTTCAATGTCTGCATAACATGTTTTCAAACAACTCATACAGGACAGGAAGGTACGATGAAGGAATGGGCACAAGGATTCTAAGATGCTTCCACAATGACATCTTCAGAATTATTATTGTGAAGGGATCGATGATAACCTATGTTTTGTGTGGTGTGCGTCTGTGTGTGTCTGTGTGTGTGTGTGTGTGTGTAACATTTCAGTATTTGCACTTTGCGTGTTTGTCACTTTTCATATCATATGTGTATAAGTGCAAACTGTGCGCAACATTTATCATGGAGCAACTTTGTAACTTTCAGAAACGACCCTCTTTGTTGTACAGAGAGTAGCAATGGTGAGCGATGGCTCAGTGGGTTAAGTAGTTGTTGCTAATATCTGTTCATTCTATAGCTGGTCAGAGGTTTGAATCCCAGCAGTTACAACCCAGGCTTTTATCCTTCTAATGTTCATACATTGTGTACCATTAAGTTTGATAACATCAACATGTGTTATTTACAGCAATGCAAATTACAGACATGTTCTTAGCAAACACTCTGTTGAAAACAAAAGAATAAATCACACTGCTTTAACCAAGCATATTTCCTTTATATTTTCAAGTCATTTTAGCATTTGGTTTGGTGACAAATGCGTTAGCAATGAGCTCTATTAAATATAGACAACTGGTTCCCCTCTTGAGAAATTACCAATGAGAACGAATACTGTAAATTGGCATAAATCTAAACGTGGGTTGTGAGGAAATGTGGTCTTCTGGTTAAACTAGAGACTGTGAAACCAGAACACCTGGGATAAAATTCAATTTTCTCCACTTCTCCACTTGAACAAATTGTGTGATTCTCGGCAACTCACTTTGCCTCAAATTAGATATTCAAGAAGTGATTCAGTTTGATTTGCACTATGAAAAAAGTATAACCATTTACCCCTAAAATGCATAACTGTTATGCCCAAGACCAGCCAAAAGCCTGTCTGTATTAACTCCTTCCCCATCAGGCCCAATTCCACCTTTGTCTAAAACATGACATCACTGGTATGGCACTACGGGCCTTAGATATGTTGACTATGGGCCTCATTACGACCCAGGCGGTAAGTTACCGCCTGGGTCGTACCCTTACCACCATGGTGTAAACTATGTTTACACCATGGTGGATGGCGGATTTACCCCCCCATTCCAAGGTGAGTGGGGCGGTAAATCCCCATTTCCCATTTTACCCTTCCCCATTCCCATTTTTGCCCCATAGGGCATAATGGGACTGGGGAAGGCGCTAATTACGCCACCGTAAATTACGGTGGCGTAATTAGCACCATGGTCCCTTAGCGCCATGGATTTTAACGCCTGCAAAAAGCAGCCGTTAATATCACCATGGCGCTAACGGACCTTGTAATCAGGCGGTAAGGGTCGGCAACGTTTACGGCGCCGTTAACCCCTTAACGCCTGATTCGTAATGAGGCCCTATGCCTGGAGTAGAGGGCTTAACATTGCATAACATGACAATGCTTGGCTATATGAGGCTACATTTAGCATGCTATGGCAGTGTATGGCATGTCGAATGATATTTAGCATGTGATAAATATAGCTGCCATACAATAGCACACAATGGGAGTAACTGGCCCTACGAGGCTGGATGGCCATGGCCATGCAAAGATATTTCTTTGCGTCTATGATGGTTCTGCTTAGAGTGCCCTTGGCATATCATGATTGTCATATTGCGACAGCACTCTGGTTAATGTGTGGTTGGTAACTAAGCCAGTCTTTTGTCAAAGTACTATTTTTTTGTTGTTAATCTTACACTTAACGAAGATTTCCACCCCATATTGACATCACTTCCTGTGATGCAATCTAATCAGGATCAAAGGTCATGTGCCATTTCTTCCTTTGATGTAATTGGGCTTAAATACGGTGTGATACCCGTTTCTGGATTTCATTGGGTGTGTGATTCCACATCCACTACCACTGGCATTTTGGTGATTTGACAATCCTGCTGATGCACCCATTGACATGTCCATTGCAAATGAATAACTGCATTGATTGAATTGTTCCAATATGCCCTATGTGCCTACTTTTCTGATGAAAATCGTGGCACAGTGTGAAATTTGCATACACTCTTTCATGAATTACACTTAACTTGTGATGATGCATTTTGTGAATCAGCCTCTTTTTTTGCCCACACATAAAGTAGCGTGGATGGTTTAGAAACAGAGATTCTGAGGGATGTTGTTTCATGTTACTTTCAGAGATGATTGTTGATTTATTGTATTGTATTGTGTTGTATTTGTCATTTGTGTAGCGCCATTTTACCATTGTTATAGTTTCAAAGAGCTGTTAGTGGGAACGACCTCAGAGGCCCGTATTCCAGAATGTTGGAGGTCATGGAGTACGATTAGGATGCGTGTTTGGGCCAAAAAGGCATAGGAGGGCTGGCCAGGCTCTGGTAGAGAAAGCAACCCATGCGGTCAGGCATGTGGATGGGTGCTGAGAGGAGTGGCATGGCGTCAGTGCTAGAGAATCACTTTGTGATCAGCGTGCTCGAATGTGTCATAGGTCTGCTGTCAGAGGTGTTGAGGCGTAGTCTGGTGTAAGCAGGTGGAGAAATTATGTGAACAGCAAGACCACATTTTGTTGTAGTCCTTGCTGTATAGTGATGTGTGTGGATAGCCATCCCTGTAGCCAGTGGAGTGGTGTATTATACGTTCCCTGCCTCCATTGATGGTGTTTTGTTGTTAGGTACTTGGCATCTTTTGTCAGTTCTAGCGGCTGTGATAAAAAACGGTTAGCAGCAGCGACAGTCTATGCTCCAATTGTTCACCACCGGAGCCACACAGGTTGTGCCTCCAAATTCTTCAAGGCAGGTCGGATGGCAAGTCTACCCTATTATCAAATGCTTACTGACCACTTTAAGGTGGCACAGTTACCAAGGACTGTACATCCTACGGTTTAGATTTGTGCAATATCTGCCCATCCGCCCATTCCTTCTGGAGCAATGCTGAGCTGGTTCTTCATTGCCCCCCTGTGGTGTTGCAAAGCGAAACCCCCACCTGGCCCTCTGGTTCGGGTTATGGCCATGGCGGCCCGACCTTCTGTGAATTCCCTGTGGAGCATCCTCAATCTACACGATTATTGTGGTGGTGGCATAGGTTCTATCACACCACTGTGCTTCTAAAGCTATTGTTGCGATTTGGCTGTTTTCCGTACATGCCTGGTGCAGTCATTCACCAATCCTGTGACATTACATGTATGAGTGTCTGTGTCACCTGGTCACCTGGTGAGATATTCGTATTCAGTTCTGTCTGTGGCCTTTTGTCAGCATACTATATTAAGTTTAAGAAAATCCACAAAATGTACAAGTCGAGCGTAAAATCTCAGCAAAAAAATGGGGTTACATTGGTTACCGTGAAGTCATTGTAGAGTCCTGATGAAGGGCGTTATGAAGTAATTCAGGGGATGAATTGTCAAGTCATACTCCTACTGGTGACCGAAACTTAGCATGTCAATAGATGATGTCATTTTGACCTAAAGTTATTAATTAACATTGAGACTGAGCGGACCCTGAAGACACAGGGAATGGACAAAGAGTCCGGTGACATCTGGGATGATGATAGATGTTTGGGCATAATATTATTACACACAGCGAGATGCATGTTTTCTGCACATGAAGAGGGTATTTTATTCTCTGCTGCATTTCACATAGGAAGTGTAGCACCATCAGTCTGTCCTCAATAAAGGAACAGTGGGATATCCCCCACATATGAAATTCTGGAAGAAATATAATTGATTTAATTGTCTTTTGTAAATATTTTGCATACTAAATTAAATGAATGCACATATTCATTTGACTACTGCCTTAACCCTGAGATAGACATGTGTTTTTGAGATTCAATTTATTGTAAATGGGTGAATGTGTGGTCCTCTCTGGTGCTTTATAGTTGATACTAGCATATTCTGGGGTGAGAGAACTCAGAATCTGGGCTTCCTGTTAAGAATGAATGGGGATGGTTAGAAGGCAGAGCTTGCTTCTACCTTGGATGCCTTTTGCCTCACCTCTATTGCAAAAGACTCGGTAGTGGACTGCACTCCCAACAGAGGTCCAAAGATGTATTCTTCTTCCTAATGTCCAGGATAGAATCAAAGAAGGAGTGGGAGATCCCTTCCTAATAAAGGCAACATGTCACATGGGATTGGTCTAAAGCAAGCTGCTGAAATAGGTGTAATCAATGTTGTGGTAACAAGTGACCTGTGTCTCCTGGCATCATAACTAGAGTGCCTTTGGCCAGCAGGAAATGGAGGGGACCAGAAGGAATAGAGCCCTGACAGAACACCAAGATGGTGGGACACTTGGCCAGGCCCACCTTTTCTCTTTGGCTGTTCTGACTCAGCCCCTTTGCCATCCCTGCTACCTTTAAAGACCCTATGGCATGCAGCACATTAATATGAGGCTAAATTTATTATGTCAGTTGTGCCTTCAAAGCACCGACTCCCATGTGTACAGAGGTCCTAGGCCTGGAGGGAAGGTGGCTTTCCTCCCTGGAAATCAGTATAGACAGCATCCTGGCTATTGCCTCACTTGCAACAGTGAAAAAAGCCAGGCTAGCCACGAATCCACATGGCTGTGACATCACTGGGCCTGGGCTCACAGGACTGACACATTAACAATTGTGTGCTCTTATCAGTCACCATATCACAACTTATTTTAGAGATTATCCTGCCACCAGACTGATTAGGCAGACAATTATAATATTTTACTTCAGAGGTGCAGAAATTAAAATGCTACCCTTGTCTCCAGGGACTTGGTTTTCACAGCATCTCTCAGGAATGCATGTGTTACCTTTGAATCTGCCGTGTGGCATAGCAGAGCAGGAGCTGCAGTTTTCAGTAGACTGGTGCAGCTTGGGTTCATGGTTGGACTGTGCTTTTGGGAGGAATATTTTATGAAAGGATGGTCAGGGTGAGACCTCCCTTTCCGAAACAGAATTACCCACATCATTTTATTTGCACATTTATTTTTAAAATATGGCTTTCACACCTGCGACAGATGCCATTCGTTAATGAACACAGTATGCGGACAAAATACTGGCTAAAAATGTCTGAAATCACAACACCCAAAATAATATCAGATGTGAGTTGGTCTCAGAAATGGCAAAGAGGAGCTCAGGAAAAAGTATTTTAGATGCGCTCTCCAAACACTCAGGTAATGTCAGAGGACTGTTCATGGCTACAGTATTCTATGTACTGCTCCTGCAATTCACAGATTGTTTATGGCTGTATCTAAAATGTAGCTGTAGTCTAGCAATACGTGTTTGCCCCATGTCCTAATTGCTTAGCTGCTGTGAATGTCCCTGGCAGTATAACACAATGCCATGCTGTTCTTAATAACAACATTTATAATGAATTCCTGGCAATTCACCTCCATTGACATTTATTCTGTAATACAACCTTTTTGAATCTTTCATGAATCTCTTATATGGTCGTTCAGGGCATCAACATCAAGCAACGTGCATACCGTCTAGTAACAATTGTTATAACAATGACTGTGCCTATCTAATATTATTTATTTGAATGATCAGTTTTTCACTTACATCTGGTAGACTTTTTAAATGAAGCAAACTCCTATCATATGCTACCATTCCATCAATTAATTAGGCACCCGTTTGCTTTGAACTCTGCTGCCCAATTTCTTCATAGTTTGTGTTAAATCCATTCATAAATTGACTTTGCACCGTTTATGCATGTGCCCCTTTGTCCTTATTCCTCGTCACAGTGCTTACCACGCGAGACAAGATAGAATCTCTCTACTCAACTTATCAAACCTTTTTAGACCTTGTTCGTGTCTCCCTTCTATATTTTGTACAAATGTTTTGTTTTCATCTTCTCTGCGACCTGTAGGAGTGCCCCACCGCACACCACTTCCTGGGTTTTTTTCAGTCTTTGTGATGGCAGGCTCTTTTTCAAGTTCAACAGACAGTTCAGTAGAGTATGAATTCATGTAATAGATAACATGTTTATCTTAAAAAGAGGTAAGACTGAGCTGCCTGTGTGTTGGCAAGATTTGGTTAAATTGCTTGTGTGTTCCCATACTTGCTAACCCTACTGATTTAGGCAGTAGGCTACTGCTTTTTAGACAGTCCTACCGCCTACAGATTCGGGCGACTGATCCTACTGCTTTTTACAGTGGCAGGTAATTTGTGTGACTCTAAGGCAATTGTCTTTGCGGTGGGCGGGTAAGTGATACATTTGAATGATGGGCTCAGATCAATCCACTGACTTGATAGCTACATGACTCTGCCCTACACTCTTGACGGGGCAGACATTAGGTGAACCACCAGTAAAGGCAATTGCCAGAGCGTACAACCATCACACAGCATCTGCCCATGAGACTGAGGAGGTTATCAGTCTCCAAGTTGTTCAGTGTTCAGCCTGCACTGCAGGAATACATATGTACTGTCGGGCTGTTGCTACAGAGCAGTGACAAACGTTGCCTACCAGCTCTGTCTGATTATTTCTATAAAGTTAGGTATTGAATTTGGTGTTAACTTACCATGCACAATTATACATTTTAAACATTTGAGAATTTTTCCATGTTGTGCTGTTTGATGGGTTGTGCATTTTAGAATGCTCCAGTGGTGCCAACAATGTATGTTTTGTCATTTCATGTGATGTCATTGTTATGCTAAGTATTATTGTTGAAACTTGGAAAACCGTACATCTTTTTGGTCACAGAATGTTGGCAAGTATGTGTTTCGTTTCCAGGCTGCATGAGCATTCTTTCTCGAAGCACTCTCAAGCACTCTCAAGCACTATCAAGCACTCTCAAGCAGCCTGGCGTTATGGGCCATTCCCTCGATCCTCCACTGGGATCATAAGACTGCTGCAGGCATAGCAAGGATTGGTTACCACCTGGGTAGCAGAGTGTCAACATCCCTCTCACTCGCTGCTCATAGCTCTCAACCATTTGTCTCGCAAAGGCGGGTGAAATCACCCGATTTTGTTTTTGGCGGGTGAGACGCTCATTGGAATGAATGGGCGTGCAGGAGGCTTGGCGGGTGAGTCAGCCCTTTGCAAGGCGGGTGACACCTGCCAAATGCGGGTGAGTTGAGAGCTATGGCTGCTCTTTCAGGGTGGCGTAACACTCGTCTACACGCCATGCCACGCTTGTTGCACGCTTCCCAGGAGTGACACTGAGAAGTGTTCAAAATCTCAGAGCAGAGGCCTGAGCTCATTGCTGATGGTATGCTGCGGGCAGGCAAGCTGTATCGATTCAGAGCAACACGCGTTATCGATTCAGAACAACACGATTCTGAGCGACAGCTATAGTGTTTCTAGGTGACATACTGCAATAGGCTGGCACTCTTGGGGGCTCTGAAGCAATACTGGTGAAGCACAGAGCGGAGGAAACACTCCTGGGACAGCCTGCAGGATTCCTGGTGGACATCACTTCAGAGCGTGCAGTGCTTTATGCCTCTCCGTACATCATGCTTCTTGGTGGTGACCTGCAGCGATTTGGAGCCATGTAGCTTCATCCCTGCTATAAGTGGCATAATATTCAGCTGTACTGGTGCTTGGTACAACCACGAAGGTCGGAACTCCTAGGATTTCTTGTAGATGGACACGCACTAAGACGTTCAGGGATGTGGAGGGTATGAGGCACTTCTCACTCCACTCCATCCATACCTTCCTTCTCCCTCCTGTTTTCTACCCTCAGTGATGCATATGAGTATAGGATTTGAGTGGAGGTCGCGTACCAGGTTGGGAATAAGTCACATGTGAAAGGAGAACCATTCGTTGTGTTCTTCGGGGCAGTGAAGTCCCTCCCCAAATCAGAGAATGGCTGGTTTCATGTTAGTAAGACAGAAGGTATCTCACCCACATTATACTAAAACATCAAAGGGTGCCAACCCGCCATAAACAATGACATCTGATTTTACCTCGAAAGGTTGAGCTGGACGCTTCCTCTTATAGAACAGGAGTTGGGCCATGTTAGGATGTTGGAGTGGTTCAGGGTTAGGTGCTGCGACCCGGTGATCACAAGCAGTGCAGTTGTATATTCAAGACTGCCCAGTGCCTTGCAGATGAAAACCATGCATCATGACTCGAGAAAGTGCAGTCTACTGAATGTCCAAGGATCCATCTAGAGGCACAGTACATGGGCCCACAATAACATAAATACAGGCACTCTCCTGGGATGCATATTTTGCTTTTGAGATAACGGGTCTCAGCACTGTGATGAGCTTTTTGGGAATGGCCTTCAAGTAGACCGTCGTGAGCATCAGTGACTTCAGTGGGAGCTTCTCCAGTGGATACTCTGCATGCCATCCTGACAGTGGAGGCCAGCAGTGCTGTTACTTTTACTGAAACCAAAAAAGTGATGGGTGGAAGGTTTTGAATTAATCTGAACCACTGGCATTGCTCTGGGCAACCTTCCACACCAATGTTTTTAGCCCGTCTGCACCATTGCAAAAGGTGTCCCTTGCTGCACTGCGCCAGTGGTCACCCCATCACTTTTTTGGTTATAGTTTATCTCCCTATGTGATAGAGAGTATGCTCAGACGTGGGTCCCTTGCACGCTGCGCCATAAGGAACCAAGATGCACCTCACTGATGAGGCCCAACAAAGCCGAAACATGTCTGGGGTTGCTTGTGTTTCTGTGCAAAGGGGACATGGCCTAGCAGTTTTGGGCTTGGCTGCAGTGCCTAACTGATTTGCATATGGCTAGACCCCTTTTGCAATGGCACAAACGGGCTAAACAACAGTGGTGTGGAAGGTTGCCCAGAGCAGTGCCACTAGTTCAGATTAATTCAAAACCTTCCACCCATCACTTTTTTATGTTAGTTTGTCTCCCTTAGAGAACCAAGCTGCACCTCAATGATGAGGCCCAACAAGGCTGAAACAAGTCTGGGATTGCTTGTGTTTTCTGTGCAGGGGGGACCTGGCCTAGCAGTTTCGGGGTGGGCTGCTCCCATTGGTGGCAGTACCTGGCTGATTTGCATATGGCTAGACCCCTTTCGCAATGGGACAGATGGGCTAAAACACGGTAGTGTGAAAGGTTACCCAGAGAAGTGCCAGTGGTCCGATTAATTCTAAACCTTCCACCCATCACTTTTTCCTCAGGTCTCACGCTGACTACCTGGGTTTAACATAATTACACCCAGGGTGGGCCTAAGCTCGTAGGCTTTTCAGAGTCTGCAAGGAACTGGCCAACCCTACTGCAGCCACATTCTCCACTGCACCGGCCCAGGACAGCCTGTCCTCGCCCTCTTCTGCTCCTCCTCCTGCACCCCTTTGGCCACCCCCACTCACCCCTCTTCTCTCCTCCCTCTCCACTATCACACCTGAGGAGGTCTCTAGACAAGTCTGGTCTATGAAAGCGTTTTCCAAACAGTTGGACCCCTGCCCCTCCAAAACCATCAAGGACAATATTGATACTCTCGCTCCAGCCTTGGCCGACCTCTGCAACCCCTCTTTTGCCACTGGTGTTTTCCCCTCACGACTCAAGCACTCTCATGTGCACCCTATGCTCAAAAAACCCTCCGCCAATCCGTCTCTTCTGGCAAACTATCACCCGATCTCCATCACCCCTTTCCTGAGAAAACTCCTGGAGAAGCTGGCTATCACTCAACTCACCCTCCGCACTGAATCTGTTGGTTGTCTCCATGACCATCAGTCTGGCTTTAGAGCATCCAGAGGCATGAAAACTGCTCTTCTGAACACCCGTAAAGACCTGCTCTCAAATCTTGACACTAACTCTCCCTCTGTCCTCATTCTTTTTGACCGCTCTTCTGATTTCGATACTGTAGACCACAAGATCCAGATCGCCCGTCTCCGTGATACCATGGGCATCACAGATCACGCTCTGGTGTGGCTCGCCTCCTTTCTTTCTGACTGGCCTTCCGAGGTGGAACTTGGGTCCTTTCTCTCCTCTATCACTCTCTCTCTACTTGTGGTGTCCCCAGGGATCTAACCTATCCCATTGGTTCTTCAATATCTACATGGCCCCCTTGGCCCACAGGATCTCTACCTTTACCTCTAACTTTCAGTGTTATGCAGATGACACGCAGCTCTCTTTCAAGCTACCATCAGCCTCCTCCTCCTCCTCGCTCATCTCTGACTGCCTATCCGTAATTCAGTCTTGGTGCACTGGTAACGATCTCTGCCTGAATGCCATTTAGACAGAGATCATCCTTATTGGGAGCCCTGATCCCACTTTCCCACTTTCAAACTGGTCGGCCTCCCTTGGCCCGGCGCCCTCACCTACCAAAGAGGCAAAAAATCTAGGGTCATCTTCAACATACTTCTCTTCTCACATCTCTGACATCTCCAAAAAGTCCCACTACCAGCTGCACCTCCTCACAGGTTTTCTACCTTTTCTCACTTTCCCCCACAGGCTCATCACCTCGAGAGCCCTGGTTCTCTCTAGGCTGGACTATTGCAACAGCCTCTTTCTCAATCTTCCTACTTCTACTCTCTGTCCTCTACAACTCATCCAGAACAGAACTGCAAGACTTATCCTTGGCCTCACGCCCAGGGACTGCATATCTCTGGCGCTGAAATCTCTCCACTGGCTCCCCATGGCTGCAAGGATCAAGTTCAAGACCCTCTGCATAACCCACAAGGCTTTTTGGGTCGGGGCCTGCACTATCTACAATGCTCTCTTCCTAAATACTCTCCCTGTAGAGTCCTCCGCTCGTCCTCCTCCAACTCTCTGTGGGTGAGCTGCTTTCACCAACAGAGATTAGGGGATAGATCTTTATCGTCTGCAGGTGCCTCCCTCTGGATCAGCCTCCCTGCCTTTCTCAGTCTTGAGTCTAAGCACCTTAAGACCTTTCTCTGCTTTTCCTCCTTCTCTCTCCCTCTCCCCTGCTAACATCCGTTTGTTTTACTCCACCCTCCTTCCTCCTTCTCCTCCCCAACTTCAGTTCTTGCTGACTGGTTGCCTGGTTCACCCCCAGAGCTGTACAGGTCCCAGGCTCCCTCTGTATAGATCATTCGGAAACTTCAAGGCCTAAGAATGATTACTGTATTCCCTTGTTCTCTTTCTGCCTTGAAGCTCTTTGAATCATTCCACCTGTGTATAAGCGCTGTATAAATAAACAATTACAATTACAATTTCAGTCCTTGACCATCCCTCCAGTGTTCATACTTGGCAGTTAAAGGAGAGGATTTGCCAGCTCGCGAGATACTGTTTCCACCGGCATTCCATTAGCTCACTGGGACTGTCCTCATCTGCCCTCTCTGTACCATTCAAAGAGGCCATGCATTTAGAGATGAAGTTCCATGCACGGAGTTCAGGTACCAGTCATTCACATCCCGCCTTGGGCCCATGACTTCTACCCAGGAACTACACCCAAGGACCACATGGTCTGCTCGAACCATTGCAGTGTTTTCATATGGGAGGAAACCAGTTGAAACAGGGGATCAAGCAGTGGATTTTTTTAACTTCAGGGTTAGTTTGATACCCAAGTTTGGGAAGCTCTATGGAGTGAAACTGTGCTTCCGGCAAGTTTGTTTGAATAAAATTATGAGCATGAAGTACAGTTTAAGGTGTGCTGCAGCCCTGTGGGGCTACCCTTCTGTGCATGTTTTCCACCCCATTGTCCTGCTATGCAGAGTAGATGATCATGAGGCAGAGGGAATCACAATGTGATTTGAAGAAAAGAGTTATATGTTCCCTCATCAGGAAAATGTTATGGGGTCATACTCATTCTGCAGGTTACGCTCGGTCTTAGACCTCCACTAGGTAAATTGCCCTTGTTTCAGGAAAGCCGTTACTTCTCTTTTCAGCTTCAGGAATTCTATTGGTTCCTTGACATAGACAACCTATATATTGAGCCCCTCCACAGGGTATTTTGAGGTTTTCTACAAGCAGCGTGGCTTCTGTTTCTCAGTTCTTATCTTCAGTCTCTATTTCTCTCATGGGTTGCTGGCTACATTGGCGTTAACACCAAAAATGGAACATTTGAACTGGACCTTAGTATCCAGTGTATTTCTCCTATGCAAGAGGACATCCAGGCCACTTTGATTTTGGCGAACGGAAGTGCGTGGGCAACAGTGATCAGTGGGCCTGTGCATGCACACATGTGTTTCAGGGGCAGATTATGTACCTAATACCCCTCGCCGTCCTGTCAAATGTATCTACACTGGGGGAGCTTTTCAAGGATATCTCAATCTGGAGGTGTCCATATGGCTCCTATCAGTATAGGTCTGGCTAAGGTGTAAGTAACATTAATGAGTGTGACACCTCAAGACTACTCAACGGTACAGACGTGCCGGTACAGACAGCATTCATACCTCTATATGTATGCAAATTTTCAGCCAGCCACTGGGTTCTCCTGTTTCTCTTTGTTCCCTATTGCTTGAAGGGTCTGGTTTGATGAGGTCTGGAAATCAGGATGTAAACCACTGTCTTTAAGGCCAGTAGAGCCTCCAGGCATCCGGGGAAGATCACCTTCTGGTTCTTTTCTCTGGCATCTCACAATATCCTTTGCATGAAGGATGAACGCATTGTTTTGCTTGCACTTTGCTCCCTCCCGCACTTCTACTCAGCAGGATCCTTCACAAGTCCCTTAAAAGGGACACTGGGTTTACCAATCTTATCTCACCCAGCTGCCCTTGATTTCCTTTAGTAAGTGGTGTGGAATGTTCTTGTTTGATGCATTTTCAGCCTTCCCCGTACACTCCCTCCTGTACATAAGCTGTGGTAAGCAGTATTTGGGTTGAGAAATTGGGATTGCAGCATCTTGGGTGTTGTGGGTGGGGTTGTTTCTTGCTTAGAAAAAGGCTGTCAATCAGACCTTGCCAGCATTTCTTCTCTGCTGTCATACCTGCATCTTTGGGAGAAATGAAAAAGGGCCAGCTTGCTTCTGTTTCTGTTCATAAGGGATTGAGTTATTCAGTGCTTGTTCCACCACATCCTCCTCACAAGGCAATTGGTTTCTGCACCAGAGATATGCTTTGGGCACTTCTGTCCTTCCACACTTCATCCTTCAGAATAAGCTGAATTAGGGTAGTCCTTTGATGCATACTGCTTAATGGGAGCAGGGCCATTTTAAGCACTTTTGGGGCCCGGGGCATGGACAGCTTTGGGACCCCCCTCCGTTGGACCAAAGGAAATAACCCCGCCCCCACCTGTTACCATCACAACCCACAGCTTGATATGTTGCATGTAGAGATTAAAAAAAAGATGACAAACAGCATTACAGCCTCCTTAACGTATTAATTCTTGTTGTATACAGAATGATAAACAAGTAGCATTTGAAGGGCAACATTAGCAGTCTACGACATGGGTACTTGTGTTCTAGCATAGGTACTGGAAACATTTCACTAAATAGCAGCCATGAGGAAGGTATATCAGACAAATTGTAACTGCAGGACACATTGCACATACACAAAAATAGCCAAACAACACAGATTAGCTGCCTCACAGATGCGAAAGTGCTCAAGCATGGATACAGGTGACCAATCGGTCGCAAAGAGAAACCTATACATACCATAGCATAGAGAGTGGATGATGATTTGAAGATACCCGAAAGTTGACCGTATCCAAACCGACTGAGATTAGAAAAGTGACATGGTTTTCAAGTAGCGTTGCCATAAGTGAGCAAATAAACAAGTGGCCCTGGTGTGCAACATATCAAATCTCACTATTATTATAGAGTAAGCAACACTGTATATAGCCAGTGAAACCATGATTATTTTTCAAAGATCATACCCTGAGAACAAAATCACTCTGAAGGGCTGACATTTTTAAGGTTGAGGGACTGGCAATTTTGACAGGTGAGGCAATACAAGGTTAAATGAGATGCCCAGGATCACATGTCGGTTTGTTTGTTTGTTTGTTTATTCACTTTTTGTGCGCGCCAGACCCAGGGGTAGCAGGGCGCAATGGCAAGAAAATGCAAAGCTTGCATGTTAAAATGTGAAGCTGGGATTCGCAACCTCTCTGCAATTTCTGCACTTTACCACTGTCTTTTCTTAGCCTGAACTAGACTAATAGCATTTTACAGAACTGACTTGGAAAATATGCAAATCACATGACCAAACACAAACCTTTCCATAGAAGACAGCACAGTACTATCAGTGATAAAAGATGTGTCGAGGATCACTGTATCATTTTCTGGCAACGCCTGGCTCCAAGCAGAAACGTTTTGGTTCCAGAGTCTGGAATTCGGATACACAATCACCTCTGTGGACTAACACTTCGTCTATGGAGGTGCCTGCCTTCCAACTCCCCATCTGAACAAACCAATTTCTAGACTTTCACCATACTGATGCAATGGTACTTTCTATATAGCAACCGCTATCTGGTGCAGGTGCATTTGTATTTGTATTTATTGATTTATAAAGCGCCTTACGCCAAAGCACTGAATGATAGCACCTGGTGCGCTAAAAATCAAAGTACGTATACATGCAGGCTTATCGACTGCATAGATTGCAAAGGCTGAGTCAGCATTGCTGGAATTTTGTACTGTTTTCTTGCACATGAACGCAAATCTCTGCAATGAGTGCTTAACACATTTAGCTATTTTCTGAACCATTGCGACACTCAAATTCATCAATATCCATTTCAACTTTGGCTATTGCACATGATTAATATAATCCCCACAGAAAGGTGCGCATGCTACAGCTGTTGTGCCGCACAAACTATGTATACAACAGTGAACATAGCAAGCATTACAGGATGAAAAGATCAGAGCATATGTACATGTCAACAAAAGCAGGCAATATGTTTAGGGCCTCAGCAGCACACCATAAAGAATCCTTCTTTTAATCAAGCTGCATTTTGGGTCCCCCCTCCAAGGTGGGGCCCGGGGCAACAGCCCCTTTTGCCCTCCCATAAAGACGTCTCTGAATGGGGGCTAACTACAGTGTCCCTATTCAAGAATGACATCAGGCACTTTAATGATGAATGACTTTTCCTCATTTACTCGAGAGAGTGTTTTTTTATGTTTTCTCTTGCTCCCTCCCTTGGTTACCTTCTCATCCTAGCAATTGTCTTCACAGTAGTCAGGAAACTAATTTTGGTAGAGTAGGCAATCACCCTTTTCCTTTAGATGGGGAGCCCATCACTGTGATTCCTCGCTATGCATCATGCCTGAGGCATTTCATTAATCGCCATCTTTGTTACTTCCGTAGAGACGAATGCATGTTCCAATCTACCAGGAACACGTGGGTTTTCGGTCATCACTGAAATCTGCAATATTTCAATAACTCATCTCTCGAATCTGGCCTGGATTCCATTAGTGTGCTCACCCGCACAGCCTCTTACACGCGCCAACAGTAAATAAGAGGCGGACACGGGAGGATGCAACTCAACTTCTTTATTGCTCAACTTCCAAACTGTAACTGCCTTTCCCCCCTCCCACCCCTCCCCTTCCCGTAACCCCATGTCTCCTTCCACGTGATGTGGGAGTTCTCAGGAGGTGACGACATCACATCATCCGTCCTCCTTCTGGAATAGAACTGCATGCGGAGGCTCTGCGTCCTTTGAAGGGTTTGGCAGGGGTGGGATCAATAGCAGACCTGTGGACCCTCACCTGCATTGGGCCTCATTACGACCCAGGCGGTAAGGGGTTAATGGCGCCGTAAAAGGTGGCGGCGCCGTTAACCCCTAACCGCCCAATTACGAGGTCCCTTTGCGGGTCCCGATCTTAATGGCTGGTTTTTACCAGCCGTTAAGGATTGGACCCGCAAGGGGACCTTGGAGGTATTTACGGTACCGCAATTTGCAGTACCGTAACTACCGCCTTCCCCATTTCCATTGAGCCCTCTGGGGGCAAAAATGGGAATGGGGAAGGGCCAATAGTGAATGGGGAATTACCGCCCCGCCAACCTTGGAATGGGGCGGTAATTCCACCATTCACCATGGTGCAATCGGTAAAATACCGGCGCCAACCATGGCGCTCCTAGCGCCATGGTTACCGCCTGGGTCTTAATGACCTCCATTGTCTTCCATGTGCACAAGGTGCTGACGATGGTAGCCCTCTGCTATCTCACGTGGGACCGCAGCACTTTCTGCTGTTTCACATTGGTTTATGGATGAAATTCACGGGGGTGCAGCACTCCAGCACGGCTCTCCATGCGTTGCTCTTACATACTGCTTGGTACAGCCTCAAGAAGTAAGAGCTGTGACGTTGAAAATGGTCAAGGAGGTAATGCCCGATTACTTAACAGGAATCTGCATTACACAGAGTCCTAGTCTTCCTCATCGCAGTCGTAGTTTCCAGCCCTCCCCGAGCAGGCATGGCGTCCTACGCCAGGAAGTGGTGCAGCAGCGTTACACTATCATAGGTGATGTGACATGTGTGATGAATAAACACTTTCATATTAAACAGAGAGACTCAGACAAGGTCATCGATTCTTCTAAAAAGCTAGGAAAGAGTAGTAGCAGGGCTTTAAGTGGGCTGGGGATAGCCGGGCCGAGCCTCAGCAGGCTCAAAAATCTCATTCTGAGGCGAGACTCTGTCGGGGCACACTAATCTCCCCTGGCAGCCCCAGTTGCTACAGGATAAGTCATTTTTTCTGACACCTGAAGCTCTCGCTCATGTGCGAGAGCTTCAGGTGTCAGAAAAAAATGCCTTTCATCCATAATGATGGAGCTGCACTATCGAGGCATCCCTTCAAGCAAGAAATGACCGTGGCCCGCCGTCAGCATTATGGAGAGAAAGATGAGGCTGCTGGAAGCAGAGGCCTCACCTTTTCAGCCTCAATGGTGATACTGCCCCTCCAAAGCTGGTGAGCCTTTAGAAAATAAATGCATGGATCAGCACCCTCTCCCCATGGGGGGGAGGGTGCTGATTTCTATAAAAGGCTGCCTGGCAGGAGTGCCTGTAGGAAATCGGACTAGGGGTGCACAGATTTACTAACTATCTCCAAAGGAGCTTAATACTTATTTGAACTTTCATATAAGGTCTACTTAGGACTGTACAGTGGTTATTTCAGGTGCAGGCGGGCAATAGTCACAAGGCCACTTGGGACAAGATAACAACGCACAACCAGAACCATGCATTGCTACACAGTAGGCCCAAATGCACTCTTAAGGGGACAGGGTCCCAATGGTAGTTCACTAATTCTTGGTTGTTACTTCACAGAAGTGAGTAGCACACAAACTTAATTATTTCACCAATTGTCATATGAGTAGGTAAATAAAGAGGACCTATCTCTTCACCAGATACAGTTACTTATACCGTGTAAAATGTAAACACACTGGTGTTCATTCCTGATCAAACAGGATTTCCTGAACATGACTTCCAATAACATTCTTGGACATATGTTTCATCAACTTCTTCATATTTCATATAAATAAAACAACATACCATACCAACCAACCTGGTTGGGTATCACACATTAAAGAAATGATAAGTAACAGAGAATGTATCTACAAACCTCAGTGTTTTACAAATATTCACACAGTCAGTATGTGGTAATAACTCATATCTCTAAATAGCTCCTTCTAGATGTTGCTACAACCAACGTGTTTCGGATCAATGATCCATCTTCAGGGTTAGAGCTTCAATATTTCTAAGCGTAGTGGTTCCTTTGAGAGAGCCCTACAGGGTAATGAGAATAAACATTTTTAACAAAGGATAATGTGTATACATGATATAAGTAACTGTATGTGGTGAAGGGATATGTTCTCTTTATTTACCTATTCATATGAAAATTGGTGAAATAATTAAGTTAGTTTGTGTGGTACTCACTTCTGTGAAGTAGCAACCAAGAATTAATGAACTACCATTGGGACTACTGTGTAGCAATACATGGTTCTGGTTGTGAGGAGTGCCTGTAGCCCAGAGGTGCACAACTGATTTTGACAGGGGGCCGAAAGTACCTTACATGATGGCTATAGTGGGCCGAAAAGTAAATGTGGGTGGGGCGGTAAGCGCGGCGGGGCGGGGCGTGGCATGGCAGGAGGCTTTTTCAACCCCCAATTCTTATTAAACACATGGAAAAAGAATTGGGTTTTGAGGTGTAACAATTTTTATTTGTATTTCAAACTTATATTTTGTACTACACATTTTCCATAGTTATCATTTATTTCTATTTATTTATTGCATATCGTCTGTTTTATTATATATATTTTATTGACCCTTGATTGGACATTCCGTTATCTTGGACTGCTATACTTTGCTGTTTGGGTTGCCCAAGAGGAGTATGGCCTTCATTGAGTCAGGTTTCCACAAAAAGCAAAGGATGTACATCTCCTAACTGTGCCTGTTTTAGCTTTATTTTTGGGTTCTCGCTTGGGGTCCGACACTATGCCCCATGGCTCCCACCCCCAACCAAACACTATGCCCCCAGGCCCCCACCCCTCAAGCAAACACTATGCCCATGGCTCCCACCCCCAACCAAACACTATGCCCCATGGCCCCAACCCCTCAAGCAAACACTATGCCCCATGGCCCCCACCCCTCAAGCAAACACTATGCCCCATGGCTCCCACCCCCAACCAAACACTATGCCCCATGGCACCCACCCCTCAAACAAACACTATCCCCCGTGGCCCCCACCCCCAACCAAACACTATGCCCCATGGCCCCCAACCAAACACTATGCTCCATGGCCCCCTACCCCCAACCAAACACTATGCCCCATGGCCCCCTACCAAACACTATGTCCCATGGCCCCACTCCCCAACCAAGCACTATGTCCCATGGCCCCCACTCACCAACCAAACACTATGCCCCATGGCCCCCACCCCCCAACCAAACCCTATGCCCCAGGGCCCCCACCCCCAACCAAACACTATGCCCCATGGCCCCCAACCAAACACTATGCCCCATGGCCCCCACCCTCCAACCAAACACTATGCCCCATGGCCCCCAATCAAACGCAATGCCCCATGGCCCCCATTCCTCAACCAAACACTATGCCCCATGGCCCCCACCCCTCAACCAAACACTATGCACCATGACCCCCACCCCACAAGCAAACACTATGCCCATGGCTCCCACCCCCAACCAAACACTATGCCCCATGGCCCCCACCCCATGCATCCATACAGACCCAAACTCCCAA
Source organism: Ambystoma mexicanum (assembly GCF_040938575.1). NCBI lineage: Eukaryota > Metazoa > Chordata > Amphibia > Caudata > Ambystomatidae > Ambystoma > Ambystoma mexicanum. The sequence goes on along the minus strand of NC_090927.1, from coordinate 441,106,064 downwards.
CCCCCCACTCAGCACACAAACTCACAAGCATACACCAATACACTATGCCCCATACCGCCCCGAACCCCCCCACCCACCAACTCTGCACACAAACTCACAAGATTACACCGTTACAATATGCACCCATACCGACCCGAACCCCCACCCCCCAACTCAGCACACAAACTCACAAACATACACCAATACACTATGCACCCATACCGACCCGAACCCCCACCCCCCCAACTCAGCACACAAACTCACAAGCATACACTAATACACTATGCACCCATACCGACCCGAACCCCCCATCTCAGCACACAAACTCACAAGCATACACTAATACACTATGCACCCATACAGGCACAACCCCCCCACACCAGAGCATCTCAACATGCACTGCACAGAGATACAAATACAAACACCCATACAGACCCGACACACCCACCACCCCCATCTCAACATACACTGTGCAGACATACAAATACAAACACCCATACACACATAGTCAGGACGGACCCGAGACAGACACACACACACACAACCATACAGCACCCCCAACATGTACTTACCAGACGTGCTGGAATGCTGGCAAGGCTTCTGGCACTACGGCTGGCATGGGCGTGACAAGGCTGAAATGCCTTCCCGCATAAAGGCTTACTGGCCACGCCAGGCGTAGTGCTGGCACTCCATTGGTGCAGCACACACGCACTACGTGGCTCGTAGGAGCTGCGTGGTTCGTGTGCACTGAACCAATGAGGGCCAGTGTTTTGTCCAGCCGGAAGACAACAAAGACTTTCCGAATGGATGGCGGCCGATGCTGCTTGCGGGCCGCTCTCCATTAGGAAAGTCTTTGTTCCTCGCGGGCCGGACAAAATGGCATGGCGGGCCGCAACTGGCCTGCGGGCTGTAAATTGTGTACCCGTGCTGTAGCCCATTGAGCCGGGGCTCATCAAGAGGGTGTGGCCTAATGATTTGCAGGCAACTCCCTTGCCGTTAGGCCACGCCCCCTTGATAAGGCCCAGGTCATTTGTCTTTGCCACTTAAGGCACTGGGTAGTAGGAATAGTCTGTATTTGGAACCACACCTCCCGTAATAAGGACTGCAATGAGGAAGACAAGGACTCGATGCAATGAAGATCACTGCTAAGTATTCGGGCCATTAGCATATATGTATACCACATGAACGGAGGACATGTTGCCTAACACATTTATGAATTCCCAAGGCATAGGCCCTGTTCCTGGGGTTAAACAAATGTAATCTTTAAATTCTAGTCAACACCGACTACATCTGACTGCCTAAAAGATGCGGTTCTTTGTGCACGGGCTAACACACCATTGCCGCTTGCGCTTCAGCTAAAAACAGCATTCTTTACATACATTAGGAAATGAAAAGTAATCATCTTGGCTGGATTTCTGTCTTAAATATGATTGCCTGAGAAACTCATGCCTTAATGTGATGCAGTCTATTTTCTTTGTATTTCATCCTGTCAATCATCGGGTTCATTGTGTATATGATTTTACATCCATTTGAAACACTTTGAAAGAGCAATTACATTTTCTAAAAAGCTGCCTGTGCTGACATTCTTGGCATTTTCAATGGGAATTATATGGTAAAAATGCTGATATAAAACTGCTGCCAGTTTTTCTGCACTACACAATTCACATTTCTGATATGTTTCTTAAACAAGACGCAATGGGCAGCATAATACCCTGAGATTGTATATCATATTCCATTGCCATGAAGAAGTTGAGAACACTGCTGCTAAAACTAAATATAGAATGGGCACAATGGCACCACTTTAAAGCGCAAACTAGTTTCTATGTATGACAGCTCATGAGAAGCCGAACACGCAGTACGAGTCAAAACCAGACCTGTTCTGAGAATGGGCACATATTGGGCCTCATTGACCCTTGCGTTAACCATTAGCGCCATGGTTGACGCCGGTATTTTTCCAACTCCGCCATGGTGAATGGTGGAATTACCGCCCCATTCCAAGGTTGGCGGGGCGGTAATTCCCCATTCACCATGGGCCCTTCCCCATTCTCGTTTTTGCCCCCATAGGGCTCAATGGGAATGGGGAAGGAGGTAATTACGGTACTGTAAATTACGGTACCGTAATTACCTCCAAGGTCCCTTTGCGGGTTTGCTTTTTAATGCCTGCAAAAAGCAGGCGTTAAGTACTAACCCGCAAAGGGAACTCGGAATAGGGCGATAAGGGTTTAACGGCACCGGTCTCGTTACCGGTGACCGTTAACCCTTACCGCCCTACTCGGAATGATCCCCATTGAGTACACCTCCCCGGCAGTACCCAGTCATGTAATTGCGAACAAAACAGAGTGGTACACAACACAGTGGACAATAACAAAAGAAAAACACTGAAAAGATTAAATAAATATATAAAGGGTAGGGGGTAAGGGGTTAAAATGGGTCGGGTGGGCTTGGGGTGGCTTTAAAAAGAGTGGACAAAAGAGGGGCTTGGTGGTCCCCCCCAAAAAGAAATTCAGTGTTTTTCAATGTTTTGTCCAACCTGTTATGTTCTACTCTGTTATTGTGGTTGGTAAGATCACATATAAACCTCCACAGCTAGCACCCACCGAGCCTAAGCTCACTGTGCAATCCTATACATATTTTGTAACTTCAGTTTCACTTCCCACCCATTCTTCCCTTGAACCTTGTAAGGTGCTCTGAGACCCTGTGAGCAGGGCCAGTGCTAAACAGAAATGCCAATAAAATAAAATAATATACACAATCTGTTGGCAAAAATGCTAGATGCTGTGTGTTTGTGGTCCGCAGAACATAGTTCATCCGATAGGTAGTATTGTGGATGTGCGTTGCTCATTTAGATGACCCCGAAAGATTATCTGAGAGGAGATCGACCGTTAGCGTGTCCGCTGCTACGCACTCCCCCCAGCGATTCTGATCGGTCTCTGAGGAGGGAATAAAATGCAAAACACGTCAACATCAGTGTAAAAAGACAAGAAAAATTTATTAATATAGGATGGTGAGGTCCCTAACAGTTTTATTTACCCATATGACAGCCTTACTATCCATGGTATAAAAATATTATCTTCGAAGGGCTGGATAAGACTCATTTTTATCTTTCACTTTTTAACTCTAATTTTCATGTCTTATTTGTCTTTATCCCAAACTGATAAGTTCGTTTGGATCCTCTTTTTAGGACAGGGTCTGTTAGATAGCTGGCGTTCCCTGAGAGACCGTTTAGCTTTTTGTCACTCCTATGGGATATTACACCTGCAGCAACTTCAGTCTCTCCTTATGGGGAGATATGTCAGATGAGGAGACATTTTGCTTGACAAGACATCTCAGGGATCTTTTTTGAGTTTACCATAAGTATACTAGGGGACCTGTTACATTAGTACTTTGCCTCCCCACTCATTTGCATGCTCTGGCATGCCAAAGGGAGGTGTAATCGACTTTACGCCTCCACCATGCAAATTGAGTAAATACTCCCTTCCATTTCTGCATGGCAGGCAGCGTTTAGATTCCTATGGAATCGCCTGCTTGTTGCTTGTGTAAAAAGTAGACGGATTCCCCATGAATCTACAGCATTTATGCCAACGTAAAAATGTCGTGCTCAAGTAAATGCTGCAATATTTGTATGGCAGAGAGGAAGAACAAGGTGGAATCCCTGCCCCCTCTTTCCATACAAATGCATGAAAATGAGGTGTAACATAAAATGAATTCATCCAAGTTTTACTAAAGACTTTTCCGCATTAATTTTACAATACGCCTCGTTCATCATGAGGCCCCCTCTTGTTTAGAAGTCTTACACAATAACAGGCACCGTTTGAAAGTTTCCTTATCAAGTCAGGTTTTGGAACCTCAAGCCCCCACATCTTTTATCCTACACCACTTGACATGCTGGTATTTGCAGTTTTACCTTTCTCATTATAACATTGGAATGACAAAAACTGCAATGCAAAAGAAATGAGAACTAAAGTCAAGGGACTTGATGAACATCTTACAACTATCATCATGCCTTTTGCAACCGAGGAAATGCTGATTGTGGCCTGTATTTTTATTTGCATTTTGGGGTGTGTCGTCCTGGATTTGTAATGAAAAATCAAAATGATAATTGACAGATTGAAAAGATGAAAAAGCAGGGCTGGGTGACCTGACCCGACATCCCAGGTTTGGCTCAAGGTCTTTCATTTTAACCTTGTGTAGTCCTGTCCAGACAAACATTTGCAAAATAGTCAAATATCCAGTTTTAGAATTTTTTTTCAACTTTCTGGGTTTATTTCCTAGATAAAAGGTAATAGAATAAGTGAGGCTTTTCTTACTGGTAACTAAAGATTAGATGGATGCAAAAATAGTGAGAAAGGAAGAAACAAACGACCACAGGGCTCATTTTCCATGTTCCCAGAGCAAAATGAAGATGCTAAAGACAGGTGCCAAGGTTTTACGCCTGTATTACTCCTGGGCACTTTTGTGTTTTTTTAAAAAGGGAAAGGGACCGGGATTTAAGTTTTTGCATCCGTTTACCCCTGTTTCCAAAAACCACTTGCTTTTAGGCCAACATGACATTTTCATACTCGCATAAAACCAATGCATTCCTATGGAATCCACCCGCTTTTCACACAAACAAAAACAGGAGGTTCTACGTTATTTTGCTGTGGGATTTTTCATCACAGGACTTTTAATCGCTTTTTTTATCGCAAAAAACTCATCGTTTTTTTTTTGGGGGGGGGCTTACCACCCCAAACCCCCCCTTTTTTATTATTCCCTTTCACCCACAAATATTTATTTAATGTTTAACCGCCCCCCCACGGGGGGGGGGGTTTAAAAATCCCACGGCAAAAGAACGGTATACCAAACAGGAGGATTCCATATGAATCCAGTGTAAATGATGCCTGCCATGAGTAAGTGGCAAATGGGGTTTACTCAATTAGCAATGCAAAACATGAAAACAAAGGCATACTGGCATTGCACCTGCAGGTATGCCTTGAGAATTGAAGGCAGGCGACCTGTTTGTACTTAAGTGTAAACATACTGGATTCTCTCCATGCAATCTATGATCTTTTACACAATGAGCTCCAGTGTGGGGAAGCAATGGGAATGGATCAGAGGGAGAGACTGGTATAGTGGAAGGACGGTGTCAGGGGGGTTGCAGATGTTTGAACTATAATGCCCTAACCTACATTCACATATGTAGGTTAGGGCTTATGGAAGCTATAGTCAAAACATCTGGAACATCTGCAGAGTTTGGGGTCATAGTAGTTATGATAAAAGATATCTGGACATCTGTAGGTTGCAGGCCCTGGAAGAGAATAGCAATACAATGAAGGGCCGGCAATACAATGGAGGATCTATGCAAGTAAGGGAAACTATTGAAGCAATGGATAATGTGCATACGCACCCAGTTGCTTAAGAATGATCCCATAGATGTGATGCAACCCCATGCATTGTGGATGTAGGATACCTGATTCTGGGTTTATTCTTTGCCTTTTGGTGCTTATAGTTTGGCTTTTTACATTATAACTGCTGGAGTACTGTTTCCAGTATGCAATGAAAGGGACTCGGAGGTCCACACCCGCATGCCCTGTGTCTAGTTGAGAGATGCGTGTTTCCTGTGTGCCACCAGCAAACCTTCCAAGATTAGTGGAACAAAGTATTCTGTACAAAAATCTCTCTCGAAAAAAGTTTCAGCCATCCAAAAAGATGTTCCGTTGTGTACACTGTATGTGGTAATATATTTCAAAGAGACCATCTTAGTGCCTTACTGTTCAGAACAGGAAGTAAGAAATGAGAAGGAAAGGGTAAAGACTGAAAAAGTAAAGTTCCGCCTCCACCTCTGATTGTTTGTGTGGGGGTCACTCAGGAAGCCCAGTTTCCCCAAGTTACTGAGTTTCTCTCATTTTGCCAGACAGCCGTAGACGGTAAATCTGGCAGGAGAGACAAAATAAGCTGAGATGTTAACGCTGTCAGTCCATTGATTTTAAGGACCGAATGCGGCATCAAGTTTGAAATCAGTCTGTCTGGTGTCGATGGGTTGGTGCATAATTAGGTTGCGCTCACTTTGTGGGATCAAGGGGCGAGCAAGGTATCTATATGCCTTAAATTAGAACATTAAGAATGAAGCACGGCCAGTGCACAGTGAGCATACACTACTATAAGTCTGTACTACACACAGCACATGCATCCAGCGCTATGGAAACACTTTCACTAGTTAACATGAAAGTTACACAGCTCTCAATTAGACACTCCAGGTAGTGAAGCCTATCTCACCCCCTTTTTATTATTGGGAATCTGAGAGTGGTATTAGTGTTGCCTTTTCTATCATGCATCCAGGAATAGCTGTCCCTGGATGCCAAGAATCTACGCATTGGCAAAACCAATGTGTTTAGGCGGTCAAACGTCAGGTGCAGCTTCAAATGCCCCAAGGAAGCCACCACTCGCCTGGCATGGTTGCCAAATGCCAATATGTAGCCCATGCATGTAGGGACTGTCATTGGGAGCTAAGTGCAGTCTTGAATGCTGCTGATCTGCCTGCATATGACTGGTAACTCACCGTATATAAATTATAATCTCATAGGTGCTGCCTTAATATGACATAGAAGTCTCAAATGACCCACAATCCCATGCTAAAACAGCTGTATTCACCATATGTAGCTGTTACCCGTGTCCAGGGGCACAGACAACATATGTCAACTGCACCCCCAAATAATTTATCATTTCATCAGAAGCCTGCCATTGTCATCAGATGTAAGCACGAATTATTTGTGTTTACTCATTAGAGGTTTTCTAATAACATCCTTTGAACAGCACACCTCTGGATCGCCAGGTGTCTTGGATTGCAACTCTCCATTGGATATGTATCCATTGGCTATGGCATACAATTGTGCGTCAATAAACCAGTATATAATGACATTTGCATTTACTAATCAGTGTAAAATTGCCTGCCATTTATTTTTGTGAATCTACTCATGTGCATTATTTTCAATACTGATCTCAGTTTGCAACCAGTTGCCAGTTGAAATATATTTCTATGCCCAATGTGTATTAGGGAGTGGTAGAAAGTAATTGTAAAATCTCGACTTTTGGTACCGGCGTGTTGAGAGATTTGAGCAAATGCATGCTTGAGTTCTAGGAGCACATATTAAACTATAGACTGCCTTGAGGGCTACCGCAAGGTTTCTGGGTGTCAGAAAACAGTCTTTATAAGAGACACATTTATTATGGGCCTCATTACGACCCTGGCGGATTTTTTCCGCCATCGGCGGACTTTTCCGCCATGGCGCAAAGTCCCTTTACGCCATGGCGGATGGCGGACTTACCGCCCCATTCCGAGGTTGGCGGGGCGGTAAGTCCCCATTGACCCATTTACCCTTCCCCATTCCCATTTCGGCCCCATAGGGCTCAATGGGAGTGGGGAAGGTGTTAATTACGCCACCGTACACTACGGTGGCGTAATTAACACCGAGGTCCCATAGCGCCATGGATTTTTACGCCCGCAAAAAGCGGGCGGAAAAGTGACCATGGCGCTCTGGGAACTCGTAGTTGGCGGTAAGGGGTCGGCGCAGCTAACGCTGGCGTAAACCCCTTACCGCCAGGGTCGTAATGAGGCCCAATGCCTTTGGTATTCCAGCACAGCTAAGTAACAAAAAAACTGTGCAAAAAGTCAATTTTATGTACTCTATATAATTTTGGTGGTTTTTCAATTGAAATGATACGAGCATCTGTTCATACAATTCTAAATGCTCCCAAACAGCATATTTCATATTATGATAAGGGGTCATAAAGCTGTGTATGGCCTTGATCTGTTTGATTGGGTTGTGGTTTTCTTTTTCTATGTCTTCTGACTTCAGTCCAATTCTACTCTTCAGAGCCAGAGCCGCTACTAAAGCCCCCCTTCCAGTATACATATTTGCTCTCTGGGTCCTAATTATTAAGGAATGTTTTGTATGAGTACAGTATAGGACATCCTCTCTTTTCTCTTTTCTCCTTTCTCCGCCACTCTTCTGTGTTATTTGCGCTGAAGCCTTTCTGAGGGATTACATAATATGGTGTGTCTTGCTGTTGTTCCTCAATTTCAATGTTCATCTACCTAGGGGCTCTGAGATTCCCTCATGGTCCCTTGTATACAGAGGTTTTGTTAAATGCCCTTTCTGCATTGCATTCCTTGTTTCACAATGATAGACAGATGGGTAAGACGGTCTCTCAGTTGGATCATACATTGTAATTCTTGTTCTCTTAAATTATGTTGATTCCTGCTTTGGAGTACTCCCAGTTCCTCTCAGTTCCTCTCCTGCCTACTCCTGATGTCTTAAGCGGGCCGCTTCTACCTTTGTATGAATCTTGGAAGATTTCACAAAGGTGGTGCAGAAAAAGTGGCAGTGATGGAATTACTGCCACTTTTGTCCCCCATCACCAAACTTGTAATGACTCCCTATGTGTCAAACCCTACAGTGGACTGACACTTTGTTTTCCAGAGCTGTCATGAGCACTGATGTAACATCGTAGCTGGGATGTCACATTCCAGTACTGTTTCTCAGCTCAGCTGTGGGTGGAGGCATCTATGCTAACATTGAAACAGAGTTTGGGCAAAGTGTTTGTATAGTGGGGACGAGTGTACACCTTATTCCTGCTGACCCAAGAGCTTGGTGTCACAGCAGAAACTACCACATCTCCGGTTACTCTTTGCCAAATAGTGCACCTGTTTGGTAACAGTATGTCGCCTGCTTACATCATACAGTGAAAGTGGGTCTGAGAGGGTGGTGGGGCTTTCCTTATTTTGATTAAATGAACATTTTGCAGGTGGGAAAAATGGGTAGATTGAACTGGGGGCTGCAGGTAATGGCATCCCGGTTGCGTATCTACCCCATCCTCCCAAAGGCTCAATGTGCATAGCATATCGCTTGATGAGACTACTTTAAATCGACTCGGGTCATGCAGTGTAACAACGGGGGCATAATGGAATCAAAGCTCTTGGTCCTGGAAGCCAGGCTTGTCACAGCAAATTGTCTGCAGGGAAGTGAACATTGTCTTCATCATTCAAGCAATCAGTGGGAACTCAGAAATATGCCTGTATATTCCTATGGCCTAGACGATTGCTTTGAAATCTGATGAGCAATTCAGCTATATTTATGGTCAGCACAGAGAACAGATTATCTGACAGCTGCTCTGTATTCACGGTTTTTTGTATTTAGCACAGGGGCATGCTGAAGCAATGGGGCACTTTACAAGCATATTTTAGCAATACTCGCTGCCAATTTGATTTGCTTCTGTCGGGGACGTCATTTCACCAAGGGGTAGCGGAAGGCCAGCACATTACCCTTGACCTCTGATGACATCACAGGAAGGGATGTCATTTGACTTCACCCCAAAGTGACATGACGGTAAGCGATGGAACACAACCTTTCACCATTTGACAAAACAGGAAGTGGCATCACATACCAGTTTCTAAGTACATTACGGACAATATAGTTATGATATCACTGTAAAGGGATGTACATTTCCTACAAGAATGGATCCTGATATGTATCGTTAATATCAGTGCGTATAGGCCCATATTACCAAATTACTGTGAATGCAAGCAGACATCCAAGGCCAAATGATAATGATGCATTATTATATAGCTCTTATGCTTAAGCGCTTCCTATAGAACAAATATACATACAATATTACCTAACCTGTGTTAGTACTAATTTATCAACCTCAGCAGGATGAAAGGCTGAGTTGACCTTGCCAGGAGTCGAACCTGCAACCTGTAGCTCACACACACACATTGCAGCAGCGACTGCTCAACCCACTAAGTTATCTTACCACTATATCTATCAGAAAACCAGCCACTCCAGAAACAAAGATCCACAAGTTGCTGGCCACAGCCCATGAGCCTCAATGAAAAAAGAAAACGTTTGTTTTTTATTTCTTTTTTTAGGGGTAGCAAGGGAGACCACAGGGGTAGCAAGAGAGACCTCAGCTGTCGCAGGTGCAACCCTTGGCGACCCCTTAATGACGTCCATGGCTTCTGTGTTCCACAGTGTGATTTATGAATGTAGGGAGAGGATTTCTAATTATTTGTTTGGATGGACGCTAACATAAATGACATTTTTTGCCAAACCATTGGTGCATGAAGTATGCCTCTATGCCTGCATTCTGCCAGCTGGGAGAGGATGTGGAATATTCCCGAGACTGAAGTCCCCGGCCTTGTCATTTAACCAGGCTGCTTGGAAGGAGAAAAGGAGACTTACCTTTGACCCAGAATAGGTAAGTGGTGGTCAGAATAGGGAGCAAAGCTTCCCTGGTGTCATTGGCTTTGGGCCAGTGAGATCTTGGACCATCAAGTCCTTCTCAGTCAATCCCCCTGACAACCCATGTTGACACATCTGCATTCATAGGGAGAGTTTGGATCATAATGAATAGCTCCCTTTACGATCCACGTCTTCCATTGAAGTGCATGTACCCATCTTCGTCCATGTTTTTCCATTCTGGCGAGAGCGGGTGCCATAGCTGCGTAGAAGTGCTGGTGAGACCGTCTGGGGCCTTTATTTTGCAGCTAATCTTTGACCCCCTGTTCATTGTTCCCGCGTTGTCTTTTTCCCCATTGTTGTTTCCTCCCGCCTCCTGCTTTCCTGCCCGCCCACTCCCTCCCTGATTGGCTGATTTGATTTCCCTATTTGGTGTGTCTTGAGCCTCGTGACCTCGCTCGCCATTTCCATCCTGGCGAGAGTGGGTGCCTTAGCTGCGTAGAATTGCTGGTGAGACCCTCTGGGGCCTTTATTTTGCAGCTAATCTTTGTCTGGTGCCCCTTGGTCCCCCTGTTCATTGCTCCCACGTTGTCTTTTTCCCCATTGTTGTTTCCTCCCGCCTCCCAATTTCCTGCCTGCCCACTCCCTCCCTGATTGTCTCTCCCTTCCTTCTTACAGGCCCTCCCTGGGCAGCCCCCTGCCCGGCAGCCCCACCCCACGGCTAAGGGCATCCAGGCAAAGGGTGGCTCCTACTTGGCGGCTCCCTGTTAGTGTCTGTAGGTGTCCGCAGGGGACGCCAGCTGCCAGTCACCTTCCTTCCAACTGCCGGGCCTCCCCCCTTCCACCTGCATGCGGTTCACTCCCCGGCTGTTTGTAAGTGTGACTGTGAGTGTCGAGTACTATAAAATTGCATCGTTAAAACAAGGCCTTTTCTCCCCATTCAGGAATCTCAAACTTGGGTGTTTTTTCATGTTTTGTTATAAAATGCACTGTACCAGTATTGAAATATTTTGCGTTGCGAAAACTAGGCCTTTTCTCCCCATTCAGGAATCTGAAACTTAGGTGTGTCTTCTCACCTGTCTTAACAATAATGTGCTTTTTGTGAGCTCCTTAATCCTGAGTGTCGTCATCTTGTCCTATTGCTCAACTTGCTTACCTCTCGCTGTCTTGTCTGCCTACACTTGTGTCCTCCCTAGTGTCTCCCCCTCTCTCTTCCACCTCTCTCCTCTCCCACCTACTCTATGGTGCTCTCTGTCTCTCCTATCTTTCCCAATTGCTTCTCTATTGACTATCCTGCTCTCCTCACTAAATCTGGTAGGAAGAAGTTTAAAAAGGACATCCTGGTCTCCAACCCAGGCCTCCCTATCGCTGACACCTACACCAGTGCCTCCTCCAAGGAATCACAGACATCCTCTTTGTCGTGCCTTTGCCAGACCTATGGACCCTTCAAAAGGTCTCTGTGCTCTCTCTTTTCGCCTCTTCTGCCATTAATGGTGGCACCCGTTGGGACACCCTCCTGGCCTCCTTCCTCTCCTCTAAGGTCATCATTAATGTTTACTCTATTGGGACCGTCTTGGTCAAAGGGCCTCAGGCCAACCTGCACCTTTTTGATAGACGTTTCCCGCACCTCATCAACTTCCTTTCTTCTCCTGCTGTCCCCTATCCCATTTCCGTGAATACCTTGCCTCCCTCTTCTGCCTCATCCTTGGATACCTTGCCTTCCCCTTCCCTCCCTGCCCCCTCTCGGGCTCCTTCTACATCTCCGCAGGGCGTAGCTCTGATCTGTAACCCTCCCCAGAAGTCCTTCAAGGATGGAAACCTTCTCCATATTGCCACTCTAATTCTCGCTCTGCTATCAAACACTCCTCTGATATCTGCCTCCTTCTTGAATAACTTGACCTCGATTTCCTCGGTCTCACTGAGACATGGTTCACAGCCAGCTCTGTCACCAGCTTTGATACACTCTTACCTGATGGCTACAAGATCCTCTCTGCACCCAGGTCCAACCGCTCTGATGGGGGGTGCCCTAATCTTCCCTGAGTGGATTCCTGCCTCTGTTACTCCTACGCAGGCCTACTCCTCTTTTGAATGCCTCGTCTGCAGGCTCTCTCTCTCCCCTAGCCATTCCCTCACTGTGGCTACTATCTATCGGTCACCTGGTCAGATTTCCTCTTTCCCCTCGGAGTGGGTGGACCTATCCTCTGCACTCCTGGCCTCAACCACTCAACTCGTCCTCCTTGGAGATTTCAACATCCACCTGGATGCCTCCTGTCCTTCCTCTGAACTCATTCGCGACCTCTGCGACTCTCTCTCTCTCACTATTCTCCCCGCTGGCTCGATTCACTCTACAGGGCACACCCTGGATGTTCTGATCTCCTCAGACCTTCCCCTCCCTGTCCCTCTCACCACTCCTCTCTCTGGAGTGATCACTTTCTCCTCTCCTACCACCTCACCCTCCCTACCGCTCAGGCCAAGCCACTTCCATCACTGCCACCCACCTTCTCGGTCATCCGACCAATAAAGCGCGTGTCAGCTGAGGTTTTCGCTGCCACCTTCTCACCCCCCTCCTCCTTTGGCTGACTCTCATCTATATATCTGATACTCTTGATATCCTTGCCCCTGTCATGAGAATCCGCATGAAGCCCTCAGCCAAGTGCAACTCCTGGTACGACTCAGACCTCGTCACCCTAAAACGCAAGTGTAGGGTGGCCGAGAGGAAATGGCGTGCTTCATGTACATCCTCTGACAAACTGGCCTGCCGCCTGCTGCAAAGGCAATACCGTCTCTCTGTCCTATCCAAGAAGCGAGCTCATATCCAAGCCCGTGTCTCTGCGGCATCTAACAACTCGGCTGAACTCTTTAAAATCTGCAAGGAATTGGCCAATCCTGCCGCAGTCTCTACGTCTCCTGTCCCCTCCCAGGCCCTCTGTATGGCACTGGCTTCTCACTTCATCTCTAAAACTCAGGACATCCTGTCCACTCTCTCCACCTATCCCCTCCCCCCACTCCTTGCTCTTCCGCTGGCCCTTCTGAAGCCACCTCTCCTCCCTCCTTCTCTGCCTTTCCGCTGTTCTCCGCAGACAAGGTTTCTAGACAAGTCCGATCTATGAATGTCTCTTCGAAACAGGTTCACCCCTGTTCCTCCAAAATTATCAAGGGGCACATGGACTCCCTGGCTCCTGCCCTGGCTGATTCCTGCAATCACTCCTTCACCACTGGAGTCTTCCCATCTGCCCTGAAGCACTCCCTTGTCCACCCCTTCTTAAGAAACCCTCTGCTGATCCCTCCTGCCCAGCTAACTATCGACCAATCTCGATCACTCCCTTCCTGGGTAAGGTCCTGGAGATACTGGCCATCTCCCAGCTTAATCTCCACACTGAATCTGTTGGTTGTCTTCAAGACCATCAGTCTGGCTGCCAGAAGCACAGAAACTGCTCTTCTGAACATCCGTGAGGACCTGCTCTCCAACCTTGATTCTAACACCCCTTGCGTCCTCATCCTGCTTGATCTCTCTTCTGCCTTTGACACTGTCAACCATGCCATCCTGCTCAACCTCTCCGTGATAACCTGGGTCAGCCTCTGACTTCTTTCCTCTCTGACCGACCCTCCCAGGTCCAACTTGGGTTCTTCCTCTCCTCTATCTTTTTCTCTACCTGTGGTGTCCCCCAGTGGTCTAACCTCTCCCCCTGGCTGTTCCACCAATACCTGCCACTCCTTGCCCATCGTATCACTGCTCTCTGCCCCAGCTTTCTGTGCTATGCAGATGACACCCAGCTCATCTTCAGGCTACCCTCGGCCTCCTCCTCTACTTCCCTCATCTCTGACTGTCTGTCTGCTATCCAGGAGTGGTGTGCCGCCAATGACCTCTGCCTGAATGCCAGTAAGACTGAGATTCTCCTCATCGGCACACCCGCTCTCTCCTTTGCTGTAGCTCTCTGGCCAGGCTCTCTTGGCCCTCTTCCTGCTCCCACCTGCAAGGCTAAAAACCTTGGCTCATCTTCAACTCCACACTCTCCTTCTCTCCTCACATCCCTGCCGTCTCTAAGAAGTCACACTACCAGCTGCACCTCCTCAGAGGTATTCTTCCTTTCCTCTCCTTCCCCCAGAAGCTCACTGTCTACAGAGCTCTGGTTCTTTCTAGACTGGACTATTGCAACAGCCTCTTTCTTAATCTGCCTGCTTCTACTCTCCACCCTCTGCAACTTATTCAGAACAGGACTGCAAGACTTGTCCTTGGCCTCAAGCCCAGGCATCGCATCTCTCCAAGACTGAAATCTCTGTACTGGCTCCCAGTGGCTGCAAGGATTAAATTCAAAACCCTCTCCATCGTCCACAAGGCCTTCTGGGGTCCGGGGCCTCAATACCTCCAACTCTCTCTTCCTGAATATCTTCCTTCTCAAGCTCTTCGCTCCTCCACCTCCCACTCCCTCAGGGTCAGTTGCTTCTCCAAGCAATGAGTTGGCGGTAGATCTCTTTCTTTGTCTGGTGCCTCCCTCTGGAACAGCCTCCCTGCCTCCCTTAAACTTGAGGAGATCCATCAAAACCTCTCTTGATTCTGCTTTTTCTTCTTCTCTCCTCTGCTGACCTCCTGGCTGTAACCGGAAGTGCACTGGCTACCTGGACACCGCTGATCTCTGGCCATGTTCTCCCCCGCCAGTGTCACACAACTCACGTAGATCGTCAGCAGAGGAGAGGGGAGCGGCATGGCTAGATCTGATGAACTCAAGGAATTTCCATAATGCTACATCTATTTGCCAAATCGCTCATCTGACTCCAACATGGGAAAGAGCCTCATCTACTGCGATCCTGTATTACATTTTTGTTTCGCAAGCCCTGATGCCCCAATTATCCACCTTCAAAGTCCTTTGAATGGACAAAAGCAACCATAACTTGTTGGCCATGAGCTGGACCACAAGCCATATCCATAATTCTACCTGGAACCTAAGTGTTGAACCTAATCAGCAACAAACTCGACTCAGGCTGACGGCTTCCAACATAGCTGAACTAGCAAGAAAATACAGCGAGCAAGGAATGGTCAACGAAACTGAAGGAACCGCATGTACAGTAAACTACCAACCTCTCCTTCTGAAATACAGATCAAACTTAAAGTCAAGACCAGGGAAGGGAAACCACATCTACAACAAAGTACTGGTCGAGCAAAGACGAAAGCTAAGAAACCTTAAAAGAGCGACAACAAAACAAAATTCACCAGAAGCACGAGTAAAGAAGTACAGATCATGGTTAAAAACGTACCGAATCAACCTGTACCAGCAAGATTCTGAACAAATGCTGCAGATCGTGACTTCAAAGAAGACTAAGGATATCTGGATGCTAATTAGAACTTCTGACACCCAAACCAATGAAATTCTAACAAATTTGGTCAGTGAGGTGAAATGGGTGAACCATTTTAAAGTGCTCTTGGCTCCAATTGAAGGTTGTACGCAGCTCGATAAAGAGAGATTTTCAGCCCCTTTGGAAGACCTAACTGATAAAGGCGACATCATCAGAATGATTAAGAAGCTGAAATCGTCCAGAGCACCGGGGCCGGATGGTCTTACCAACATCGACCTAAAGCAACACCCGGAAGAATGGATGTTTCTGATCAGCCAAATCTTTGCTCAATGCAAAGATTCAAAAACAATTCTCTCCTCATGGACATCAGCGGTGGTTGTTCCAATTTTTAAGAAAGGCCCTAGAGAAGATCCGAGCAACTACCACCTGATCACCTTATTAGATAATATCGGAAAGGTCTTTGCATAACTACTTCTTGAAAAATTTCAAAAATGGGCCATGTCATCATTGTGTGCGGATCCTTGAAAAATGGAAACACTTCTGCGAACATCATGTTACTAAATATCATCAAGAACAAGGTCAGAGCAGGTGCCCCAAGAGTGTTCCTGGCTTTTGTCGATGTCACCCAAGCTTTCGACCAGGTGGACAGGGGAAAACTTGGGGAGAATCTAACATTTTGGAAGTGTCCTTTACCCATCTTGGCTCCCATAAGAGCCCTACACACTGACACAAAAATGCAAGTGTGTCTAAGTCATCAAAGCCTTCTCTCTACAGAGATACCCTCTCACAGAGGTGTTAAATAGGGATGTCCATTAGCTCCAGCACTTATTACTGCTTTTCTGGGAGACTATAAGGAGGCCGCAGCAACAGTCCAGGCTTTTCCGCCTAAAATCGGAAACACAACATCTTTTATATGCCGACGATATGATACTATGATACTTATCGATCAAACTCCCGTCGGGCTTCAAAGACAGCTTGACCATCTGACGTCATAGATAAACCAAAACAACCTCAAAATCAACAAAAGCAAGACTAAAATCCTGACCTTGGAGAAAGCACCAAGGAGAACAGTGAAATCCAGATGGTCCTGGGGAGGAACTAAAATTGAGTCAGTGACCCACTTCAACTATTTGGGTATTACGATCGACTGCTCTAAAACTGACACTCACATGCA
Source organism: Ambystoma mexicanum (assembly GCF_040938575.1). Taxonomy (NCBI): domain Eukaryota; kingdom Metazoa; phylum Chordata; class Amphibia; order Caudata; family Ambystomatidae; genus Ambystoma; species Ambystoma mexicanum. The sequence goes on along the minus strand of NC_090927.1, from coordinate 441,089,405 downwards.
GCATGTTCTTTGAACAAAGATGCAAAACCTCACAGCTCAAACCAGAGCGATCGACAGAAAATACGCAAGGTTTTCGCTGATGCCGGCTATTCAATTCTATAAATCAAAAGTCATCCCGTCAATGGTTTACGGGATGGACGCAAGTCTCGCGATCCCCTCTATGATATGGCCCAAACTGGAGGGTTATCTCTGGTGTTCTGTCCTTAACGTCCCAAAGTCACCATCAATCGCAGCTATTTGTCGAGTACTAAGTCTTCTCTCCCTATCAGTTATGATAGACCATAGCAGCATGCAGCTCTTCAGAAAGATCCTGATGCCGGATAGTGCACGAGTCTACCAAGTGATGGCCGAAGAGGCCTCCAAAGGTACATGCCCACTGCTAAACGCTTGGCTGGAAAAGAACAAAGCCCCGCTAAAGATCATTGCGTGCACTGAAGACGATCTGATGAATAATCCTCAGAGGGTAAAAACTAAAATGGAGGACCAAGATTGGATCAGGACCTTAGACCAAGTATCCGGCAACAAACTTCTGAGTCATCTACTGCTAATATCCCGTAAAAGAAAAGAGATAATGACATACGTGAAGAAATTTCACGACAAACGTCTAAGAGGAATATTCTTGAGAGCACGGCTCAATCTCCTTCTGACTAGGGAAATTCTCGAAATCAGGTCACAATCAACGACAAAAGATTGTAGACTATGCCCCGGAACCAATCAACCTGAAACTATAAGACACCTGATGATGTCGTGCCCTGCCACGCAAGAACTAAGAAAAGCATATCTCCCCCCTTTGTTTTCAGATAGTGATCTCTGTGAAGAAGAGCTCTGGTGGACGCGTCTCCTCTCTGGTGACAATAATAGATGGACCATCGCTGCGGCTAAAATCTTGAAATTGGCAATGGGAAAAATGCAAACTTCGAATCCTGACAAAAAGTAATTCTGAAAGACCAGTCCAGATTTTGGTCTACAATTCGATTTTCATCTACAAACCAAACAGTCCTTGTAAAAGCCTAATTTGGCTATGCACAAGTAATAAAAAAATAAAAAATAAATAGTGTTTTTGAAAACGTTAAAAGGTGTGCATGTTTTTTTTTTTTTTTTAAACTTTATTTTTCGGTTGCAATTCACAATACACACGCCTGAACCACTCCGTGGTAATGGATATACATGTTATACACTTTGTTTTCTCCCATACATATACCTATATAAAACAGCATCACAATTAATGATATTAAACGTTTGTTGGCGGGGTTAAGGCACACGTTTCAATCGGTATCGTCCTCTTCCGAGTTAGGTGGGGTGGTGCGAAGGTAAGTCCTGAACGCTGACCAAACGTCTTTAGGTCTGCAAGGAGAGGGGACCAGACCTATATACGTTTCTTCACATTCGTGCACATATGCCAGTGATTTTAAGAATTGTTCTGCACAGGGGGCGTGGGTACTTTTCCACTTTTGCAAGATACATTTTTTAGCCACCACACAAGCGATGTTGAATAGCCTCCTGTTTTTTTCTGGGAATTTACCGATGTCGCCAAACAGATATTTCTTGGGGGTAAGTTGTGCGGGAATTAGCGTAATGTCTTCCAGTATATTTGCTACTGTCTTCCAGAATCCAATTATTTCAGGGCAGGCCCAGTACATATGGTATGAGTCAGCTTGAGGGTTATTGCAGTTGGGACAGTTCGTGTTTGTGGACACCTTGATTTTAGCCATTTTAACAGGGGTATAGTGAAGTTTATTAAGTATTTTGAATTGTATGAGTCTGAGCCCCGCGTTTACGGAGACCTTCTTTGTAAGGAGGCAGTACCTGGACCACGTTCCTTCCTCTATTTTTGTACCCATGTCTTCTTCCCAGGTGGACTTTATATTGTTGGAGGACTTCGTATGTGTTTGGACTATGTTGTACAGTATGGAGACGCCTATATGAGGCTATGAGTGGAGCGCCTGGTAACAAGGGTGCTCGGGCGGCTCAGCTGGGAATGATGGCCAGCGTTTCTTGAACACCGCTTTCATACGATGATATTGTAACGTGACAAGTTGGCCCCTCCCCACTGTGTCAGCGAAGTCTTCGGGGGTGACGAAGCTTTCATTTGGGAACATAGCCTTGATTGTAATGTCATAGTTCGGGATCCAGGCCTTCTGTATACCAGGGTCATACGAGGGGGTAATGCCCGGAAAGTTCCACAATGGAGCTTGGGAGTCATAGGGAATATCAATGTGGAGGCGCTTGCCTATTGCAGCCCAGGCTGCGATCGTGCAAGCTACTGGGTCAAATTTACAATCGTCTTTATAAGATGTCGCAAAGAAAATAGATCGCAAGTCCGTTGGGCGGACCGCGTGCCATTGAATGGGGACATGAGGTGCTTCTGAAATAGGATTCTGCCAGTATTTGGCATAATGAGCCTGAGACACGAGATAGTACAGCTCACAGCCCCCCGTGTCGTAGGGTTCCACCAGTTTTTCCCATTTGAGCCTGTTGGCCCCGCCGTTCCAAATGAAGGTGGTTGACAGGGATCGCAGGTTTTCAAAAAAGGGTCTGCCTGGCCATATCGGGACATTATTAAAGATATATATGAGTTTGGGGAGGATCACCATTTTGAGCACTGCTATCCGACCAGCCAGTGATATGGGCAACTTGGTCCAGATCTGGAGTTTGGCGTGGATCGTCCGTAAAGTGGATTCGTAATTGTCTATGTATAGTGACTGTTTGTCTCTAGATACAAGGATCCCCAGATATCTGATGTAATCCGGGGACCATCGCAGACCGTGTGTGCGTGAAGGGCAGGAGGTGGACTGTGCCAATGGGAAGATTTCAGATTTAGCTGTGTTGATTTTGTACCCCGAATGAAGAGTGAAGTCCTGTATTACTGCCAATATGGGTTCTAAGTTGTTTTCCGGTTTACGTATATACAATAGAGCATCGTCTGCATATAATGAGATAGATTGGTAGCTGCCGGCCAACTTGATGCCCCTTAATTCTTGTTCTCTTCTGCTTGCAGCCGCCATTGGTTCGACAGTGAGTGCGAACAGGATGGGGGAGAAGGGGCAACCCTGTCTGGTCCCCCGATGCAAGGTAAAGTGGGTAGAGAGGGTGCGGTTTGTTAGGACCCTAGCCTTGGGAGAGGTGTAGAGCAGCCTGACACAGTGTGTGAAGTACGGGCCGAATTTTTTGAGGACCTCGAACATGTATGCCCATGAGACGGAGTCGAATGCCTTGTCGGCGTATAACGAGACGGCCACTGCCTGCGCATCAGGCTTGATCTGGGCCATAATACTGAACAGTCTACGCAGGTTCAGGGCAGTGGATCTCGTCGGGATGAAGCCACATTGATCAGGGTGTATTAGGGAAGTCATTTTAGGGTGGAGTCTATTCGCGAGAACTTTCGCATATATCTTGGCGTCTGTATTTATTAGGGAGAGTGGACGATAGGACGAGCGGTCAGGGGCTGGACGTCTAGGCTTCAATAGGACCGTTATGACTGCGTCGGTTATGGAATCTGGGAGGGAGCCGGAGCTCAAGACTTCCCCCCATACATGAGTTAGAATAGGGGATAGTATTTTTGTGCATGTTTTATAGAGGTCTGAGCTTAGGCCATCGGGGTCTGGGGTTTTTCCAGCTGCCAGTGCTTTAATTGCCTCAGCGATCTCCTCCCTGGTTGTATCTTGTTTGAGGACAACATTGTCCTCAGGTGAGAGGGTAGGGAGATCTATCTCATTCAGGTATGTCGCAATGTCAGATTTGCGTATAGGTTGGTGTAATATTTAGTAAATTCGGCGTTGATTTCTTCCTCTGTGTGCACGGGATCACCATTGTCTGTCATTATGCTAGCGATGGGGGGATGATTGTGTTTGTTACGTAATATGCGTGCCAAGTGGTGTCCTGCTCTATGTCCTTCACCGTATCTACGGGCCCTGGTCGGAGTGGACATGTATTGTAGTTCTTGGATTGCTAGCTCATTGAATCTAAGGAGGTGTGCATTGATATCTGCCAATATGTTCTTGTCATGCGTTACACTATAGTTGTTTTCAAGAGTTTTCAGGTGTGTTTCGATCATATTGAGGTTGGATCTGACACTCTTTAGGAGGCCAGTGGTTTTTGACATAAGTTTACCCCTCACCGAGACCTTAAACATTTCCCACACCGTAGCCCAATCCCCTACCGACCCCGTGTTCAGCTGAAAGAACTCCTCCATCTCAGTTTGCAACGATTCAACCACGTTGGGGTCCTTCAGGATGTTTGGGGGCATTCTCCAGCACAGGGACGGACGTTTAATATTCTGGAGCGACATCTGGAGCATAACTGGGGAATGATCAGAAAACGTATGGGGGAGGATTTCACAGCCCACCACGGAGCTCAGCAGGAGAACGTATATGAACCAGTAGTCAATCCTGGATTCAGAATCATGGGCTGACGAATAGAAAGTTTATTGACGGTCTGTGGGATGTACCCCTCTCCAGGTATCGGTCAACGCCCTGTCCTTTAGGGCCTGGTGGATAGTGTTAGCAGACCTTTGTCGACTGGAGGACCTGTCCAATAGCACATCTATTATAGTATTAAAGTCTCCACCCCACAGCATCCATGTGTCAGTTGTCATGTCGATTTCCGAGAGGAGATGGGCATAAAATTCGGGGTCGTCTGTGTTTGGATCATAGGAGTTTACCAGCACCCATCTTTCCCCAGCCAATGTGCCCAATACCACCACGTATCTACCCAATGGGTCGGATTTACTTTTTTCAGGGACAAACCCCAACGATGGATGTATTAGTGTGAGGACACCCCTGCTCTGTGACGAGTATTCAGTGTAATACCTGTTGTTCCCCCATTGTTTCAAGATCGTCTCGTTAGTCTCTCGGAGAGCATGGGTCTCCTGAAGCATTACCACATGGGGATGGTGCCTGTTGATGAATGCCCCCACCTTGTTGGATTTTGCTCTATTGTTCAGACCCTGGATGTACCAAGTTAGCAGCTTAAGCGACAACCCGCTGGAGGTGTGGGGTTTATGTGCCATGTCAATAGGTGTAAAGACAATCTTGGGAGAGCAGGATGACGATTTGGGGGAATCAGCGCATGACTTGTGACTGCATTTTTAACATTAAACACAACAGTAAACTGTTTCGCAACTTGCCCAACTGGGGCTTTCGACCTTACCTCTGGCCAGTTAAACAGACCCAAATTCCCAGTTCCCACCCCAACCCACACCATCCGGCCCAACTTGATGATGAACCCCATTCAAAACCCTGTGGTTTCACTCGTGGAGGGGGGCGAGTGCTGCAACACCGCCTTCGTAGCCGAGCGCATATCGTCCGACTGTCCTTGAATGTTGGAGAGTAATAAGAAGAACAAATAATAGAACAATCCTGCCTGTATTTGGTGAAACGATAATAGACGATTTGTTGCAGGTAGAGGATGGTTCGTAGCTGCGGTTGGACAGTATTCCGTGTAGATCACTATACCGGCTGCTGAAGGAGATTTTGATCAGGTTCGTTCCTACCTGGAGGTAGAGGAATAGCAGATTCCACATAGGCCAACGCAGCTGCCCGAGAGTCAAAGAAGTGCGCACGTCTGCCATGTTGTATCCGTAGCTTTGCTGGAAACAACAGCGCATATGGAACCTGTCTCACCCGCAGCTGTCGTTTGATGGATTCGTAGGAATTTCGCTGGGTTTGGACTCCCGCAGAGAAGTCCGGATATATGTGTATGTTGTCGTTGCCGTGTCTCAAAGGGCCCTTTTCCCTTGCCAGACTCAGAACCGCGTCACTGTCTCTGTAATTTAGAAGCTTTGCCACTATCGTGCGGTGGGAGGGCCCCCGGTTTGGGCGGTGGAGGGAGGTTGCGATGTGCTTGTTCGACCAAGAATTGTGAAGAGAAGGAGTCAGCACCTAGGAGGGACCTCAAAAAGGCTTCGATTTGGGTCTCCATCGTGCCTTTGCAAAAGGATTCTGCTAAGCTGACAATACGTATATTGTTCCTTCTCGACTTCGACTCCAAATCATCACACTTATCATGGAGTTTATTCATTTCGCTTTTCAAGCCAGCTATGTCTTGAGTGTTTTGATGGGTCGAGTCTTCGTTTGCACTTATTCTATTTTCGGCATCAGTGATTCTGGCACTTTCCTTATCTACCCTGGCTTTAAGGGAGCCTATCGTGGAGACAATATCGTCCAGCTAGACATTTATTGCCAGGAATCCATTCTGAACCGTCGTCAAAAGATGGTCGAACTTGGAGTGTTCCGTGGCAGGGAGGTCAGATGTTGTCGAAGGGCCCGAGGCCTCTGCCGTTGCTTGTGAGTTCGTGAAAGAATCCATCGGCCCGGTCTTCCTGCCCTTGAGTGCGTTTTTCCCAGGCATCACACGGGTGTACCAAATGATAATATCCTTTGTAGTGAGGATCGTAGATGGCCGCTGGGGGGTGGCTCGCCTCGGACTGTGAGTAGGCCTTCTGTGGTAGTCGATCTCGGAGCCGCTATGTGATACTAGGCTGCCGTCGGCCACGGGGCCACAGGCCCGAGGAAGGCACCGTGTATGGGACGATTGCCATGGGACGGACTGCGTTTGATTCAACAGGAGCTTCTCTTTGGGGGCCCACACGCAGATACCAAGCAGGGTTGTTCACAGTGTCCCTCTCTGCTTTCCTCGATTGCCCGCGGGTCCGATTCGCAGCAGGCGCGTACCACCTGCCCTGCGCGATCGCGCTCACAGGTCGGCCACAGGATTAGCGTCTGTAGTTCGTGTACTTTCGGTTTCGTCCCCCCCCTTCTTTATGGCAGTGTTCGAGACCAGTGGGGGTTCCGCCCGAACAGGACCTCCCAGGGCCGTGTAGGAGAGTACGGGTGATTCAGGCGGAAGGACGGGGCAGGGCGCATGCAGCTCAGGTCTCAAGGCGATTCTCCTACCAGAAAGGACACCGTCCTTGACGAGCGATTGTTGTTTCCTATGGGGTGGCAGTCCTGGTACAGGGAGTCCGTTCCGCCCGCGGGGCCGGACCCGCCCACTGCAGGGCCCCCGCTCCAACCAGAGCCGCGGCACTCGCGTAGGTTACTCTGGAGCTGAGGGGCAGCCCAAGGCCCCCCGCCTGCCACCCCGTCCGTATCTGGGCACGCCGGGGCCGATTTCGCCCGTTGTTTCTCCCGGTGGGTGCAGGATAGGTACAATGGTCGAATCCGCTGGTCCAGGAGCGCGGATGAAGGCAGATACAGGATATAATTTTTGAAGGATAATACGCTGGAGAGGAGCTCCACTCTTAGGCGGCCATCTTGTTGCGCGACAGTGCCCCCTCTCCAAAAGGTGTGCATGTTTTAAACTCCAAGAACCAAGACAAATGTTTTCCCTGGAACATGCAGTACCGAAATGAAACATTTCACCTTTGGTGTTTGTTATTTTTCATCAGGTTATATACTGCAGCAGTGAAGTGTGTGGTCTGCAAACCTGAAAACGGTGGTTCGATCCCTGAGGTCAACTTTAATTCATAAATTCAAAGAAGACATTCAATGTTTCTCATTTTAGCACGGGGGACCACCCTCTGAAAAAAGTGGGTAGACTACACCACCGGCGTGCAACAAGAACCTGAACCCTAGTTCAAGGGCATCCTTAAGTTTGGATCTCATTCTCCATTTGCCTACAAAATATGAGGATCCTGGCAGCTTCCTGGGAAAGAGCAGCCGTGATGTTCTGATCATGGTTCTTCCAGGCACCTGAGGATGTGCATCTCAAGCCAATGTACTGGTATAATTTGACCTTGAGCAGAAGGTTCTTGATTTCCTGGTCCCAAGTACCATCAACAACACTTTATACTTTATACATTTATTTCCGGTTTCCTCTGCTTACATAATGACTGCAGTTCACCAGGAGTTTCCTCGAGAAAGGTCTTGTCTGGGCCAGGATGACAGCATCATCTATGAACAGAAGTGATGCAATTAGGTCTCCCCCATCACTGGATCATCCTCAACCAAGGTCTGGAGAAAACATGGCAGTTAATTGATATACAGCCTAAATCCGTGTGGCTTTAGCATACATCCTGCTATTCTCCTTTATTCACCTCAAAGGGGTTGGTGGATTCCCCATTTTGCCTGAACCTTACTACAGCCATGCTATAAAATACATGTTGCATTTACTTGCGTGATGCACATACATATGATATGATATGATAAGTAATTTATCAAGCACCTGTACACAAGTGTTTCTTGGGGATTTGGGCCACTTTTGGAAAGATTCAGAGAAACTGCCCTTTGATGCCAGGTTGATTCTGATGGGAAGCTATTGGGATAATGAGCCCTTGAGGCACAATAGTGCAACTGGCAACCATGTGTCTCTCAGCCACTCTTTGAGTTGACTAAAGGCCTCGAGCCCTACGTATCCTAGATTGCCAACAAGCAATCAAGGGAATTCTACTCAAGAGTATGGCCCAGGCAACTCCCTGGTAAGATGCTATTGGATCTTTGGGTGAGACGAAAGCTCCAGAGTGCCTGTGCTATGTGATCTAGAAGATGATGAAAGAATTCAATTTTCCCACCCGCTATCAGTTTAACTAGCACCTGAATGAAGCCCATTTTTTGCAAAGGGCAATAACTTACTATCTAGCAGAGACTCTGCTATTTGCTGCACCAGTTCCCTCAGTGTTGTTGGTAGTCTCTCAGTACAGAGCTTGAGAAGGTGGTGTTTGCTGTGCAACCAAAGTTTAATAGTTCTTTCTATTGTGCTGACCTCTTCAGCTCCCCCACCTTGTCTAACTGCTTCTTCCAGTGCACTCTTTAAGTCTGTAGATTCCTTATGAAACAAGTCCAAAGCTTTTGACTCTTTCATTCATTTGCAGGATTGGGATTTAGTTTCTTTGATATTAAGAGGTAACAGAGAGGAAAACAGTAGCTCGTACATCAGACCAACACCCACTGCATTCACTTGGTGTAGTAGTTCCTGAAGCCCTCCCCCCCCCACTTGTTTCTGTCGGGCCTAACCACAGAGAGGTGTATTCCTCTAGATTTGGCCCCCACCTGACCCTCACTTTGTTTTGACAACTCAAGAGCAAGCGCTCCTTCCGTTTGGACATTAATGCTGCCCATCTCATCAAGATATTTGACTAAACAAAGTGCGTTATGGTCACTTTCTACCGTGGGTCAAATAACAAAACTCCAATATGATGACCATCTATCCACAGGGAACAGGACATAATCAGTCACTGAATGTATCCCTCTTGCTTCATGTGTGGATTATGTGGTAGATTCAGAGACTAAGGTGTTTTGAGCTGAGACTAAATCAAGATCTATACAAATATTTGTCAGTCTAAGGCCTTTAGAATCAATCTTTGGCTGAAACTATGCATCAACATTGATATGCCTTATACATTGAGTTTCTCATACTGCACCTCATTGACCCCTCCACCCATGGACCCATTTGGGGATTCAAATCCCCACACACGATGAATTCCCCCTGACCATTTGGGCGAAGCCTCATCCCCCAGTTTATCCAGGAGGGAAGAGAAATTGTTCATATCATTGTAGCTGGTGTAAAATCAAATCCAATGCCATAGCATGTTTGGTATGACATTCCACAGAGTGCCTACATGCTCATGCCCTGCATTTAATATGTAGGCCCCCCATATTCCTTTTCTGGGAGCCCTTATCAGCACTTTAAAAAATGTATAGTTAACCGCCAAGGTCCCAGAGTTCCAGCACCCATGTTTCCTGCAAAACAATTAGGTCAAATTTTGAAATAAAACCTTGAAAATCAGGATCACCTAGTTTCTGAGTGTCGTGATCTGGGCAAAATCTTCCTCGGGGCCAGCCCTTTGAGAGCAAAAAATACCCAATTCAGCCCAAAATACAGGTTCTATTGTGCTGAGCAGTGATCTCATGCTAGTGACAAATGACACCTTCAAATAAGTTTTAGCATATTTATTCTAAGCAGTGAATTTCATATACATTTGGGATTCAAGTTAGAGAATATTACAAAGCATAAAACTTAGAGAAATGCAAAATATAGTGAAACATGGAACTTAGATAAACATAGAGAAACATAGAGAAATATAGAGAAACATAGAGAAACACAGTCTTACGTCCCTTTAATCAGCACTGGGAGACCCTGGCCCTCATAAGCTAGCTGTATACAAGCCCCGCTCAGAGAACAGTGCTGAAGGACGCCGTCAGAGCCAATTCCGGGCACTTGACCTTGCACGAACCAAGTCCACAGGACGATCTCCCCCCGAGTCATGGGAGCATGGATATTTTATAATCTCGTGCTGCCCGTCCATGACGCACAGTCCCAGAACTTTCCCGGTGCAAAATATAGGCTGGCTCATGGAAAAAACCCAACTCTGTTAATTTCCACTGCTCCGTCTGAGCCCCACCCTGGCTCCCATCTGCGAAAGCTCAGGAATGTCTTATCAGTGCCTTCCCAGAGAAAAGGAAGATTAGCTTGGGGCCAGGGCTACCGTTAGTGAGGCTGAATATTCTAAGGGAAGCAGGGATGTATTAACCCCATCTGCAAGCTCTAAAAGGCATGCACTCATAGCTTAGTGTTTATAGCGCTTAAGACTGGCTATCTAAGCGCTATATAGGTGCCATAATGTTCCAAACACTCCAAAAATACCTATTAGCTACAGAGCTAGGGCCCTCTCCCTGCCTGTCTATCAACAATGCATAATGTGACCTATCACTCATACTAGGCCTGCATATTCCTTGTAGCTCACTACTGCATAATGGAAGTGCTACAACAGACTACTGTCAGCATTTTTAGCACATACTTTGAATACACTATTGGCTTTCAGCGGCTAATGCTGTCATCTAAAGCCCTGATTGGCAAGGTTGCAATTTCGTGTATCACTACACTGAGGAACATCGGTGTAGTGGAAAATAACGACCACTCAGGATTCCGGTGGATTGATGAACACTATATTAATTAACAATAAGCAAATAAATAGCCACAGACAACACAAAACTTCAGCGCAAGTGAACCCCCCCACCCTCCTTCATCCAGATTTCTTATACTCCCTAGAATGGAAGGGGGTTGGTCTCGGCCTGGCAGGGTCACACCCTGCAATGTGAATTGTTTACCGAGACAACCCCTCATTGTACCGTCTTTTGATGCCAGCTGCAGTCCGCAACGCTTGTTAATGTTATCAGTAAAAGCAGCACATTGCAAAGCATTTCTTCAAGGTGAGTGTATTCCCTAAAACTTTGCACTCACCTCGAGGCAGGAGAGAGGTCTAGTATTATGACGACATCTGCCCTCTAAAGCCACATTTCAGTAAAAGGCGAGAGCAGGGGACACAATTAGCTATGCCAAAACAGATGTGCGTCAGAAACATGAACAGTGAAAGCGAGCATTACTAAAAGACTGTAAAAAACAATGTTCTACGGGTGACATGTAGAGTGCGTTCTACCGTCTAACTTTATTGCAGGCTACAGACAGTGGTTTAAACATGGCGTACATGAAAAAAAGAATGTACCGTCACACAATGGTAGGGGAACAGGAGGCTACTCATATGATCATGCCTTATTCAATTTTTCCCCCCACACCAGCAACATTACAGGAAAAAGGTTTAGTGTCCAGCCAGGAGTTACTGTTTGCCCCTTTTAAAGGCTTTTTACTTGTGGAGTAAGATTCCTCCCTGGAATATGCATATTATAGGAGATATATGAGATTTAGATGGACAGTGACAATCCAGAGAATCTTCCCTAGACTGAAGTATACCCCTGTTAGGGATTGACAAACATGATGGGTGTGCATTTGACTCTTGACTTGATAGAGGCATAAGGGGGACATTGTGTGCCTTTTTATCTGGCTGGAACACCCTGAAATGTATTGTGTGTCACTCATAATGCCCCCTTGCCACCTCTGGGTATGGGCACTGCTGGACGGCTTTGCACCAGGCTTATAAGTATAGTCAGGTAAAATCAAGTGATTTCTGCAAAATTGGTTGACGAGTTGACTCACTTTTCTGACAATTGATATCAGACTGGAGTTATGGCACCCAATTAGAATTACATTTTGAGGCATGTCTCCTTCGTTTACTCTCAGCCTGTCCACAATTTTTAGATCAGACTTCACGATCGTACCTTCGCCAAGTTTTCTGCTTAACCATCTGTGCACTTTATTTCTTAGATCCACCCAATTTTCTGGGTCAGTGTGCTCAAGGATATTCATCAACAGCAGGTTTCTTTTATCACCAAGTAACTCTGTTAACTTACTACAGTGGGCTACTGGGCATCTATTGCATAGGGCTTAGCTTTATCTCTTGAAATCTTTAGATGGTTATTTAAAATTGGAGATTGTACGGGCCTGCTCTTGTCAATCAAAGCTGATGCAGTGTTATAAACTGGGGTGAAATGTTTAGTTCAACACCTAGCTTAAATCTCTTGCCCATTTTGGCTCATATTCCCACTCATGCTGACGCTGACTCTCTGAAATGATCTTTGCTCATGCTTCCATAGCTGCCTTGAGGACAAAAACAGAGACAGTCAGCTCGTCAATAGACTCTAGTGTCAACTGGAGCTGTTGGACATGAAAAGAGATGTGAGGGAATAGCGTCTGGGATGCTATACTATTAAAGTTGGCAGAGGCACACTCACTGTCTTTGCACGTCTCAAACAAGGCCTGCATTGGTCCCACTAAAAGCCAACGGGTTGCCCATCTGCCTCTAGCTCTGCCACCGACAGCAGGAGAGATGGAGCTTGCTTAACGCCACCATCACTTTCATTCAGGGAATGAGTAGAAGGGGGCTTAAAGTGCCGTGTGCATAATTCCTTCTTCTGCGCTGAAGGATCCACTGGGCCCTTTAAGTCTGACCTGGATCTGAGTTGATTTCTGTGCTTCTGCAAGCTTTTCATTCTTGCTTCTCTTTTTGGCATTGCCTACTTGAAAGAATCAAGACCAAGCTCTAAATACGGAGTCAGATCTATTTCTTCATTAAGGTAATGTGACACCCTTGATCTTTCAATTCTGATGCCACTTCCAAGGTTACTTCAAGACTCTTCATTTCACTCATGTTGGCCCTGCAGGGTATGGGTACGACCAAAATCTAGCTTTCTTGCAGGGCTGAAGATTCGGATTTAACTTGATGGTGATAACATCTCATGGTCCATTACGTGAGCACTTGCTCTCCCAAAGCTGAAATGCTCTTTTAGGGCTTGATGATTGAAACACAGTGAGAGGACAGGAGGATTCCTAATATCAGGATATATAGGTTCGTTTTTGATCCTATGTCTTCCCCATTTGCCATTTGCCATCATGTCACCCTTGTGTACAACTGTTGTCACCAAACAGGTCTTATCCAACTGGATGCTAATGACACAATAGCCCCCCATAAATGGACCGCGTACATGCCCTTTCACAGAACACACTGATATGGGTCTCTTGGGTCTCCTGGGGGGAGATAGATGGACTATTTCACCTCCATGTACCACCTCTTGCCCCAGTGCTCTAGCTTGGGTCTCAATTACATTCTGGTTAGATGTAGCCCTAACTCTTGTGTCAGGGATTCTTTGCATAAAGTTAGTGATAAAACTTTGCTTCTGTTTTAGCTTTGTTGAAGGACGATCTTCCGTCCTTGGCCTTATGATCACACCCCCTCTGGGTACATCTTTGGCCACTGAGGCAGTCTAGAATAGGTCATTAGGCTAAACTCTGACATACAGTAAAACAGCAGAAAGTCAGGAAAGGGAAAAAAGCATAAGTTGATGAGAAGAACATTTTAAAAATATTTTCAAAGTAAGATGGTATAAAAGTAATAATTGAGGTAAAACACATAGGGCCTCATTACGAGGAAGGCGGTAGGGAGTTAACGGGGCCGGTAGAGCTGCCGGCACCGTTAACCCCCTACAGCCTCATTACGAGGTCTCCTCGCGGGATCCGCTAAGGATGCCTGGTGAAACCAGGCATCCTTAGCGGGTCCCGCGAGCAGATCAGGATGCAAACAACGGGCGGGCCCATTGTTTGCATCCTCCCTATTACCATTGAGCCCTATGGGGGCTCGAATGGGAATGGGGATGTACCGAGTCCGGGTTCCCTGAATGGGGAAATACCGGGCCCTCCAAGGTCGGAATGGCCCGGTATTTCCCCATTCAGGGAACCCGGACCCGGTACCCAGAATGGGGTTAGCCATGCCGCAAATAGCGGCATGGCTACCTCCAATGTCGTAATGAGGCCCATAGAGTAAAATACATAAAAAGCATGCAATGCCTTATGCTGCCGGACCATCCTGTCATTCACGTGCACCTGGTTTGCCCTCCATAATTTCTCCTGGTGTGGTGGTAGGTCAGGTCTGAGGGGGGAAAAGTTTCACTCGCCGCTCCCCTCTTCTGCCCTCTACAAAACCCCTGGTGCCTCGGAGATGAAAAACTCAGAAAATGCGAGCCAAACCCCAAGTCCCAAAACCTTCAGCTTGCTCTGCTGATCCTCCACAGCTCGAGGAAAAGACCACAGACCGTGCTGCAGCTTCAAGCTGCGCCACTCTCCAAGGATGGAGATGGCTACTTCGGATGCATTCCGGATGGCGCCTGAAGACAGAGTTGAAGTTCATAAGAATAAGTGCAATCCACTGGGTAAACCTATTGAAACTTCTATAGGTTTTAACACTGAACCGATGTCAAGGTTCATGGATTTCCACTTATTACCTTTCATGACCAGCCTGCCTTCATGTGTGAAGGATGCGTGAGCTGTATAGCTTCATGGGTATACATTGGAGCAATAGTTCTTCTAGTTACATTAGAGTTCTCTTCTTTGTATGCAGCTATTTCATAAACATATGGTTTGGAGCTGATGACTATTTCTTAAGAAATAGATCTGTGGCTCTTAACGAACACACATAGATGCTATTAGAAATAATTGATGTTTGTATTGACATAATTAGTTTCTTTTTGACAATTAACTTTTGTTACAAATGAGAGGCACAACATGCATCTCAGCAGATGCCATCATGTTATTGTGTAATTGGAACGATTGTTATGTTTAAAATAATCAATAAAATATATGGAACACTAATATCACCATTTGTCTTTGTTAAATAGAAGGCCTGTTTATTTTATGGAAAGGTTTAGAATCCCAATTGAAGAAATGTGTCAGGTATATTAATAGTAATATCATGTTTTGATAATGGTACAATATTTTGCATGTTTTCTCTTCTCATGCACTGAGCAATATTAGCAACATATGTATTCAGAATCTTTTATTACTAAAAGAAATTGCCCAATTGAATGCGATTTTGAAGCCTCTTACCGAGAGAACATCATGTGTTGGCATAAGGGAGGTTATGGACTTAAAATATTTAAACGAGCCTTGATAAAGCCTCACAGATTTTAAGGCATGAGTTGGTAAATGCTAAAGAAAAACAGTTAACATCTAATAACATCAGATTTGTTACATCTGTTGGTCTGAAATCAAGCAGAATGACTGCCATTTTAAACAAACATGGGCACCTATTGATAAAGGATGCAACTCTTTATATACTAATAGGAAGCGCCTCGATGCCTCTGGGCTCGAAGTGTGCTATACAAATGCAAATAAATAAATTAATAAATTACACCACTAATTTGCTACATAGGAATTTAGGGGATTTCCGAACACAAAGTCACTGTGTAACACTGAGGAACACCCTGTTGATTAGGCAATCAAACAGGGACCTTTCAATGTGGATCCTGCAGTAGCTGTAAGCAATTCTTAAGGAAATCAATTGCTCAAGTAGAACAAGTGGAATGGAAACAGTATATTATAGATCATATCAATTGTAGTAGGGAATGTACAATGTATGGCTTCATTTCGTAAAAGGTGAGTTCTTGATAAAGACCATGTTAGAGTGATTCAAAAATGTCAACACCGACTACCCAGAAGCTATGCATTTCTTAGAATATCATAACAAAGAATGCAGTCTTCTGAAATGAGTAGGACTAAGCAAAGTGTACAACATATTCCCAGAGGGAATAGAGAGTTGATCTTAAGACAATTAGAAACTAAATGCATGATCTTATTCAACTGCAAGATTCCATTTGTTCAGCACACAGCTGAAGGTTATTATGTTTTTCAGTAGAACATTATGGTCAAGCAATGATATGAGAGTTTAGGTAAGAAGAGAGGTAGTAGGGGTGAGAAGAGAGGTACTAGTAGTAGTGAAAGGGAGCACAGTGAGAAAAGGGGAGTGGGAGAAGGAAAGGAGCATGAAAGGAGTCAATATCAAAGGCAGGCAGAAGGCCTGAAACATTGGAGGGACAGAAGATTGGAGGATATGAGAGAGGACGAGGCAGAATGGAGCAGAGCCAGTGTGACTGTTTTGAAAAGATCCACCTGAGTGAGGGCCGGCACTGTTCCTAAACCCCAGAGCATAGAACACTACCTAGAGGAGGGACAGCTAGAAAGTCCCTGAGGTAGACAAGTAGCCGCCATTTAGGAAATCTCCTTTGAGCTAGAATAGAATTTAAACAATATGGGTTACTGTTCATCAGGGTCGACAGGAATAAGTATGCCTTGATTAGGGAGGACATACGTATGAAGGCAATATAGATAGGGATGACCATATGGCCCTGCACACCCAATAAAATCCCATTTGGCTGTATTTTTGCTTATGTGGTTTGTGCTATCCGTGGCATGTGTGACTGTCTGGAATTTGAGTGTCTAGCATCTGAGTTTTGGGTGGATGGTATATGGGTGTATTGCATATGAATGTATGGATTACAAGTTTGTGGCATGCAAGTTTGCCATGTGAGTCTATATTGTTGTAGTGCATTGTGAACCAGTCCATGAGGGAGGAGGGTATGTTGTCTGTGCATAGCCCATGAGTACATGCATTTGAGTGCATGGATATTGAGCATATAGTGTATCAGTGCATGGTTTATGGTTGCACAACATATGAGTCTATGGTGTATGAGTGTATGACATATGAGTGGATGATTTATGGTGTATGAGCGTTATGGCATATGAGTGTATGGCATATGGTTTATGAGATATGTTTTATGAGTGTAGGGGGTATGTGTGTCCTGGCATAAGAGTGTGTAGCACTGTAAATGTGTGGCATATGAGTGTGTGGTGAGTGTGTTGCATATGATAATGTGGCATACAAGTGTGTGGCATATGGCAGGTGAGTGTTTGGTGTGTAAGTATGCAGCACATAAGCATATGAGTGTGAGTGTATGGCATATCAGCAGGCAATGTCTAAGCATATGGTCCATGAGTGTATGGCATGTCAGTGTTTGGTACACGAGTAGAATTTCAGTGCTTGTTATTAACTCATATGAAACACACGTCTCATTTGCCTCTTGTACAGATGAAAACTCACTTTAAGGTGAGGATTGCCTTTGATGTAAGTTTTTATGCGTAGATGAGGTGTATGGGAGGTGAACATTTTGTATAAATTGGAAATGTACAGGCACAAATAGGAGATTGAGATATAGGTATATCTTTAAACTTGAACACCTTAACATTTCCTAGCTCGATTTTTCAAATGTACATGTAAATAAGCATTTCGTATATGAGATGCACATTCAGTCTGTGTATAGAAGTACAGAATAGGAAGGGCGCACACTGGGTCCCTGCACAATTCACCTCTCAGCGACTGATGTTCTCCTCCAACCTGTTTATGTGCTCGTCGCGTCATCAGGGAGCAGTCTCAACTTACAACTAACAGCCAGTGCAGGTGTAGATAATCAGTGTTGGTTTGCTGCAAGGACTTCTGGTAGCTGCAGCCATCGGGTTTGCCAGGATCACACTGAAACCCAATCACCCACAGTGGGGGAGAGTGGGTAGCCCACAGTGTGGTACTCCAAAGCAGGGAATGTGTCACTCTGCTTCAGAAACCTATTAGACTCTGCACTTGTGTGAAATATAGATACATCTCAAAACCTTAATATCTCAAAATTGATGATTTGGATTTTCAAAATTATTTTTACGACACTGTAACCTAATGAGATGAAGCTGCATGCCAAAAATTGAACTATACAATGCTAAGATGGTTGAGCCCAAAAAATCCTATGGTGAAAACCTATGTTAAAAGGTGTTCAAAATACAATTAAAACAACTGTTTATTAAAGCCGTCCATGAAAAATTTTCCATGTAAAGGTAGATGCCTCCAAATTTTACTTTGCAAGTTTTTAGAATTTTACATGGAAGGGTCAACATTTATTGCAAATTTATTTTTTCTGAAACTCCATGGGCAATATCTCTCAACCTTAACTATGCCACTTATATAAGAGGTCAGTGGTTATTCAGAAAACAAAAAAGATATTTTTGGCTTACTTAAAGAGGAAAGCAATGCTTCCATCCACCCATAGCACAAAAACTGCTGGACGGATTTCCCCCAAAGAAGAAACAAGGTGGGCACAAAGTGTTGCAGATGTGCCTTTCTTTGGTTTGGTGTAAATATGTGCAGTACTTTTTATATAATTAGATGGTGAATGGGGTGCTGCATGGTATCTAAATACTTTTATATATTTCCCCTGATGTATTGCAACAGTGAGGTTTTTTTCGGAAATAAAAATCCACCATTGGATTTCCTTGATGCAACCGAATCACACTGTAATCCTGAGCGAAGCTGAAAAAGAAAAGTACTCAGTTATATTTCTAAGAGGAAAAGGTTGGTTTTATATTAGGGTAGTGGTGGGTAGAAAAGAAGAGGGCTGCATGTGTCGTGGGAGAGTTAGGGGTGAGCTAGGGAGCCCATTTAGACCAGAACATGTTTGTTTTATTGGAGAAGGAGGTTAATGGAGAGTGCCAGGGAGGATTTGCAGGATTTACACAAGGGGGTGGAACTTAAAATGTAAGAGGGCTGTGTGACAGAATGACATTTGGTCCTAGCATTTTTATTTTTATTAATATAAAATGAGGCAGGTAATTTTGTTTCTGAAAGGGGGATCTGCTAAACTGACCCCCTTTCACAAAGGTCCATGCCACAAGCATAATGCATCTATGTGCCTTAGCTGTACCACTCTTGTGACATGCAGTGGTATTCAGTAGCAATCTGCTCAGCAGATTACAGGGTAGGTTTAATGGTTACGTGCACATCTGTGATAGCTTCTCAACACAGAGTCCCTGCAGCCAAAGGTGGCGTGTTAACTTCTGCACCTCTCATCTAAATTGTCTACCTTATCATAAGTGTCTTCCTTATCCGCCTGTGGCAGGGTAAACTTTAAAATTAAGAATTAAGCCACGCATGTCTACATTATGGTGACTGATAAAGGGCACACAGTTATGATTGTCACATCAATTTAATATCATGCATGTTTCAACCTTGTGAGCCACGATCAGTGATGTCAAGGCCAAGAATGTTCATGGCTAGCCTGGGTGTCTCCACAAAAGTCTGGATGCAGCCTTCATTTGATTCCCAAGGAAGAACCTCACCTCAGTGCACAGAAGCTCTCTCCAGGGGTCTCCTGTGAACCATAGATTCAAATGGGAACTCCCATAACAAAGGCCACTCTCACACCAGAATGCTCTACTTCTACTACAGAAGGCCCTTTGAAGTCCGCAGGCAGAGAAAAAGGGGTTTAAGTAGCCAGGTGGTCCGGAGAATGAGTTTCAGTTAGATCCTTCTACCTTCCTGTCTACTCCATATCCTTAAGGAAAAGGCACTCTGGTATGATGTAATAAGGCAAGGGTCACTTGTTACAGTACCATTGATTTGACCCCTTACAGCAGGCTTGCTTTTGTCTAATCCCCAGTGAAAATGTGCCTTTATAAGTAGTGTATATGCCCCGGTTAGATCTATGGTCTATGGGAGTAAGGGTACTGTTGTGGAATGTTGCTGGAATATGAAGTCAACTGATTGGCCCGCATTGGATGGCCTTAATTTCTACCAGTATGTATCCAGGGAACCTGGGCCTTACCATTGGTTGGGGTGCCAGGCTTCAAGGCATTTAACACCACAGCTACAAAGGGTGCTAGGGGAAGACCATGGAGGGGCGGGGGGTGGTTACTGAGCCTAATAGTGGTTGATTCTGGGTGAGAAACTGAGATGAGTGATCAGAGTAGCCCTGACCTGCAAGTTGTTGTTGGTAAGAATAGGGATGGGCACATTTTGCTCATGTGTAGCCTGTATAGTAGACCATATGGCACCAACCCCTTGGGTAGCATTACGCTCTTGCAAGAATGAATCACCATCCAGGACCATGTGACCAATGTGATGCTTGATGTTTTATTTGGGGGTGACTTTAATCTCTAAAATAATTGGAGAGACTTTGGGATAAGGTTGACCAGGGATGAGATAGACCTGCCCTAAAAGCAAGTCATCCACCAATGGTACATAAACATGCCCTAGACTTAGCCCGAATATTGTCTGGGCTCAATCTTAGGGCCTGTGATGATAGGTGCAGTGGTGACCGCCCAGGCAGTAACACGTTCTTTGAGTCCAACTGTTCCTCAAGGATTGATTATATTCTTGTACTGGCAAGTGACTGGGACTTTGTTGACAAATTCACCGTTATTAATCGCAGAGACAGCAATCACAAACCGCTTCTCTTGGTAGTGAGACTAAACAGTGGGTATGGTGACATGTCGGGAACTAGTGCACCAATCACGGTCCCTGGGAATGCCATGTGTGTCATGAAATGGAATAAAATAGAGGAGGAAGGGATCCAAAAAAAAATGTTATTCAAAGGGCTGTGCCTATTATCGAGAGTATCTGTGGGGGGGCCTAAGTAGTGGATGGATATTGACTGAGTTTGATTGCCTGGTTTTCTGGCAATAGCCCCCTTTTCACTCGATCAGCAAAAGAGATAAAGCGGATGTGGCGGTTAAGAATTCCTGGTTTGATGATGAGTGTCAGATGGCTAAGAGTGCTTTGTCGGAATGTCTTTTGGTGATGGGAAGAGTGAAAAAAGAGGAGATACGCCTCTGTAGGACAAAATACAAAATTATAATTCATAAGAAAAAGGAGTAAAGCCAGAAATCTATACGGGACAACCTCTTAGAGGTGGCTTCTAGGAATTATGTAAAGTCATTTTGGGCTCTGGTTGCCGGCAAGAAGAGAATTGATGACAATGGGCTCCACTGACACCACACCTCCACCTCTCCCCCATCAAGGATTGGTTTAACCACATTCATGGGTTATATTAAGATGTGGCAGTGAGATACCGGAAGTACACTGGGGTGTCCTCCTACAAAGGCATAGTGTTGATCGAACACAGTAACTGTCCAATGATCATCAGAGCTGAAGACTCCTTCAACACCTTCAAGAATAAAACCAAATCCTGGCTCTTTGACCAGCAATAGTTGTGTCAGACATTTGTCCTACTTACCCAGCCCGCCTGTTCCCTTACATGATTTCCGGGCTGCTACCCTCCCAACTACCTCAGGGATACTTCCTCTGCTGAGCCTAGGGATACTGTACCCTGTGTAATATTTGTAATTATTAAGTTTTTTTTTTGCTGTATTGATACACTTTTATTGTAATTTATATCCCTGTATGATCTTTTCTTGCAACCTTGTACAAATTGCGCCCTGATGCCCCTGGGCCTATTGGTTTGCGCGTTATAAATAAACAAATACAAATACAAATACAAATACAAATACAAATCATTACACCAACAGAAGTCAGAAGTGTTATCCTTAACTTAAAGTGCCAGAAAGTTCCAATTCCGGACAGGATCCCTGCCAATTTGTTGAAAGAGGAGTTTGATGTTTGTTCGCCCGTCTTAACTAAATAGTTTGAATCTGTGGTCCAATTTAATAAAGTCCTGGACTCCTGGTGTACTACCAAAATAGTACCGGTATATATAAAAAGGAGGAGGGAGAAGCCTGGTAATTACAGACCTATCTCACTACTTGATGCCACTGGCAAAGGTTTGCTAAAGTTGTTTTAAAACAGTTGCAGGAGTGTGCAGCCTCAAAAAAGCTCACCTCTCATCTTCAGGCTGGGTTCCAGCAAGGGATAAGTACCATCAACCAATGCTTTCATCTGTCCCTTATTTTACATAAACACACTGTACTAAAGAGAATGAAGGTATACGCATTTTTTGTAGACCTCCAAAACGCTTTTGATTCCTTACCTAAGGATTAACTATGGTGGGATTTACTGGAGCTGGTGGGGCCAGTTGAACTGGTAGCAATAATGTGAGTATTATATTGCAACAATTCGGCAGTGGTTAGGTGGGGTCCTGGAGGAGAAACTATCAGTCAGTTCAGGGTGGACAGGGGCGTGCGGCAGGGCTGTGTCCTTGCCCCGCTCCTGTTCCTCCTTCATATTAATGAGGTGAACCTAAAACTGATGAAGAGATGTCACGGCGACAGGTTTGACACCCCTAAGTTAGGCACTGATATGTTTTCCGGCATTCGTTTTTTTGCCGATTATGCCATACTTTTGTCCACATTGCCCATGGTGATCAGGCATTGCCTGGACTGTTTTGCCAACAAATGCTCAGAACTGCACCTGGCAGTAAATAAGAGCAAGACCAAAGTTCTGGTCTTTACACCAAGGGGATCTAGGTACTGTGCGATCTCCATGAAGGTTGATGTGACATACCTTGAACAGGTCAATTATTCTGACTATCTGTGGGTCAGATTCACTGACACCGGGGTATGGCCTGCCAAACTAGATAAAAAAATCAATGGCGGACTAAGAACATTTTTCTTAGATCATGATGGAAGGGAAGTGTCTCCTGCAATTTACATTCATTACATTCAGACAGCCTCTGCAGCTCTTTATAGTGCTGAATTATGGGGGCACACCAACTGCCAGAAATTGGGGACTGTGGAGAGAAAGCTTTTAAAAATGCTTTTGGGCCTCGCATTAAGTATCCCAAATGCCCCCTTGCTGATGGAATATGGCTTAGAACCAATAGTCTCCCAGATATGCTGGAAACCAGTGTTCTATTGGATACAGCTCTTTATTCCCATGGGTAAAACATTTAAAGCTGCAGGTGAAAGTGTTAGGCCTGGGTAATATGTGACAGAGACCAGACAATATATCAAAGTAAAGGTGAAATCTGCTGTTAAACAGATTTGGTATGAGTCCCTTATAAGCTCCAGTTTAGGTCTAAAAATTGGGCTTGGATATCTAACAATGAAAACAGAACAAGAAGCTGAGAAATATCTAGATCATATCTTACTGGTGTATGCACACACTCTCTTTATGGAATTTAGAACAGGCACTCTTAGGACAGCGTAACTCACATGTGGATGGACAGCTAGCAATTCTAAATTCTGACAGTTATGTGGAGCTTGCTCAGAGACGGTTATACATATCCTGTTATTCTATGAAGAGTATGATGTTTTGAGGAGAATGTACGTATTACCTTTGTTTAAAAAAGCTGGTGTTAAGCATGCTATGGACGCTCCAGCGTTATGCCAATCAACTGTATCAATCAATGACTCTGGCAAGATTTAGCCAACTAGCTTGGTTATGTAGAAATATTTTAATTAAGCAGTTGTATAATCTATGACTTTTATTAAATTCTTCTAAACTTTATTTACACATTTTTTAGAAATGTATTATGCTGCTTTTATTCTGGTGAAAAACCTGTATACGTTAGATGATATGTATAATATGTATTATTCTTGTGTTGGATGTGTGTGATAAATGTATATTGCCGAATAAGGTATTATCCTGATGATGAGTAAGGGATAGTCCACTCCTCCCTTGATTCTTTATTCATCTTTGGACTTTCAAGGAGGCAAGACGAATCCACTTGACCTCTGTTGAGAGGGCAATAGATTGCAATTTCCCCCAACAAACAGTGGGGTGAGGATAGAAGGACTCCAAAGCAGAGGAGAGAACTGTTCTTTACCCATCTCCTGGGAACAGTGGGGGTGAACTGCTGTGGATCAAGGCCTGCCACTGTACCAGCTGCATTGGAACCAGGCTCTTCCCTATAGGTGAAAGAAACCTTGTAAGTGCCACCCAATCTCTTTATTTTACATTATTGTGGAATGAAATACTAATTTCACTAAGGGACAGTCTCTCAAATTCATACCACCTATTGTACAATCCCACCCCAAAAATATGGAACAAGAACCAGGTCGCATTTGAATTCATACTCTAATTTAATTCAATGAAAGATGGAAGTCAAAGTTAGTCAACTATCCCTTTGCTGGAGAAGTCACCAAAGTATAATTTACAAATATAGACACTTCATCTACCGAATAAATCAACCTGCCTGCAAAATTCTCACAAGTTTCATAACACACAAAAGCACTGCATGAATCAAATATAAACATTACTAAAGATATGTTTCAAAATAATACCTTGTACTTCTATCTTTACATTGCCACTTGTCGGCAGGTCCGTTTAAATACTTCCCCCATGGTAAACATGAAACTGTATTTATTTTATTGACTGACAGATTATTTGGAACACTTTATTTTCTGCATTATCATCAGTATAAGAGAAATCAGTATTAATATAAATTATATTTGAATGCATTCCCACTGGTGTACATGTGGTGCTGTGGGTTCCTAGCATGTGCATGTAAAAGTAATTCAAGCTATGGTCGGTGGCAATGAAATCTGCAAGCTTGGGTTTAAGGAAGCTGTGCTATCAATTTAAAATGCACAGAATGTTGATATATCTACACTATGTATCAAACCAAATTTATGATTTTCTAAAAGGACAACATTTATCCTCAAAATGTCCATGGGTGATTTGGGTGCATCTAATTCAGGGTCCTCTAACTCAACTCAATGTCATTGGGGAGATTTAATAAATAAATTAATAAGCTCACTTTCTTTTTAAATGATTAGGCTTTCACAGGTATCGGTTTATAAATTATATGTCAGGCTGTCAAATATGCACCTCAGTTTATAACTTATCTTTGGTTGCAAAGGACAGGGTGCCCTGACCATACATTTGAATGTGTTCCAGTTTACAATTGATATTTCCTTGGCTCAGAAAGCATGTATGTTCCACATTAACATCCTACAACGTTCTATATGCACTCAATTGGTTATAGTTTATCAGACACTGCACATTGTGCACAGGAAAATGCTATTTGTTCTACACTAAATACAATCACACTTGGCTTTGAATATAGTGAGAAAGCAAGGTGTGTTTCACACTCAATTGCTAAGACATTCTATTTGGAATCGATTCCCTACTAAGGTCTCCCACTCCCAGTTACACCAAGGACCTAGCAGAGTGATGATTATAGAGGACATGTGTCTAATCACTATAGGGCTTTTTTATACTCACTTTTAGATAGTGTATTTAAAGCACAGAGCCAGCATGGACCCTCACAGATTCCATGCCATTTCCCCATTCATCCAGGTAACCTTTGCTCTCCACTGACTCAGGTAACATCTGCTTCAGGCTTCCTCTTGGACAAGGCTTGTGGCCTTTCAAATCTCCAGAAGTTATCCAAGTTTAGCACTCATCCAGTTGGACAGATGTTCCCCTTTTTGCAGACTTCAAAATACCAGAGCTCTCTCCCCACTTCATGTCGGTTTCAACTTAAAGAACCTCTCATTTTCCCACACTATTTCATATTTAGAGCACAATTTCTGATAGGCAAAATCTTCCCATTGGCTGGCTTAACAGGTTGGCAATCATAGAGAATACACCACTTAATTTCATAGGTTGATCTCATTTTTACGTGTGTGACAGGGGTGGAGGTGAACAATATGTTTAATCATATTTTCTTCCATATCTTCGGGTAGTTTTTTTTTCATTGATGTAATATGGGTTTTAGATTTGCATGATCAAGCCAAAATCATTCATATGCCACTTAAGCTTGTGAAATGAATATTAACTAAACTATTAATATTCATGTAATGTATTCATTATTAGGAAATATTACTATGCTGGGCTTAATACCATATTGTAAGAATAGACTCGAATGGTTTTAGAATGCTTGTCACTTTTGTTCTAACCCTTAACACTGGAAGGTTACGCCCAAAATAATTTTTAATTCAGCAAACAATGCTAATTTAAACTTTATTTCTTGTCCTGAGCGCATGCAAATCTGTGTCATAATGAATCAAATGAGCAGCTCTCAGAGACCAAGGATGTCATTTCACCAAAATGCCAGGGGTAGCAGAAGTGACTTCACATGATCCTTGACCTCTGATGACATCACATGAAGTGATCTAATTTGACCCCACCCCCAAGTGGCATCACAGGAGGTGATGGCACACGACCATCAGATGCGTCTGACACCCATGTTTCCAGTCGCTTTTATTTTAGCCAGATATAAGAACCAAGGCACAGAAGTAGGCGTGATTTGTCCACGATCACACATTTGGGGAATGTCATTGTCCAGATTCGACATGGGCCCTATATG